>NW_024582451.1:1681174-1847155 GCF_018398535.1 Haplochromis burtoni
AGAGAGAGAGAACAGGCACATAATATACCACACTGCCCCCTTTTGATAAGGAGGCCAACTGCAGCATTTGATCCCCAAGGGTTTGGTGTAAATGAGGAAGTCCCAACTCTTGAAGTGGGAGTGTGTCTCATTCCTTCATTAAGCTGCCAGTGCCTGCAGGGAGTCTAGCACTCTTCCCACGCATCAGTGGCCACAGCGCACAAACAGCAAACAATCAGGCTGACTTTCAACTGTGACTTTCAACAGAATGAAACCACCCTCGCCTCCTTTCCTGCCTCTCTCCCCTGCTCTCATTCTCTTTCACTGTCTCTCCAACAGTTTCTTTCAACTTGGAAGACGAATTTGCTTCTGGCGCAGTTTAAATGAAACTTGCCCTCTTACCGACAGATTCTAACCTTTAATATTCTGGCCCTTTGTTGGCAAGTGTATATCCAACTTTCATCATGCAATATGTATCGTTATCGCCCTGTGGCCCCCTAACCCTCACTATGAAATGTTTGTGCATTGCTCTGCCCAAAGCCCAAGCTGCTTTCAGATGAGGAGATTGAATTTCAGCTTTCCGTCATTACTGTGTATAAATCATGCTCCTTTAATTTGCATGCTTTGCCAAACTCACTTCACATGTATTGCCTTACTTCGCATCACGCTTCCAGTATTGCCAAAATGCAATGCTATTCAAACGCCAATGAGCATTTCAATTTGTTTGTGTGTTTACGGCAGAATACCGGCAGTTTTATTAAAGCCGGAGCAGCCGAATGCGTGACTGCACACCTCGTCCTCCGCCATGCATCCTTACCGTCTCGTGTTCTCTCTTCCAGCTGATTTTCCCGTGCGGAAAAGCCCCATAGCCCCGTCTGCATTCCTTTCCAATTAAGCCAGCATCATCTGATTCCAATTACTCTAATTATAGCAGCCAGGGTTGTGAGTGAGAGGGGCGAGAGAGGCAGCAAGCGAGACAGAGGAGCAAAGAAAGCAAGCAGAACATGGCGAGCCTTCACACTTTAGAGAGCAGAGAGCCAGGCAGCCTTAAGGTCACTCGAACGGCAACAACAACAACAACAACAACAGTAACTAACAACAAAGAGTCCTTACAGCATCACAGCAACAGCTGCGAAGGTGTCACAAACACTCACTGTAGCTGGTAATAGTGAAAACACATGATAGTGACTGACCGTGTAATCGCACCACACAGTCTGAACAAGGTCAGGCTAATGGAAGGACATGGGTGCTGCTAATCACTCTATGACGCGATGGGCATTCGTCCACTCAGTTTGTCTTGTGAGAGTATGTCATATAACGAATCCGTCCGCAGTCTCCGAAGCATGTTTGACACCTGGAAACTCCCATAGTAATCTGTAATGACCTTACACAGAACGACACCTCTCAAGCACTACTTTTCCTCATAATGCAGTGGGCCACGATGTGGTTTTCAAAGCCAAGTGCCCAGGAGGAGATGCCAGGGCACCGGACTGCCCTGTTTTTAAAGACCTGTTTGGCAATGGTAAACACATTTCTTTCGGACTTTGACTCCCTTTGCGCCTCTGTGTGTCTCTATACCTCTGTTCTGCTCTCCTCTGTAAATACCATCCCCTCCACCCATTGCCCTAAATGCCATACACCATGGAATAAACTGCAGATTTGCATTTTCTTTTATTTGACACAAATGTAGTATTAAAAAAAACAAAACAACTTCATATGCATATAAACAAGTGCAAACATATACTATATGCTTTTGCCTGTCATTATGCGAAGATGAAAGTTTCATTTGACAGCTGTGACATCAAACAGCGGGCCATGTTATGATGCAGATGCTGTTAAATTAAGAGCTCATTAAGGATTGCCGAGATAACAGACTGATGAGCCAAGATGGTTTGTGGAAGGGTTTCTAAAGAAGGCTGGTATTTTCTGCTTAATCTTGACGTGTTCATTGTGTAGTCATGTGCAATGGGCCTTAGCATTGCCTTCTTACGGCTTGCGTTTGTTTTTATTTTGGTCTCGCGCACTTGAGACCAAGGCTCTCGATCGTGACGGCTGTGGTGATAATGGCACTGACCACAATTATGTCGTCTAGAACGGCGCTGATAAAAGACGGAGTGTTTATGGAAATGCTCAGACCTGCAGGGAGACGTGTGACACTTAATTTTCTGGAGACATGAAGCTGTTGACATCAGATGCCTGATGTTTATATAAAGTCAGTCAGTAAGTCTCAACTCGTGAGGACCTCTTCCTCCTTACAGGATGCTCCTCCTTGCCGCTTCCTGTCCTCGTTCTCCAGTCTTGAGCTCTCTCCCTCCATCATGCTGTTTTGCGGACACTGGTGTTCCTGTCTCTCCTGCCAAGACTCATGACATCTGTCTAGACATTTTCATACTGCTGGCTTACAAAACAAATACTCCCTCTTTGGAATAACTAGGAGCTAATCCTCTTCCATTTTTATGTATGTCCATGCCATCTGTGTCCATGTACAGAGTCTTAAGAGTCTCTTGTTGTTGTTGTTGTTGTTTTTCTGTGCCTTTACATTTGTTAATTTACTGTGTTTTCATATTAAATACTCAGCTGTATGGGTGGAGTTACCAGCTTTCCAACTTTAAGATGGCTGAAGTCACAAATTTCATGCATGACTTCAGAATTTGTCCCACAGTGTTGTGTTACCACTGCACTTTAGTGTTAACACTTATTTTTTTTATTTTTGCAGAACTTATTATACCTCCTCACTTCATAGTTTCACCAGCCGGTAGTTTCCCCTCATACTTCCTGCCCTCAGCGTGTTCCTCTCTCCATCTCCAGGAAAAAGGAAGCTGTTAAGAAGAGTCTTTTCCAAGTTTTTCATGGAAAGGGAATGATAAAGCCATTGAACTCAGTGGGACACCCAGGGTGGGTCGTTAGTTTGCTTCCACTGTATCATTAGTGTCCATAACAAACACATTATCTCCCGCTGTACCACCCTTCTTCCGGGGCATTTAGGGTGATAATTAGACTGTAACAAGCAGCGGTCCCTTCTATATAGGTCATCCACTGCTAATGATGCTCTGACTGAAATACACACCGAGGATTGGGTTTGGGTTTGGAAGCTAACTATACTGTTTTTGATGGGTCAACAGAGGGAAATAAAAACATTTTTTTTCCCCTTTTTTTTTCTTTTTTGTGCAGCAGTGTTTTTTTTAAAGCCTGGAACATGTCAGTTTTATATTATTTTATCAATTCATGAAAAAAGAGCCATTAATGAATGAAAGGTACGTACATAATATTGAATTACACAATTATCTTATTCCTGAGCATCGTGTTAAGCCGTCCCGTTTTTCTCCTCTATATCCAATCACGAAGTTCAAACATCTGTCTGACTCCTTTTCCCTATATGTCATCAGAACCACTAGTAGAGTACTTCTGCATGACAGATGGTTGAAATTAAACAAGTGAATGGTATTTATTCACAACTTTCTTACAACTGGCCTTTAGATTGTATATGGATAAATGATTTGGGCCAACTAATCAACACCTACAGGAGCTTTTAGGACATTCCAATCTAAATCCATAGGCATTCATATGGAATTGGTGCCGTCTTTGCATCTACAGCAGAGATTTTAGAGTAGTTTTCAACCCCCGCCATAGTTATTTCAAAATTGATTAATAAGGTTTGACCAGAGAGACAAAAAATGTATTTCTAGATATAATTATATACAAATTAAGACTAGTTTTCACCTCTGTTAATATGTCTCAAATAACATGTTGAAAAGTCACAGACTTTGACAAAAAAAGGGTATTAAAACAGGAATTAATGAGCAAATCAGAGCAGCTTTCAAGACCCTTGGTTGTGGGTCTGAAATGTAAGTAAAACTCCAGATCAGTGTTTTGTAATTGAAAATCATTGCATCAGCTCCATGACTGAACCTGACTGATGTCACATAAATGTTGATTTGTTCTGAGTGGCTTTCTTCGCACAACACTTCCATTATTGCTTTTTTATTACTTTTGTTGTTGCTGTTTTCCATTGAGAAATAATTCTTTAATATATATTTCAATATTTCTGTGGCTCTCGCCTCCACTGTGTTTTCATTTCTTTGTACAGATGTGACAGAGCTAAGGCAAAGTATTTCTGCTGCAGTTAGACATATGATGCTCACATCGCCGTGTAGTTTCACATAGCAGCCTTAGTGTTCCCCAGTGAGTAGTGGCACATTAAGGAATAACAAATGAGTCCATGACCCAGGGTAGTAATTCAGGGTGTGTTTGTGGAGTAGGCAAACAGCGTATGCTATTTGCTTTGCAGTAGATTCATAAGTGAAAATTGCATTGTGCCTCCATTTGGAGAGCAGGTGATGGAGTGTGGAGGGAAACATAGAGATTGTCACTCTCCTGCTTTCTGATGATGCTATACCACTCTCCTGAAAGGCTCACACATCCTAGCTGTCATCTTAACACTGAATCTGACTTGTCAACATATTGCATTGTGCCGCTTTTTTAAACGAGAGCGAAAAAGAGCCGCGTGCACTCCTGCGCAAGTGCTTTGTGTTTGCGAGCTGAAGAGCAAGTCATCGATACGTGCCGAAGCGCATTCGTGTGACCGTACATTCCTCACAGTCTGTAAATTTTGACCCTCTAACAGAGCTAGTCTGGCGAACACATTGCTCACACAGACATGTGCAGCCTGTTGAAGTCGCTTAAGATCCACTACCATGGCTCATTTCACCCATGTACCGTGGAGTCAACATATATGACAATTTTATGATGCGGTAAACCCCATCATGGGCAGCTCTTTGAGGAACACACACCACGAGAGCAGCGTGTGTCGAGCCCCTCTGAAGTGGGGAGGAGGCTGTGGCTTGTTGGAGACACATGGGATTATTTAAAGTGTTTAAGTGCAAAGGTCAGCGTGCAGTTTTGCTGTGATCTTAGGGACCCAGAGGTATGGTTTTCCAGCATTTATTTATTTCATTTTATTTTTTGGTTTAGTGCTCCTCCGCATGCTGTATTTGCTCACTGTGGTCATCCACAGAAGCGATGTCTTTGTGGAGTTATTAAAAAATGTTTCATTGCAGACAAGCCCCTGGGGTGGATCTGTGACATACATGAAAGTTGGTTATAATTACACTGTCAATGCTTCTCCTTTTTTCCAGTACATTTGGTTAATGGCAAAAGCAGATTATTTCCAGACATTTATCTGCTACATTTAGTTGTCATTGCTAACGTTTTGATTATCTTTTGTTCATTGCTTAAGCTTTTGTGAACATAGATGAGTGTGAGATCAGACTCACATCTATGCGTATTTGGTCCTTTTTCACCTGAATGCAAATTTGTATGGACATATTGACTTATTCCCCAAATTATTCCCAAACTCCTATTTTTTTCACATAAGCTGTGCTGTCCTTGTTCATACTTCTTTGCAGAACTTCCCTTTGTGGCACACAAACCCCTGTTTTGGAAGCGTTCATCTGGATCACATTTGGCTATAGGGAGAGCTTTTCCAAGTTTGTGGCTGTCCAGCCTCACTGACCGTAATAAATCTGGATTTTCACAGTCCCGAGAAACAAAATAAATGGATCTTTCTATTTTGTCTTTCAAATTATTTGTTGACGTTATTATTTTTTAATTGTTCAAACATTTTAAATTCACTCAAGAATAAAGACGATTCTTTTTCACATTTGATAGTGAAAACACTTGGGCTTAAATGAATGGAATTGCTAGTAGGAAGCCAACAGCGGTTAAATGCTTGTCCCCCTTGCCTCTTAATGAAATCACTGCACCCAAACAAAAGATAGAAGAACTTTCTTTTCAAGCAGCTTTTCTGTTTTATCCCAGCCCTCACTAAATCATCAAGAGATTGAAAGGAAACTGTGAATTAATCCAAAAGGTTAAACATTTTCAAAAGTTAAGAATGATAATAGACAAACGAGACTGAAGAGAGAATAACGTGAAAAGATGCACCGCTTGTGCGAACAGACGACCTCGCGCATGTAGAGAAAATCAAACAGTTTACAGTTTTTCTTTTACCTCACACATACGCGCACTCTTACACCTTTTCCTCATTCTACTGAAAAACCAAAAACCTTCAGCACCGCTCGCTGCCTCCACATGATGTCAGCCAGGAGGAATTCAATCTCAGAAATGATATCATGAATGATGCATAAGACGGAAAAATGCATTTACCATGGCCACAACACAATGAGCTGTTGTTGCAAACACCGTAATGGAAAAATACGAAGGTTACGGTGATGAAAATATATTACGAAACCGGAAAGGCATTTGTGAATGTTGCTGAGGGAGCACGACCGAGGACATAACCGCAGCTTACAGGGAAAATCCTCAATATTTCTACAAAGAAGGGGCGAATTTGTCATGAAGTCTTGAGGGAACAGAGTAAAAAAAAAAAAAAAAAAAAGTAACTTTGCATGTATGTGTGCCTGCTCACTTGCGTGTGCATGAGTTTTGTCTCCTTTTGGCGGAGGGTAAGGCCCAACGTGCCCGTCTTCCATGTTAATAATGGATTTTTGATATGAGCTCCACATGAAATTTTAATCTCTGGAATATTAGCTCACCGAGGGAGATACAAAATCAAATCAGGGGGTCGTGATTAAACGGGTGAAGCGCATATCGACCCATTTAAATTCACATTAACCCAGCATCAAAATGTATGAGCCATGACATTGATGGCAGACGTAATTTAGTGGTGTTATGTCTGTTTTGCAAAGTAAAGGTTTGATCTCTCGACCACACATCTGCAAAGCAGATAAAAGCCTTCAAGCTGTTGTTGAGACAGTGTCGCCGCGTTGATGAGGAAAAATAGTTATGGGCAGACACCGAAACTGTAATGTGTGGTTATGGGGCAGACGACCCTTTGTAGGCTTTGTTTTTGCAAACCAATAAATGTTACTAATATCATTGCTAAGAAGAATGCAAGTGAGTGCAGTGCAGTCCTTTTGGATGGCAGTTTTTGTGTGAAATGGTTCTGATCATGCAGTCATACGATATGCACTTTTATTTTTTAACTAAAGACATATTTGTACAGGCGTCTGCGTTGCCCCAGTGCCAAACAATCATCCCCCTGCCTCTTATCAAAGGAAGTGTGTCTCATACTGTGAAGGCCAGCTGACTGAAACAGGATGAGAATCAATGTGAGCATTGACAAGGTTATGTGTACAATCCTATTTGCTAGGCATTTGTTTTCTTCTAATTGACAAAGGATCACATACAAAAAATCTTGTAAACAAGCTCCCCCTCATTGGGTAGAGCAGGAAGGACATCCAGCAGACGCTAATGAAGGACATCCAGCAGACGGCCAGGTAACGTCCTGGATATCAGCACAGCAGTCATTTTTTAAAATGTATTTATTTTAGCAACCATGACGCAGCATCTTCATTGAAAGGTTGTCACTGAATGTCAAATTGTTTCATGGGAAGTCAAACTCGATGTACTATGAGACTTACTGGACTGGATGCTTGGAAATATCACAGAATAAAACTGGTGATTCCTTTTTTTTAAAAAAAAATATAATAATAATAATATTAATTCTCCAGGATTTTTTAAGGGATTTTAAAGTTTTTCTTATATATTTTCACTGATTTTCAGTCCACTCATGGTACCTAAGATTGAAATATGAATCATTCAAGCGTAAAAAGGCTCCTAACTCAAGGGGTCCAGCAGAGCTGTCTTTGCAAAGAACCAATTTTATATTCCAGGCACTTACTAGCAGCCTGTTGCAAAAACAGAGCATTTGTTCCCGTTTTAGTTGAATCAACGAAAATGACAAATATTTGTCCAGCTTAT
Source organism: Haplochromis burtoni (assembly GCF_018398535.1). Taxonomy (NCBI): domain Eukaryota; kingdom Metazoa; phylum Chordata; class Actinopteri; order Cichliformes; family Cichlidae; genus Haplochromis; species Haplochromis burtoni. Next base: position 1,688,936 of record NW_024582451.1, read on the forward strand.
CCAAGGGAACACCAAGGCATTCCCAGACCAGCAGAGAGATATAATCTCTCCAGTGTGTCCTGGCTCGGCCCGGGGCCTCCTCCCAGTGGGACATGCCCAGAACACCTCACTTAGGAGACGCCCAGGATGCATCCTTATCAAATACCCAAACCACCTCAGCTGGCTCCTTTCAATGTGGAGGAGCAGCGGCTCTACTCTGAGCCCCTCCCGGATGGCTGAACTTTTCACCCTATAACCCTAAGGGAGATGCCAGCCACCCTTCGGAGGAAGCCCATTTCGCTTGTATTCGCAATCTCGTTCTTTCCTACACTATCCACAGCTCGTGACCATAGGTGAGGGTAGGAATGTAGATCGACCGGTAAATAGTTTTTGTCCAAAATTATTATTAAAAAAATCACTGAACCTTATTATTTTACTGTCATACACAGTTTAGGGTTAAAAAGATGCTGCTGTTTAAAGTAGGGCATAAAGACTAACGGACTGTTGGTACAACACTACACTTTAACTTCTCACTAATTTGGATTAATTCTGTATGTTATGGTAGCAAGTGAATTTGACCTTTAATGTTTGCACTTGTTTGCATTGGTGCAGTAAATAGCACATCGAAAGATATACCAAAAGTCCCTTTTGTGCCACAGCGCTCACTGTGCCTTATGTTGGATGAATATTTTACCAGCTACGCCAGCAGAGAGCAGATCAGGTTGAGAGAATGAGTAAAACAAAGTCCCACCACACTGTGTTAGCATTCTCAAAGGCTCAATAATGTATCACCCACTTTTGTTCCCTTACGCAGCATCTATCATCTCAGAATAATGCAGAGTAGCTGGAAAGCCATTTTCCATAAGCAGTAATGGGACAAAGATTGACAGTGTGTGTGTTTGTGTGCTTGTGTCTAAAAATCCCATGTTGGCTCATGCTTACGCGTGTGTGTGTGTGCGTGTGAGAGAGACGTTGCGCTTATGAGATGCAGAGCTGTGCAATAGCATTGTGTGTAATTATGTGAGTGAATGAGTGTAGGCCTTAAAACCAAACTAAACACCTCAGTGCCTCTGGGTACTAGGACACACTTAGTTGTCATTGGCTTGGATTGCACTCATGGGAAAAATTCTGTGGCTGAATAATGTGATGTATTAAGGTGTGCTCTGCAGCAACGTATGGTAATTTGTAAGATTTTTATTTAATCAGGTAACATTGTATTCCAGCCAAATGGAACACCGCATGAGCAAGGTGAACCTCTAATCTTTTGCCCCTGAGCTTCATATTCTGCTCTTTTTTTTAATCATTTTCATCTAGTAAAATACATAATCTTAAAAAAACAACTTTGTGCCCTGCTCCAAACTTCAAATTACTTTTTGCTGTGACAATGATATTGAGAGGTTAATTAATGGGCATTTTGTTAGCCACAATCTGTTAGTGAGTGGATAATCCTGTTGCAGCTACTAAGACTGATCAATCATGTGTATCCTTATGCGAGCAAAGAAAGTAATTGATCAGACTGGTAGCTTACAGTGAGCATGACTACAGCTTAGAGAAGCAGAAAGTCAACAGAGAAGAAGAAGGAGAAGAAAATAATCTTTTGGCATGTAAAGATAAAACATCTTTGATCCAACATATGCAGCACTTGGAGATATACATGTACTTTTATGTACATGCATTATAGTAAGAGCGCTACCATTTGATGTTACTTTTTTTTTTTTTTTTTTTTTTTAGATGCACTGACTACTTTAAATATTTATTTTTTCACATTTCAAAATTCTGTTGTTCAGTTGCCACCACAGTCAGAAAAGGCCACCAGTTTGGTATTTAGGACCCTCTGGCCTGGGGTTAGGGTTCCTAACCACTCTGGTCATGCAGTACTGTTGAGCCACCCCTCATTTCCTTATATTTTGCTTTTCATTCTAGCATAAAAGGGCATCTAACTCAAGGAGTGAACCAGTATTGTGTCTAAACTTAACAGAAAACTTGATAAAATCACATTTTAAATTGTATCTTTAGGCATTTTATGCGTTTTTGCAACAGGCTGCTAATTGTAAAAATTGGTTCCCATTTTGTTAGTCGAATCTACAAAAAATGCCAAAAATAACACAGTTTGACAGACATAAAATGATAAACTAGAAACTGAAACGGTCTCAGTGGAAAGATGACTGTCAAGAAGTCATTTTTAAAGAAAAGAAACAGGGAGAAAAGGAGCCAAGTTACACAAAAACTGAACCAAAAACAACAGGTCTTATGGAGTGATGAATAATAACAAATCCACATTTAAACATTTTTCTTTAATTGAGGTCATGAAAAAGGTGAAATAGTAAGGTTATATAGCTGTCTGTCAAACACGGTGGAGGCTCTGTCATGATTTGGGACTGCTTTTCAGCCTCTCATGTTCGGGACCTAGTCAAAACTGATGCAATTACAGAATTAAGAAATCTGGAAAAGCATCTGATTGGCTTAATTTTTGATCCCAAATGCAATGCAATAAAAGCATACCTGGATAAAAAAAAAAAAAACACATTGCAGAATAATATCAGTCATGGCCCAGACCTCAACATTTCTGATTACTTAAAGAAATGACAAGAAAGCTTCCCTATGAGAGTTGAGGCTATGTTAAAGAAAAATCCAATGGTTTTATACAGGAAATGTGAAAGAAATGTGTGGTGGCTTAGGACCTTTGGGCAGTGTTGTCTGTTTGCCTACATTTGAAGAGAATCCAATGGGTTTAATGGAGGTATAACGAATTTAAAATGCAGAAGTGACCTTACTTGTAGCAATTCCAAAGAAAGTTTACGCAGAGATAGAGGAATGAGTATCCGGAAGAAAAAGATTGAGTCAGTAATTTTTTTAGTTTTTACCACCTGTCACATGATTTGCGGTGCCATATTCCTGCTCCTTCTGCTGTACACAAAGCTTTAATGGGATACTCCCACTCACACTGAAATGCGTCCAAAACACTAAAAAGAGTTGATGTATCTCTAGATTACAAACAACATCATCTTATGTGCGATGAAATGCAGATGATGGTGTTACTAATGAGTTACTGATGTTCTACTAATTATTACATCTGCTCACTTATTCTTGGATATAGTTGCATACAGCAGTTTGAATTAATTCCTCTCTGATTCTCATTTCCCTGCACTCGAGTTTTAGAAATAAGCTAATAATTAATGTTTTAAACCAATCATATGTGCCGTCTTCTTAATCTTTATTTTTTTGTCTTCCTTAATATTTTCTTTCACTGCTGGTAACAAGTATGTTTGGATGTATTTCAAAACAACAACCAAAAAACAAACACATTGAGACCTATAATCAAAAAAAAAGAAAGAAAGTAAGGACTCGGTGCGTGCGTGGGTGTAGCCGTCATTATATGCAGTGTTAAGCGAGGAGATTGGTGTTGTTTTGTTTTGTTTTTGATGCTTTCTTAATCACAATCAAGCCTACAGGTGCACACGCCAAAGTGATTACAGCAGTGCTGCCCACTAAGCCGATTCAGTTATGAATTAGCAGAAAGATGTTATCTATAAGAGAAATAATAAAGTAGTTTTAATACAGCTGCTAAAGAACTGGCAGCTATATGCCTACATAGTATGATTGCAGACTTTAGCTTAAACCCATTTACTGCAGAACTATTAAAGCCATGTTTAAGTGACAGGTGTTTCGGGCTGTTTGTTCACACATAATGTGGTAATTGGATTGTATAGGCTGCCCTGAGTGATGGCACAAATTCTTTGCCTCGTAGCCCTTCACAGCCCTTTGTTTCTAACAGAAGGTTTGAATCAGAAATATGGATTTCATCAGTCCTTCAATGAGCAGCCGAAGGACCTCACGCATTACCAGCTTGTGCTCTTGTTATCTCTTTTTTTTTGGCATTGTAACATGCTGTTCTGTGATTAAGCCTGTCTACGTTGGAGGCATTTATGCATATTTTGAAATGTAAGGTGTGTTTGCATATGTCCGCTTGTCTGTAAAGATGCGTATCAGATCGAGCGAAACACTTCCTCCCTGCAAAGTTTCGCCATCTGTCTGTGAAATCGGACTTTGATGAATACATGGAGCCGTTGTAGAGGCCAAACTTTGAATCTGACGTTTTTTTGCGGCGCTGAAAAAATAAGTAGCTGCTATTTGTTTGACTGGCAAAAATAAATAAAGTAAATTCGAATTCTCACGTCAGAGGCTGACCATGAAACCTTTTGTACACTTGCAGCCTGGCTGTGCTAACAGCTACGTGCTCTTTAAATGACTGCAGAAGCAGTGAAAGACTGCGATAGGGATATATAGTCTTGGATGTGGACCGGGTTTGAAGTCCGGTGTCACAGAGGGTCTTTCATAATAGACAGAATCACTACAGAGTATTGAGGAAGCGTTTGACAGTAGCCTGTACAAAATGAAGTAAAATGATCCAAACCATCCACTTGAGAGTAGAAACAGGCAATGTTGGGAAGCACTCATCAAAGTGCAGCAAGCTGCCCAGCTGACTTTGCCTGCTGTTGTCTGACCAGCTGACTAGCCAGCTGACAGAATGATAGGTCCTTTGTAGTGTAGCTACTGTTTTGTCTCTGAATTCTCCAGCTCTTCACAAATTAAACTCAAATCTTTTGAAGTGAGTTGATGTGCTCATAGGCTTCTTCTCTCTCTAACTCCCCATTCTGCTCCTTCCTTCTTCTTGGTTGGCCAGCTTGTCTTTTGAATGCATTCTGCAGACTCAGGCTCCCACAGCAAGATCTGAGTACAGAGCCTCAACCTATATACAAGAGAACAGGAACACTCCCTCTGGCATCTGCAAACTTGTCAGCCACACATCCTCACAACAGCAGAAACACAACAACTATTGCTTCCTTGCAGTTTTCTCCAACCAGTCAACACATAAACCATTGTCTGTGGCTTTAATTGTGCTCCTTCAGGCTGCTGGTTAGTCACACAACAAGCCAGAGTGGCATACCTGAGGGAAGTGTATTGTGTGTTTGTTGTAGCAAGGATTGACAACCTTATACACACGTATACCCAAGCACGTATACGCTTGTAGAGTGTGTATCTGAGCTCAGAGGAGCATCCAAAAAGCCCTATAGTACCAATTATACATAGAGCTCTTTACTCTTGAGCAAGAAGAATGGATAGAGGGCGACAGGAGAGACGCCATGGAAGCAAGGACGGACAACGCTTGGTGTACAAAGTTAGGAAACTCTCATTACTGAAAGAGAAAAGGAAGAAGGTTAGTAAAGTGATTTAAAGGAAAAGGGAATGAAAAGATGTGGGTGCAAGGTAAATCAGGGAGAGAAAGGATTGTTGGAAAGAGACTGAAGGCGACTCAGAGTCTCAACCTGGATTTGGATGCGGTGCCCCGAGTCAAGTCACATATCTATCTTTCTAACGTTTAACCGTTAAATGGATACAGCCCTGAGAGCCCTATAGGCAGAACGAGAGACTTCTAACGCCCGACGTTTCTTCTCCCTCCAGCGTTGTCAAAAGGCAACAAGGGCTTCCTTTAATGTGCCATATCTGCCTGTCATGTCAGCTGCCTCCATCTCTCTTTCTCATCGGCTCTCCGTACCCTTTCATTCCTTAACCTTTTGCACGTGATCTGCAACTCCTATTTTCTGTTTAACGCAGATCCTCGCTTTCTTTTCTCTTCCTGTCTAATACTCTCCCTTCCACGTAGAATGGTAATGTTCTCAGAAATTACAGTGAGGTAAACAGAGCAGGGTGTCGAAATGAAATAACTGCTACAGGGCTGTCAGCTCTAGCGAGGGGCCCATCCGTCAGCAGGAAATGACATGTCGCACCCCCCACCGCATTTCCCCCCCCCCCGTCCCGCCATTCTCCCTTTCTGTCACACGCACAGTTGGATTCCTCCTGTCCTCCTGGTGGCAAGGTGAAGGAATTATGCTCATCAAAGCCCCAGTGCAGCCTGGAGCCTTTCCATTAACCTTCCACAATGCTGGTCAATGGCGAGAGAGACATTCAACCGTCGACACGCAGAAGAAGGAGGCTCGCTTACACGACTTGAAACACACACAGAGCCGAAAGATACATAAACGCATACACGAGTGTACAGTAATATAGTCTGCATTAAATGGAACAAACACACATAATTACTAATAGATGGGCTACACACAGGTGCACGCAAGCGCACACACACCTCAATTACCGTTTCATTCATAGCGTGACAGCGGAGCATGTGCAAAGGCTGACATTAAAGGAAATTAAATCTCCTTGAGGAATGGGCCAGCCCATCTCACCTCCCGTCAAAATACTCCAGTTTCCACTCCTCTCCATAACCTTCTCATCTGGGTATTTAGGGCTTTGTGATGCGGAACGTCATCAAAGAGAAAACTTAGCGAGGCGGCCGTGCGTAGACGAGGCCTCCCCCGCGATAATCCCCCACCCCCTTTGCAAACGGAGCCCTCTACTTTTAGCCCACGCACACAAATTACCGCATCACATTCTGTCCTCACTCTTTCACCGCGTGCGCTGTCTCGTGCTTATAGGAGAAAGTGCTTTCATTCCAGTGTGCGCGCAGAAACTGTCTTATCATTGGCTTAGCTCAATGAGGGAGTCAGTTAACTCTTTGATCCGGGCCTCCTTTCTGCATCGGAATACGAAGCCTATTTGACATAATCCTGAAAAACATCAGCTCACGTAACCAATGAAATTCAAAGGAAGGCACAGCTGCAAGGGTGCACACACTGAAGGGACTTAGCAAGAGAGTGACACGTGTACAGTAGATTTTTACAGACAGATTTAATTAAGCTCCATTCACTGCCAAATCCCGTGTTATACAAACTCTTGCGAGCTTTTTCTCTCACATGCTCCAAAGCACCCAAATGTGACACACTTGTAGAATAAGGAGGTGGAGTTTAGTTAGGTAATTGAGTTTCCTGGGTAAAGGAGAAAAAAGCTGTGGTCTCGGGCGCTGGCTTTCTCCCAGAGGTTTTCATCAGATCAAACATGTCCTGTCAGATAAGACAGCTAATTAATCAGGGGAGGGACCAGTCCTGTCCACTGACGGATAGAAAGATGGAGGCAAGAGACTGGTGGAGACACTTCCTTTCCTCTTCCTTAACCTCTTTCTCCATCATCAGCAGAAAGCAAAACAGGACAAAGTGAGAGAGTGTTGCCTGTAGAGTCTGTGAAGACTCTCAAAGACAGTGTTTACGCAGCCTGCAACTGAAGTAACTCCACAACCCCCAGCTGAGAAGATGACAGACTTCTGTGCTGAAGTTGCTGTTTACAGTACTGCATGTGCGTATGAAATATGTAACTGAGAATTCACTTTTTCAAAAACTTCTTAGGCCAAGTCAGCTGTTTTTCCAAATAAAACCATATTAATCTCCTAGGACCTGGCGTCCACATATGCGGACATCACATTTTGGGTTATTTAGACCAAAATACTCAATTTTGCCCTACAAGGGCCTGATATCCACTTACAAGGACATTATACTGCTACTGTTCTATCAACATTTTAAACAAATATCCTCATATGTGGCTCTTATTTTTCTTAAAAACAAAAATAAGGTAAAAAGAAATCTGGTAATTCTTTGTTTTTACATTCATCGGGCCCCAATCAGCCCAAATATCAAAGAGAAATTAAAAATGCATGCCGTGGAAGAGTTCAGGTCTTAGGAGGTTAAACTAAATTTTAAAGGAAATTCCAAAAGGTCTGGACGTAGCGTTTTCAGTGGGAGAAACATTTCGTCACTCATCCAAGTGACTTCTACAGTCTCAGCTGACTGCAGGTTTCCCCAACCTTATAAACAGTACATTTGCACAATAGCTGAAACCAGCTATTTGATTATTGATCAAAGACCACTGACCAATGGCTATGAGTATCATTCACAGACAGTAGGGCGATGGTTGCAATCACAGCATTGTAGGATGGCGAAAGATGTACCCATAGGCCCCCTCCTCAATTCAGAGCTGGTCTTTCCCTTTTCACATAGTTAATATCAAAAAGTCATTTGCCCTCAGTTTTTCTTCTTCTTCTTCTTCTTCTTGTCTTGTTGCCAATTTTTAACATTTATGAGCCTGGACTTGGCAGATCCACGCCTTAAAAAAATGTATTTATTGATTTCATTTCATACATTTTTATGCGCACGTGTCTTGGAAAATTGCTGTTGTTATTCAGAACAGATTCAGCCACCTTCCTCATTATTAGATTGTAGACCATGACACAGATTATTACTGCCTTTTTACATGATGGTGCTTAAAGCTCCTCCACTGCTCACATTATTGATCTAACCTGACAAGGGAGGCTGCTCTTACAAATCAGAAGGAAATTAATTTATAATTTATTGTATCGCACATGCACATTTAAAATGAATCGTACATAATAGATGAATATTTTTCTTTTTGTTGTTTATAAGACTTTAAAATTAACTGATATTGTTTTAACATTTCACACTCTGGTAAACACTAGAAGTTTTACCTTTTACTGATGCAACAATAATCATGTAAGTGTCATTAAAATGTTTCAGTGCACATTCTCTTATTAACTTAGACCATGCCTCTGTGTAGTGGAATTAACTCGTGATGATCCCAGCGCCTTTTGAATGAAAGGATGAAAGACACAAGTGTGAAACAGATCAGACCTGGCTGTTTGCCTGATTAAAGTGGACTGTTGCTACCTGCACGTTGGAAAGATGGATTGAATGTTATTCGGTTCATTTGAAAGAGTATATGCTAATTCGCCTGTAGCATATATGATTAGAACTAAGGGCAGCACAATGTAGCTTAATGCTTAATTAAGAGAGACTGACTGACTGGTGGAAGAGAAATATAGATGGAGGCATAGTTTGGTGGCTTGCCTGGCACAGGCAGTGACTGATTGGCTGGTGGGGCTGTTTCCAGCTGCTCTACTGTAGATCTCAACGGGCTTTCTGTTACCTCGGGCTCACCCCAGCACCAGCTGTGCTTTCGTACCTAGCTTGCAGTAGCCCCTGGGCACTACACTGAAAACACTGTTGTATAATACACAGCTTTTCTTTTGCTGTTTCTCTTGATTTTTTACCTGACCACTAAAAAGAAACATCCAGAAGATGCCATTCAAGCTATTCTGAATATATCCACCATGCTACATACATTGAGTGCACTAATACTTGCACATGCTTAGAACCAGTAGGTTTGCTACATTTTTTATATTTCTTTATTGCATTTAAGTGGAATATGTGAGTGTCAGCAGGGCCAGATGTCATGCGAGCTTAGCCTGGATTTGGCTGCACAGTTAGCAGTATTGCAACACGTTGCATGATTCCTCACAACCCAAAGCTGATGTATTATTTCATATTTTCTGCAATTGATAGTGATGCATTATTTCTCATACCATCTTCTCTTTTCCTTTCTTCTCTTTGCCGTCTGTCCAACCTCTCCCTCCTCTTCACTCCTCGAAATCTCTGGCACTGCAGCAACAAGAGCAGGACCCCACCAACCTGTACATCTCCAACCTGCCAGTGTCTATGGATGAGCAGGAGCTGGAGAATATGCTGAAGCCTCTGGGTCACGTCATCTCCACAAGGATACTGAGGGATGCCAACGGGGTCAGCAGAGGAGTCGGCTTTGCCAGGTAAACAATGTTAATGAAGCAAGTGTTAAATATCCCTCCTTTCAGTCCCTACAAATGGTATGCCAAGCTCTAAAAGCCAGATCATTTCTGTAATACAACTCTCTAGCATCTCTCTTTATGCTGCACACCTCGACTTTGTAATAGGCTTTATTTTAAAAATGCTAAGTCTGAAGAGTAAGTCGAGATAAGCCTGCTGGCACACAGTAATCAGGGTTATTTTTTAAAACTTTACAAAGCTCCCTCCCGAGCCACAGAAGACACTATACAACTGTTGCCACAGGTTGAGGAGTGTTCCTTGTGGTGAGTAAATCTAACGAGGATTTTTACCCACTGCTCACATTAAGATCTGCCCTAGTTCAGCTGTGCCCTGAGATGACTCGTGTCTTGTTTTTGGTACTAAATTAATAAAATACATTGTATGTGTACTAGCAAGCACACGCTTGTGCATTGTCTGAAATATGAACTGGTACTTATGTAGCGCTTTTCTACTGAATTTGAGCAATATCCACTACAGGCCTCATTCACCCACATATTTGTACAAGTGCTTTTTTCTGTGCCTAAGCACATCATGTTCACACGCTCACACTCACATGATGGATGCATCAGGTGCAACTCAGGCTTCAGTATCTGGCCTGAGCATAGTTCGACATACAGGTTGGGCTCAACCACTGACTTTCTGATTAGTAGACGAGCTGCTACTAATATGCTTTTCATTTTAGACAGTGAAAATATGAAAATATGATTTGATTCTTCCTCTAAGCCTGTTTGTCCATCCATCTGCATATGAGTTAATGAATGCTTTCAGCTGTGCATTCTCAAAAATTAACAGATACCACCAATGATTGTGTGTGTATTATATATAGTAATAGTATATATAGTAGAGTAACGGATGCTATTTTTCCCAAAACAAAGTCTGAATGACTGAACAGTTTGTTTCTTTTTCTACTTAGAAAAGTTTCCACTTCAGCTTGTTAATCCCCCAAAGTCATAAACCGTTCTGTCCTTGTCCTCGACAGCAGCCACCAGGCTCTCATTCCTCTCCACACATTCCTTCCCTGTTTACCCAGAGGAGGCCAATGACGGCCACAGAACCACCATCTTGCAGGGATTTTTCTTAATCACCTGCTCTGGCTGAACTCCTCTCCTATTCCCTGCTCTATTACCAGGGGTTACAGCAGGACAGACTGGCACAAACACACAAAAACACACACACACACACTTGCGCACCAATATGAGCATCTGCAGAGTTAGACCTTTACGCAGGCGTACACACTTGTGAATATGCACGCGTGCATGCTCGTGTGCACGCACGCAAACACGCGCTGAAAAGCAAGCTCTCACACAGAGACACAGGTAGGCAGCCTCCTGCAGACCAACAAGCAGAGCACAGCAACAACCTGCCACAGGCCACCTGTTCAAGAAGCTCTCGGTGGGAGGAGGAAGACGCATGACGGAAAGGGAGGGTGAGACATGAGTGTGAAGCGATGATCAGATAAAAGCTTTAGAAGTTAATATACAGAGAAAGAGAAGGTGAATGAATAGAGAAGGAATTGAGGAAACTTTTTAGAAGACTGAGAAATACTAAGATGAATTAAAATTTTCCATGAGCGTTGGCGTGTGATGAGTAAAGAGAGTACAGGTCAGGGAAAAGGGTAAAAAAAAAAGATCCAACCAAAGCAAAAATAAACAAACAAAAACCAACACAATTGAATGTTTTTTATGAATTGGAGAACTCCCATTAGCTGTGTCGACAGACATACAGACAGCTGCTGAGGGCTGTGCTGTGTGGGGCATTAGAGAGAGTAAACTGAGCTAAGTGTTTGTGGGCCGATCCATTACTGTTATCAGAGCCCATTACTCCAGCCCCAGCACTAATCATTGCAGACAGCAGCACCTGATGCCATTAACCAGCAGCGCACACAGAAAATCCAGCCCGCTTCACTGTCTACCTGGCTGACTCTCTGACTGACTTGTTACCCCAAAAGCTTGACTGACCAGCAGACAATGAGTCTGACTGGTTTGCTTCCCTGCGAGTGTCTAACAGCCTGTCCGCCATATGCACTTCATGTCTACTTACATCCTTTCCGTTTACCATCCTGCTGTGCAGCTGGAGAGAAAGAAGGAAAGATGTTATTGTGTGTAGGAAGGCTAAAAAGTGCAATGAAATACAAAGAGAAGCTTTGCTTTGACATTCAGTCAGAGAAGCACTAAATAAACAGTGAAGAAGGGGGATGCATCCAGCTGCTATTGTAAGCCTGTCTCTTTTAAAATGGACAACAAAAGCATCCCAACAAACAACCTCAAAACGGCTTGTGCTTTGATAATGGAGTCCACACCACAAAAGTCATTATTTCATAAGCACTACAAGGTTGTTAAGCTTGAGCGATAAAGAGGTTAGCTGTGCTTCAGGCAGATCCTCTCCGTGTCACTAGCCTGCCTCCTAAAGTGAGAGCATTATGAGGCAGTAATTTCCGTGTTCGTAGGACTGTGCTGACATTCAGTGTTTGGTGTGGATTAGGAGCATATTGCCAGCGTATGTTGTAAACATAAACACTCGATGTATGCAGTTCCCGGTATATTCACTTCAGCTTTCTGATGTGGCACCTATATCAAAAAATCTATAGCATATAAACAGAGATAAATAAACAATGAATCAGAACAATGATTTCTTATAAAATTAATGAATTAATTAACCAGCTGGCTGCTCTTGTACTTCAAGTTTAGTAGTAGTTTATTTTGTTTTGTTTTGCTTCTTTTGAGTGAAAATGTGCTGTGTATAACTTAATATATCTTTTTGAATATTATTTTATAAATTAAAGTCATTTTTAGAAACTCCCGTTATGTTTTGCAGTTAGCTGAGTTGCATTGGTTGGTTCATATCGGCCTTTCACTAACACTCGTGGAACAGAAGGGAAAGAGTGAGGGCTGGGGAAAGGGAGGATACAGGGTCAGTGAGAGATTGATGATGCCAGGAAGTGTGAAAGATTATATATTCTAAAAAGAGGAGTAGGGAGGAGAAAAAGGGAGAACGATTTTGATGTGGATAGGGCATAATGTTGAAAGAAAAGGATGGACACAGTGGGAAGGAAAGGAGGGCACAGAAAGTGAGAGAGATGGGCCAGGAGAGAGGAAGGATAACGGTGAAAGATGGAGGAAATAACCAAGGTTGAAAGACGGGGAAGAATGAGAGAGACGTCAAAAAGAAAAGGTGTAGACGGGCTGGGAGTAAGATGGATGAGATGGAGAGCGCGATAAAGAAGCTATGGTAAAAAAGAAAAGAAAGAAAGATGAAGGTAGCGATAGCAGAAGGATGGGAGACAGAGGACAGGGAAGGGGGAGGCTGACAGGATGATATGAGTATTTTAGGAGGTGAGGGAGAATAAAGCATGAAAATCTGGAAGGCAATGAATTCTGCACATTCCAAGCGCATATTACCATAAAGACATGGCATTCAGTCAAGCCTGGATTTAAAAACTCTCTCATTTTAATATGTCTTCTTTGCGTCTATAAGGGAATCTGCAATATATGCACAACACGGATCGTGCAAATTCATGCAAAAGGATATTTGCTTTTTAATATGTTACTGTCTTAACACAATTGAAATTTTCAGACAAATCCATTGCACATTGAAAAAGAAAATCCTAGCATTTTACTCATGCAGGCTGTAATATGGAAGGTGTTTAAAAATTCTTGTAGCACACACAGTTAAGCTGCAAGTTAAAGGAATATTTTGATATTATTTGCTCTTACATCAACTTAAGTTACATCTTTGGATTTATGGTCTTTCTGTACTGACTGAAACCCTGTATCCCTTACACCTTTTCAATGTCAGATAGGGTGTGTGTATGTGTGTGTGCGCATGCGTTGTAGATCATTTGCTGTAACTTTCCGAAAGCAGCCAGCCAACATTCACGCCCACCTCATGCCATGAGCGGCCAGCTGTGTGGAGGTGAAAGAGGAGACAGCCATTGTAATTGTCTTTCAAACTTTTGTTGTTTTTGTGTGTCCACCTGTGGAGCTTTTGATTTGTAACACTGAACGCAACACAGCGAATGCCTGAAGTGTGTGGCCCTTCTCTACGATAGCCATTCTCCTGGTTTGGCCACACACTTCTGATTCCCAGTGTGGTCAGCAGCCAGTCTGAAGAAGGTCTCCCTGCCCTTAGCTTAGCTTTACAGAAAAGAGCTGCTCTCCAGCACACGATCATTTCTTTAATATGCCAAAGTGAGAGTACAAATTGTTTTAATTTACTGGTGTTCAACTAGTAAAATTTATTAGCCTAGGGCAATAATTCCCTGTAATTGTCACTGTGAGGCAACTAGTCTAGAATTCATGAATGCAGTGCTCTCAGCCAATAATAAGTCACATTTACTAGGAAACACCCACCAAGGATTCTGATTAGTTTTCTGAAATGCAAAATTGCATAGAAAATATGTATGTGCATGTGTGTATATTGGTTACATCTCCTATTATATTTCAAATCTTTGGAGCTTAAGTTGCTCAACTTTCCTTTAGGGTATCTGTTTATTGTTGCAGAGCAGTGTGTGTGTGTGTGTGCTTGTGCATGTGTGTGTGTGTATGTGTGTGAGAATGACAACAACACTCATATGCATTTGAAATGTACGTGTTTTGATGTTATGTGTGTATGATATTAGTGTGTGTAGGCTTGTGATGTGAAGATCAGAGCCCCCCTGCTGGCCAGCTGCTTGGCCTGTATATACTCTTTGATCCTTTGGTTGGAAAAGTGGAGACGAGTCAATCAACTTCCTGTGTTTTCTCTCATCTTCACACTGGAATTGCCTTTTATAAGCATGTAATTTCTACCTTCCCGTACCACCTCATCTTTCACGCCTTTCACCTACTCTCCAAAACTTTCTATGCTTTGTCTTTTCCGTTATGCACAGAAAAGGACTGCATAAACACCTCTTTGCCTGAAAGCCCTGAATTTCATTATGAACCTCTGACTCATGTAACCAGTGACTTGATACGGCAGATCAGCTCTCGATAGTCTCACTGCACTATTAGTATGAAAAGACTGATGCTACACAGCCAGCAGGACACAGTTTAGGGGGTGATGCTTTATGGTTGTAAATGTGTCATCGGTGACACTATTTACCCTGCCATCTCCTGTGTGGCAGGGGTTACAGTCAAAATGGAAATGATGTTGAGTTGTCCAAAAAAAAAAAAAAAAGATGTAAACACCTGCAACACTGCTCTCTGTTGGCCGAGGTGACGCTCGCCTCGATGTATTACGGTTTACCACCAATGCGTTTCTCTTTTTTTTTCTCAATTAGTGGCTCAATTTTCATTCTGTTTTGTGTCATAAAGAAAAGTTCATTTTCTCCCACATTCTGTAAGACTTTTAGGGCAGATGATAAATGGAAGGTTTTTAATGGCTCCAGAGTTTTATGCTTTTAAACTTCTGCTACAAACAGATTGTTAAATTGAACCCTACATGCCGCATGTCGTTGCAGGATGGAGTCTACAGAGAAATGTGAAGTAGTGATACAGCACTTCAATGGAAAATACCTGAAAACCCCACCAGGCATTCCAGGTGAGTCTCACCTCTTTTGCTTCACATTACTCTCACATCACCCCTTCCTTTTCTTTTTTTTTGTGTGGGGGAGGCATCATTTTGCAATAAGGAACTACCTTTCTAATTCACTTATGGTAATTCCTCATCTCAGATCTGCCGGACAGCTTGATAGATTGCGTACACTGCTGTTTCTGACATCTGAAGCTAACTGTCGTGGTTCTGGCTCAATAGCTGATGGTTCTATAGGTCTCTTCCTCGCTCGCTCTCTAACGTCTTCACTCCGTGTCACCGTCTCTCTCCCTGGTGGTGCTCAGGCTGCAGGCTGGAACTTCTCAGGCAGGAGAAAACCCTCTTAATATTCACACTCATGCCTCTGTGCTGTTCTTCGCAATCTACTTAAGAGCTTGCACTCTCCCCTCGTTCCTCTTCTGCTCCTGCTCTCTCTGTTGCGGTGTCCTCTCGCCTTCCTATCGCTCTCTTTTCTGCAGTCACCCTAGACAGTGGCCAAGGAGAAAGCAGACAGGGAAACATGGGTGAAAGAAAGAATAGCAGAAAATGGAGACAGACGTAGAGACGAGATTGTACCTCGCCGTGTATCGGTGCTGAAAGAGGCATCACAGTTCTACAAGTAAGCAGGCAAGGCATTGGAAAAAGAAGCAAGTCTCCAGGGGAGTGAGAGTATCAAGAGGTGGCAGTGGAAGAAAAGTGAGTTGGAAGGGAGTAAAGATATGGGGTAAAAAGTGTCAGAGGGAAAGGCCAGGATGAAGAAAAAATGCTGCTTAAGCACTTTTGGGGCCAGGTGCTGCAGCAGAGTCTCCCGTGTATCCCAGCAGGACATGAGGGCCAGACGGGGTGATACCCGAGGAGATCTCCTTCACCACTGTGGCAGCTATATTAACACTCACACCTCCAACCAGCAGCATAGAAACAGACCCATAAATCGCTCTCCTCTATCCAGTAATATCTCAGAAAGACTGGATTTAGAATCTCCGTATGTGCTCAGTCACTGCATAGCCAGCAGCCATTAAAGGCAAGGTGAGTGGTTATATTGAAGTTGAGCCGTAATAGGAAACCTTTAAAGCTGTAATATCAGGCTGACCTTCCCCTTTAAGGGTCTATCTCCCTGCCGCTCAGGCTTTATTATTGTTAATGGATTGTTCAGGCTTGTGCCAAGCATGGAGATTTACCGCCCTGATCGAGGAAATCCTTCTGTGGAATTAAGAATGGTTACGTTTACAAGGTCCGCTCTGGTTCAGCGCTGCTATGGTCCCTGCTAAAAGGTCTATGAAAGCTTCTCTTTCCTTGCTTTACACCTGAACTTTTACTGTTCTTCGAGTTGTTGCCATTTGTGATATGTGGTGATACGGTACTTCCAAAGGTTGCTTTCGGTTTATTAGCTTGGGCTTTACTTTTGTAGTTTTTGTCACAAGCCTGATATATTCACCTGAATTCACCGGGAATTTGGGAATCTGATGAAATGGTACCACGCAACCTGAAGGGAACAAGCCGACAAGCAGTCAGAGAAGCTATGCAACCAAAACTTGAGTAAGCAAGTCAGAATTGTTAGTCAAGTTCCTCTTTAGATGTGGCAATTGTGTAAAAGGGGATCAGGTCAAATACTTGAACCTTGTCGGACTTCTTTAAAAAAATTATAACTTCCTTCCAAATACCAGAGTAAGTAACACTGATATGGTAGATGCACAAAAGCTATAAGTTAGCAGCTGAATTTTCAAGTTTGATGTACTGGTACGCTGCAGATGCTCTCAGATGTTCTGATGATGAATAATGATAGAGTAATGCTCCCTGTGATATTTTATACTTTTTCCATAGTTTTCAGTTCACATGAGGGTGGGGTGGAGATGAAGCTGTTCTTTTTTCCTCTATGATGTAGTCCATGTTGACTTGCTGTCTCCTAAATGGAGATTTCTGGACATTTTGCTGTTATCAAACTCAGATGTTCCTTTGCTGAGGGCCCTAGGGCTGTTTCTGTTTCTCACAGAGGGAGAGCGAACAGCCCTTTAGTAAAAGTGTATTTTTGTGTGTTGGGTTGGCTGAAAGTGCGCGTGTTATGCGTTTGCACTGCATTTGTATTGGTCTCAAATTTATGCGTGTTCACATTCATGCACGTGTATTTAAATTTCTGCATTTCCAAATGGGTGCACATACATACCGTGTGCTGACAGTCTCTGTGTGTGTGTGTGTGTGTGTGGTTGTGTGTGTGTGTCATTTTGGTGGTATTTCCCCAGAGCCCTTTGCTATGCAGGGCAGCTTCTTCATCCATCCTACTTTGACAGCTCAGCAGCACCCCCCGGGGGGCTCCCACCACACGCAGCACAGGCGGAGTGTGTGTGTTTGTCTGTGTGTGCGTGCATGAGTATGCTTATGTGACAGCCATGACTGTTACACTGTGTGAGCCTTGACACACGCACAAACCACATAAGCACAAATATGGCCATGCACCGCTGACTTTGACCTCAGTGGAATGTCAGCATCCATATAATGCTAATGAGAAACTTCTTTTTTCTTTCTCTTACCACCATTTAGTGTTTAAAACATGCTCTCAAGCATACACAACACATTTAGGGTAGCACTCCCAACACACATGCATATATACAGGCACACATTTCTCAATCACCAGGCTTACTCCCCCAAACCTCTCCAGCCGATATCTGACAAGCCTCTGCATTTCCGGCTTAGCCACTCAATCACACTGTGTAAAGAGATGTGGCCGTGTGTGTGTGTGTGTGTGTGTGTGTGTGTGTAAGAGGGTGAGTGTACGCGTGCATATGTGCAATTGGGGATTGTACTAGCTGCCTACCTCCACCCAGGTGTGTCCAGTGCCAATACAAAAAGGATATTGAGTTGTAACCTTGCTGTCCCATACCAGGAAGTAAATATCTCGATGTCAGGTGCCAGGTCATCTGGTAAATTCAACTGACCATGGGAAAACAAACCAAAAGGAAGTCACCATGTTGGCAGGAAGTTAACCGTGAGTTGCTGATAACAGACCAACACAGAGAAGAGGAATTGTGGAGATGCTAACAGATGGCAGCTAATAGCGCCATAGACTGAGTCCATACACTTCCTGCTTAAATTTTAATGTAATAACATCTGACTTCCTTGTGATTACATGAGATATTGAGTTGATCTACAGTGTGAAAATATGATAGCAGATGGCAACTAATGATACTTAACAGCTTCCCTTTTCTTCCCATTAGGTTTTCTAATGAAATTCTATGTAATTTTCTATGAGATCCAACTACATGCGCTACATAGATACACAAATGAACTCATTTTTTGATCCGTGGTAATGCCATCCTCTCTGAATGCTCATTTTGATCACAGATGATTTAGAAGTGCGTTAAACAAGAGCTAGTGCTTTATTTCTGTCTGCAGTAAATGTCAATTGCGAGAAGACATGTTGCATTCTGAGAACTTAAAGCGAATATTCGTGTGTGTTCCAGCAAGTTCTACAGAAATGCGTACCACAGTACTCGCATATAGATGCATCTAATCAGCAGTCCAGGTCAGGTTTGTTTGGTGAGGCCTGGTTGATATGAGAGGTGCATAGCAGTCGTCCAACAAACCAGTCACCGAGGCCTGCTCTTGCCGTTCTGCTCTGCCCACGTCTGATTGTGATTCAGAGAGAGGGACATGATCGATAGCCCTGATGGAGCACCACAGCTGTTTAGCTATTCTGTGCAATGCGGCAGCCGCTCTCCCTGTCGCTGTGGTCGACGGTGAGTGTGCATACAGTATACGTGCACACAAATATAAACTCATACACAACGCATGCACACAGATGAAGAACATGTCCCTTACGCCCAAAATATACATACCATGTGTCGTTTCAAATATTGACACGCGCACATTCTCGGATGCTTCCAGCTGATGCTGCACATATAAATGAACATGTGATTTCTGGCTGCGCGCAGAAATCGATGGATTGAATCACGCGAGCACGATCTCCTCCTTTTCTGAGAAATGGTCAACTTTTAAGTTGGAGGCGAGAATAAAGAGTTATCCTTGTTTTTAGTGGATGTGGATTTACTCAATAAACAAAATAAATGGAATTTATGAAATGTGACTCCAGCTATAAACTATACTGAAGTGAGCCCAACAGGGACGCATTATGATTTACACTGCAACCCTGAGCACTGGGAAAGTCAAAGGAAGCGCAGATAAAAAGTGATTTAATCCGCTGGCTCCACTGAGCCTCGCTGATTAAAGCCCTTCGTCCCACAATGCATTAAACAGCTTAGAGATGACACCCTATGGTAAATGTAATTCAGACCAGAGATACATTAGCCATTGTTTGTTTTTTGGCAGGTGAGTAATAACATGTACATACCTTACTGTGTGGCGGCAATGGCAGAAAGAAAATTGATAACCTGCTCCACTGAATCGTGTCTCTTTATGTTTTTTAACTTAATTTTAGAGTCAGCAATCAAACCATAGTTAAATAATCAATGAGGTTACGTGCAAGTAGTGTTGAGCATCAGAAAAGGGCAGCGCCAGACTTTGATGAATCTAACATTCGCTTGGACGTCTAACTGTGCAAACAGAGATTCAGTCCAGACTGAATGTGCAGTAACACTGCTGCTTCTTCCTTTTCACTTCCGCTGGTACCGCTCGCTCCGTTGTCTTTCTGCCAATATGGCAGCAGAGCTGCGAGTCGGCTCCAATATTGTCCAATGGATGCTGGATAAATAATGAAAACCACATCAGGAAGCAGCCACAGTGGCCTTGGGAGATGGAACGAAGCGGAAACATGCAATATGTACAAGCTTTTTTCTTTTCTTTTTTCTTTTCCTTTCTTTTTTTTAACAGAACGCTGGCATTTTTCTCTCCCTCTGTTTTTGCAATTTCCACTAGTCTCTGTCTTTCTCTGTCCAAACTCTCACTTTGCCTCACTTACTCTGTCAGTCACAGTGCTCTGTTATACAGAAGAGGTTAATTTAGGCCTACAGTAAAAGCCATATTCTTCAAGGACACTTGTGGTGAGTGCCAGTGCTTTCCCCACCCTCGAAAATGGTAATTGTTGTGTCTTTCAGAATACTGATCAGATAACCAGTTTGATAATTTGTCTGTTCTGCCAGAGATCTAAATAACACCCAGGGTTTTATAAAAAACACTACATCTGTCAGGATAACACCAGACAGAATATGCAGGGTGCACTCTTTGCCAACCACCTGTTAAATAAAATATAGTAAAGACAGGCCAAAAAAGTGCTGCCCCACCAACACTTTCCATCATTATGTGCGGATCACAAGGCCTGTGCAGCTGAGGTTGGGAGGAATTGTTGCTGGGGGTGGGTGGCGGTGGGGGGCAGTTGCAGGAAAGAAATTCCTCCCTGTTGGCATCCTCACCAAGGCAACAGTGCCAAGATAGCAGAGACAGCCCACGGTATTAAAACATCCCTCACTGAATTAAGGCAAGTCCCAAATCACTTGGTAAGTCACAAAAAGCCCTTCTGAAACTGTCAGTCATACTTGAGTAATCTATGTTAATTTCTGCCATCCCTCCCACATTCCCCTGGCTAATAACTGGCCTGTCGGCGGGCCTCGTCTCTCTCTCCCCTATGGCGTGTAGATTTAACGTGCAGCCAAGTAGGTTGGCGACTTGGCTGTCAGGACGTCTCAGACATGGCTGCCTTTCCAAGTACGTGAGAGCACGCATTTCCCATGATGCATCATGTGTAGTTTGTGTTCTGTGAATTATTTTTTTTTTGTAGCTGTTGTTATCCTTCCTCGTTTTTTCGTCAGAAACAAAAAGGTCAAATCCATTATGTATTGATGATTAATTTACCGCTTCTGCTGTCACTCAGTGCGAGCCAGCCATAGTTCTGTCTCTGTATGTGATCCTCAATGGCAATCAGACAGCTTTTCAATATACTCCGCCACAGATAATAAGTGGCCACAAAACCTCCGTGCTTTCCTCGGGATATTGCATCATAATGAAATCTGTCCTCTTAGCATGAACCTTCCACCCCCACCTCTGACTTCACCCTCCTCCCATTAGAGGCGGGACACACAGGAAGTTATTATTGGCATGCCCAGTAAATCAGACAGCTTCCTGAAAAAAGGATCAATTTCCCCCGATGCACTTTCTCATTATAACCTTATCTCGCCTACAGACAATAATCTGGATTTGTCACGCTTTGTTTGTTTTGCCACTGAACTGTATCATTCATGAGCAAAGCCAACGGTTAGCAGGCAGGAGGAGGAGAGCGGAGCTGCTCCAAGTGGATCTGTCACTGAAATATAAAGTATTCAGCTGCTGCTGTTCCCTTCCACTGAAAATGATATAAGCCCTTTGATTGGCTTCAAAGTTTGTTTAGGCAGAGAGGAGGTAGCTCCGACTCCTGGAGGGGTTCAGGCGGGAACGATTGACTTTGCTCTCCACTCAACCGCATCTAATGTGGATGGAGACAAAATGAAGGAGAGTTACCACGAGGAGAACCCCCCCACACCCACCCACCCACCCAACAATCGAGAGTAATAGAGAGAAATATAGCAGGAGCACAATGGAAAGGAATAGATTAGGAGCTTTGGAGATGTGACAGGAATAAGCGAAGAAGATAAAAGAGAACAGATGGGGAAGGGCAGAGGGGGAAGAAAGTGATGGGTGGTGCATGGAGCAGAAGAGAAAGGAATGAGAGTTGGATCAACCTGTGCTTTTTGGAAGGTTAAATTTGAGTAAAGTTTAGGCTGCTGCATCTCCAGCAGACGAGATGAAAGGATGACATTGACTGTACGACCGCTTCCTGAGCTTGACCGCCGCGACCCTGGCCCAGCTGTCCGCGATGTTGATCCCCTTCTATTTTCCTCCCTCTCACCCCGCTCACACCTCTCCTTGCACTTTTTGTTGCCCTTGCTTTTATACTCTCTCTCATGGCTCCCTCCCTCTCTTATCTGCCCTGCCGCCACTGTCTTTCATCCCTCGCTCTCCCTCTGCACGTACACCCATCCTTTCAGCCTGCTATTCTTCGCACACTCCTGCTCAGACGTCCCTAATGCTCATCTATGTTACCAGATACAGCTGAGTGGACACAATATTAATGCAGGAAAACTAAGCACCTGAGGCTTCTTTTATTTATAAAGAGCGTTTTTCCTCTATTCTCTGGTTGACATGTGTTCAGTCTGTCCATTGATGTGCTTGCCTCTCTGTTATGCTGTGGATTCACCGTGTGGGCAGCTGCCAGTTGTGTCAGAAGTTTGGAGGTTCTGTAGGTTAAACATCAAAGTAGAGTAACAACAAGGTTGAAAGCTATTGCGAACATGGCTGAGAATACCGTCTCTAGCATGTAACCTCATTACAAAATAAGCCGGTGAAGGCCGTGCTGGCGACGTGGTGCTTAAAATGGAAACATCTCGGCCTTTCTTTAACCAAAAGTCTTTAAGCGTATCAGATTTGGTAATGAGAAAGTCCACGCATACGAGCAGACAGAGATGTTGGTAATGACAATTGTAGCTGCTAAACATTAAAGCAAGGCGGCAAAACTTTTATTGTTAATGGCGCATTTCGTCCCCGGTGGGAGCGCAACGTGCTGCACGAAGCACGAGCTATCACAGGAGAGGCCGTCATAAAATTAGAAAGTTCATATAAAACTGCAATAAAAGCAACCTGAAACCTGATTAACGTAACGGTGTGTGTTTAAACAATTAAAGTGAGTATGAACAGCAACTAAATAATGAAAAAAAATGTCAGAAACATAAACCCACAGGATGGAGTGAAATAATCACACACTAAATTTGAAACAATAAACGAGGAAGAAATAAAATAGATGCATTCATCCGTAATTTTTCTTCTGTTTGTCCAAATCATGGTCACACGAGGCACTGGAGCTTATACCAGCTGTCACAGGGCAGGGTTAGATGTGGGCATCACCTCTGGACGGATCACAAGTTTGTCACAGACCCAGTAGTTTGCACTGTGACCTCACAGTAAGAAGCTTCTAGCCCCGGATCGCTAAGACCTTTCCCTGTGTATCCCTACAATATGGTGATGACCTGTCCAGTGTGTAACTTGTAACTTGCATGACTGGAAGGATTGATAGTCGGGTATTTCAAGCCAACAGCAGACCATTAAAAAAGATCATCAGCATGACTATGCCAGAGAAAAGTTGTACATTAAAATAAACCACGGGGCCGTTTTGGTGGAGAAATGTTGCTTTTAGCAACATCAGGGAGCTCAGCTCTTAAGATTTATCATGATAGTAATCAATTTATAGCAAGGTAAACTGTAGAAATACAACATTTGTGTGAAAAAAGTAAGGCCTATGTGATTGGCCAGATTGCATTGCGTTGCTGCAGGATTTGAGCCGGGTTCCCTCTACACAACTGATAGGTTATCAGACTGGCTGCATTCAAGTCAGAGAGCTGCTCTTTTAAGTGGTTTGGGCTTAATCTTGAGTCATCCCCCTCTGTGGGTTTCCAATTTCAAGTACGGATGAAGTGCAGCAAACTCAATGCAAATACATTGCTTTGTAGGTTGCTAAAATTACTAAAGGCTTTAACCAAGAACAGCGGTCATGTCAATGTATTATTAAACAAAGTTCTTTGATTTTTTTCTATAACTTAGGAATGTGCAATGAAACACAGTTGGGAGACTGAGTAGTGGTTGAGTTTCTTACCCAGGAAACTATTTCTTATTTGTTTATTCTCTAAATATTATACTGGCAAGCTCTGAAATCAGACTGTTACTGCCGTAAGAAAAAGCCTCTATCTTTTTTTTCTGCTCCCTAACCCAAACTGAGATCTCCACCACTTTAGGAAGATGGTGCTGTGATGTGCACATTATATTCAAGGATCCCTAGATTCTTGGTTTTAGCCATCAGTCAACTTAATCTAATGCAGGACCTGAGGCAACGTATTTCTTTTGCAAAGAATAATATTCAGCCTCTCAGCAGATACAGTAGGTCACTGAGCTCATAGCCTTCCGGCCAGCTTGCCCGTCCTCTAGAATGAAGATTAAGTTTGCTGAGGAGGATAATCATGCTCTAAGGTCTCTGTGGTATGCAAGCAATTCAGCAGGCTTGCTTTCTTTGGTTCTGTTCTCATCTACTCTCCAGCTCCTGCACCTGTCTTTATGAAAGATCAGACTATCACGGTGAAGTATCACAACACAAAGCCGATGGTTTACAACTTTCCTTTATTCCTTTAAGGGACATTTGAAAATGGATACAGATAGTGACGTACAGCCGGGTCATCCGGGTGCCCAGAATTGACTGATTTTTATCCTGTGTGTGCTTGCGTAAGGGAAGCAGGAAAAAAAAAAAAGAAGCAGCAGGCATCAGTTACACCACGTCAGTGTCACCGTCCCAGGACACAGAGGGCAGTGAGATAAATCTAGCTGCTGCCCCCAAAATAGAGCACGGGCCTCCATTAGAACAGGACGCAGACTGTGTGGGAACAGGCAGAGGTCACTGTGGTCAGCAGAGTTATTTCTGTTGTGCCACCGGACCTCTAGGAGTGGACGCCCATTCATTCATCCGATTGCCTGCCAGCAGGTTAGGGGACACACGCAGAGACACACAAGCATTAAAAAAATACACCCTACATGCTCTACCAGTGGACCATCAGCAGGAGTGCGACATGTTGTATTTGGTGAAATTTACTGTGAAGGTGTCTGAGTTACCATTTCTGTTTCTTTTGTCACCCGGGGATATTTGTGTCTTTTCCTTCCTATATGAGTGTATTTATACGTGAGCTGCCTGTTGGTGTTTGAGCTGAAGGACGATGGAAACACACCTGGTTCCCGGTGACCTCATGTCTCAGACACAGTGTCTCTCTGTCTGTCTCTGCTTCCCTTGCTGGAAGCGCAACACATCTTGGCCATGCTATTGGATCGCACTAGCAGTTTAATTCTGCTGCTTTTCAGCCCGTATAGGTGATTTACGTTAGCTCGCAGACATGAATGCTCACTTTTTGCCACGGCAAAAACATCGACACAGACAACGCACAAAAGGAAAGTGGATGAAAATGCCAGCAGAATGATTTCTTACAGTTTCTTTTTCCTTCCTTTGTTCTTTCCTCTGCCTTCCTCTCATACGTCCACACACGCACACTCACAAATACACACACATCAATAGTCCATTAGGAGTGTGTTGCTTTCATTACCTCCAGCTTGGCCCTGAGACAGCCTTCAGAGTGGAGTACAGCAGAGCGGAGCTGGCCAGGATTGCAGTATATATAGAGAGAGGAGTCTGGTAATTGCCAGCTCTCTGTTCTCTCTATCCTGTGCGTCAGGTGGAAAGTATGAATCTGTGGTATCTGGGGACCACCCTGCTGCGCTGCGCCGCATCTCGCTACAACTGTCTGTGCCCCCACCGGGCACAAGTAATAGAGGGAAAACAGTGAGCTTAAAGGCCTCAGAGAGTCCAACAACTGCCACTCTAACAATACACACTGCCATGGGAATAAAAATCCTGCAGCCCACAGTAACAGTGGAAATGATATACCCTGCCTACAAATCTCACTTTTTATGTCGCGCTTGTTGCACAGCAGTAAGTACTGTAAGTGGTGTGTTTTTTTGCTTCTTTCTTGAAGAGGAATGTTTTGTTTGTTTTGTTTCACCTGCCAGGAGGCACGAGAAAGAGTCTGATAGCAAAACGTTTAAGAAGGGCGAAAACATTCAGAGTTTGCTGTAAAAGTTCAAGAAAAAGTTACCTCCCACATAAATGTGTAGCGCTATAATATTGAATAAATATAACAAAACTGTTATTGGGAAATTATTTGCCAGCCGCCGTAAGCCTGTCTTTCTTTCATTACTTTCGGTAATGATTTGTTTTTTGCTTGCAACACTGCGGAGAATGAAATACACTGACCTGGACTTTAAGCTATGACTGGTCATATTGTTAGTTGCCTTAAATCTATTTGAGGAGACATTCGATAAAGCTAGGCAAGGTCGCTGATCTGCTCTCTCTTGCCATTTTCTGTCTAAAATAACAATTTATTCACAGGCTCCTCCATGTGTTTGAAATCAGTGGGCTGGTGTGTCATAAATCTGCTATATTATCTTTTCGATCTGAGTTATTTTGTAATTTCGTATTTGGAAATTCTTGTATTAAGAGGGAGCAGTAATTGTTCCTTCATCTCCCAAGGAATTTAAATGAAATATGCCCTTGATGGCTGATATTCATCTTTGGAGACAATCTTCCTTCTGTAATCGGGAAGTAGTGCTGAATCTTGGCTAGCAACAGTTCTTACGCGAGTCAGGTGCAGCTAGTCGGTACTAGATGTATTTACACCACTGTAAATGGTTAGATTAGGTTTCTGGCTTAATTGTGCATTCGGGAGATGGTACACATGGCATCTACTACTACTACTGTCAGCTTCTCAGGACCTGTTCTGTTTTCACATTGGAGCAAACGGACATTGAATCTGTACGAGGGAGCTGGTAGGGATAGGGCAGTTTAATGTTCGATCCCACTGAGTAGGGCATTTGTGTTCGCGCATACAGGAAAATGTTGGAAAAGTTTAAGAGGGCTGCAGCGCGTGTGTGAAAGTGGCTACAGTCTCAACTGTGCAACTGCACAGTTTAGATTGGTTCATAGACCCCCCTATATGTGGTCTCTAGCTGTAGCCATTACTCTGGGGGTAGAGACGCCACATGAGGAAATTTCCATTATCCATTAGGTAATATTCCGATTGGCTGGAAGTGAATGCAGCCAATTGGAGTAGGTGGTCATGAATAATGCAAGTTTTACATAAATTGCCTCTGAAACTGCCTGTTGGAGGAAAGATGGGGACCTTGGCTGCAAGGAAAGATGGATTTAGAGAAATCTAAACAATTTTTGGTGAATAAAATGTCACAGGTATGTTTAAAATGGACAAATATGGTTGTATAAAAATAAATCAAACAAAGCCATTCCATTATGTGCTACTCAGGTCATTTGTCAAAGAAAATGTATTACTCCACAAAAGGCATCATTGCTTTCAGGCAAAATAAACAAAGAAAACCTATTATCCTTATGTCACTGTTAATCATACCTACAGTATAGAGTGTATAAAAGTATTTTTCAATATCGGTCTTTTACCAGCTCTTAATATTTGTTGAGCTGTTGCTGCAGCAGTCTTCTAGATGGTAGTGATGTGGCTATGATAATGCTGCCACATTCGCCGGGCCCCATCATGATCCTCTTACACATAGACGCGCATTTTTATCAATTACCTCGAGCTAGTCATATCTCTCTCTTAGCCCTAGACGTAATCTTGCTACAGATGCATCCAGATCAATTTTTCAGGATGTCTTATTTGTGGAGCGCACAGCGGGCTTTGCGTAGCGGGCGGGTGGGGGTGTGCAGTCAGGGTGTATCCAATTTCAGGCAGCAAAGCAAATGGCCTTGGAGATCAAGGATTATACAGCAGATTTCTAAGTCGAGCTAATATTGATTTGCTGTGCCCCTAGTGAACTCCAGGTTGTACCTTCTCCATGTAAGCTTTTAAATGTTGCTGCCTTAATGGCCCTCCTCGTCAGTATGGTCCCTGATCTATAAGGCCGCAACAACTGACCCCTATAAATATGGCCTTTTGTTTTTCTAGATAGCACTGTGTACTCAGTGGACTAGTAAGACAGTGGAAGGTCTGTACGGTTTGTTTTGTTAAGGGTAAAGTATCGAATGTAACTGATCTGTGGTTTGGGTTTTTGTTTTCTTTTTTTATACAACTATATAGACAGATGAACTACTGTAGCTCAAATTGTGGAAAAAGCTTAACCTTGGGGTCCTGCCATCTATTGGGATGTTACTTTGACATGTACCACCTACCAAAGCATCCATGGAGACCACACCTTACAGAATCTGTTGCTGGGTTAATTGCATTGATAAACTCTTTTTCAAGAGTTTCAGATTATTCAATAAACTGGTCAAAATCTACAGTTCTGCCGATTAATTACCCGTTCCGTAAAGAATCTGATGCTAACATCTCGGTGCCAGATACCACGGCATGGCTTCAGGGGTCTAGTGGAACCTCAGTGGGTCAGGGCTGTTTTGGCAGCAAAAGGGGGAACCAACACAATATTTTCCAGGTGATCACAATGTCAGAGATTTAAAGCAGCTTGTTGTTTTTAATAGTAAGGCAGACAAAGAGCTGGGTGCATACATCAGAAATACACCGCGCATCTAGTTAGTAAGTGACAGTTTGAGTCACTTACTATAACCATGCGACTCTCTTATTGTACCTGCACTTGAGAATAATAGTCAGATATTTGCTCCTTTACTGCTCTTCTCGCAGTCTTCATCTGAGTAAATGTGCTTTATTGGATTCTCCTCACAATAGAGCTGGTACTGATGAATGTCCTACCACCTAAATGCATAATTCTTCCATAGAAACTTTAAATTTGAAATTCAGATGCTTTACAGTGCTGTGCAGCAAAGGCATTAATCACAGAGTTTTCATCAGTTCGAATGGAATTTGATGTGCTGTCCCATACTGAGCAGTATTCTTGGCACCCCTCTGCGACTTCACGGTCTCCATCTCTTTCACCAGTCTGACGCACAGAATTAAAAGTTTGTTGTCCTGCCATTCAGCCATCTGTTCTCCAACTTCTGCCTTCCTCTGCTTTTTTCCCCCTTTTCTCCGCTGCACTGTTTGACACTTCTTCTTCTCTCTCTCTCTCCTTTTTGTCCCACACATGCATTATAAAGCGCTGAATACTGTACAGCCACATACTGAATGTTTGATAATTGCTTTTGACAAAGAAAAGAACATTTATTTCAAAGTCTAATTATTCAACAATGCCTCTCCTCCTGAAAAGGAAAAGGAAAGACAGGCAAGAGGGTTGAGCTGGGTTTTGGGATCTGGTTAACTTGTCCAATAGACCCATTATGAGGTAAAATCAACACTGGGGAGTGTTAGATGTGTGCTAGCGAGGGGAAATCGTGTCCAAATCCCTTTCGTTCGTTCAGCCATTATAAACAAGAAAGGATTAGCCGGCAGCTCCCTGCTGGGACAGTGAATGGATGAGAATGGGAAAGGAGAGGGAGGCTGCTCCTCTCCAGCATTATCCATATAATAGGCCAGGGAATTCAATAAGTACTGGCCTCATCAGACCTCATCAGCTCCCCCAATTAGGCTGCACATCATGGCGACTGGCGGGCTAGTTGCTGTTGGTGACAGATGAGAGCCAGTGTGGAGATGTGCTTGCCTCTGCTGCAGTGCTGTGCTGCCGCACATTCTTGGCATCAGTGAGGTGAATGCATCGCTCTGCGCGCGTGTGTGTATGTGCCTGAGACAGGTGGGTAGTTTTGGAAGGGAGAATCGTAAGCACTGATGAGTGTCATTAGTTTTACATCAGTATTTGTTTTGCATCTTACCGCTAATTTACAGTCTGCACTAACTGCCAGCACTTCCTGCGCTGTACTTCTGTTGTTGATGCTGCATTGATGAGCCAGCCTCAACTTGAAGTAAGCGCCGCTGTTTGTGAACCCTGGTGATATCGACGTTGTGTGTCAATATCTCTACCCTCCCACATTACCTCCCTGTGTTTCCCCAAGGGTCAGGACATGTGGAGGGGAAAAAAAACACAGCTCTCCCACATCGATTGGGGCCCATTAACGCAGGCTGAGAAAAACAAAGCCTTTCATCACGTCTGAGATGTTTAGGTAGGGACTTACTCAGACTTGCTCTACACAGGTCAACCCTTCTCTCTCATTCCGATATTGCTGTCTCAAAGAGGACAGAGCATAGCTATTATGGGAGTTCATATGTTTTTTTTTTCTTCAAAAGAGATATGTGTCATCAAGCTCCTGTCATTTCTTTGTGTTTTCTTTTCTTTTATATAAAGACTGAGGAGAAAACAGTGAAGCATGGACAAGGAAAGCAGCAGGGTCAGATTTTGGTTTACGTTTGATCCATTTCTTTCTTAACAATCTGCCTCTAAATGCTGGTATTTTGTTTCTTTAAAGAAAAATATCCATATTAATGCCAAAACCAAATAAGCATATTCAAAGCAAACACTGTGTAACGTAATAGAAATAAGAAGGTGTGCCGTTTTGTCTGTTTAATTCACTTCGGTAGAACGACCTTCAAATACAAAATCAAAATCTTATCAGTAAATGCAATATTTTTTTGCAGCTTCCTCAGAAAACGGTCGATGTATTCGTTGAACCCAAAGACGATGCCACTTTGCAACTTTTTTGGAAAGACTGAGGAAAATTAGTGTGAACGCTACTTGAGAACAAAGAGAATACCTAAGAAATGAATGAATTATGAGTCTTGGGAATGTCTGATGCACTGTTTGAAGTTGAGACATACATGGGTCTTTGAGACAAAGATTATGCATGTCTGACTTTGGACCTTACTGTGGCTTTTGAATTTCATGAAAACTGGCTTTGTGGTGCCGCATATGTGGCCGCTTTTGTTTATGAGAATTATTAATTATACAGTGAATACTTTTCTTCCACTGTTATATTATTAAGACCAAAAAAAGCAGTGAATGTAAAAAAAAAAAAGAAGAAGAAGAAGAAGAAAAAATGGATAGAAAAGAAATGCACAGTTTAAAAAATTTTTCTTGGTGTGCAGGGTGTAACAGAGGTTAAATAATACAAAATCTACCAGAAACTAGATTTAATAGTTTCATGGCCATGGCAACGACTCTTTGTAATCTAGAGTTAAAGCAGCCGGTTCCATTCATAGCAAGCTGATAAAGTCATGAAGCCAGCTCTCCATACTGTAACTGTTTTTGTTGTTTCCTTTTTATTGAAAACAAATCTGTTTGCACTTAATTTACAGCAGGTGTAGTATAACAAATATGTACAGTGTATAACAAAAGTGTGTCAAAGGCTTAAATAAATGTAGCATTATGTCTCACATGAGTGTGACCCATTCATCTCAGTAATCAGGAGCAAATATGACTACTGTAGCTACTGTAAAATATAAAATATGCTCCTTTAACTTCCAGTCTCACCTGAATGTGAAAGGTCAAATCTAACACAAGTTAGCTAATGAAATGAAAGACGATAAAGAAATAAAGATTTCTTTATTTCTTTACTTTTAATTCATTCTTTTCAGTAGTGATGCTTAAGTCATTTGGGTTAGTTTGAAGACTCTAAAAGCAGTGATAATTTCTTAAATATGGCTGAAAACGAGCCAGAATAGAGAGAGGATGTCAGTGCTGGTGACAGATTTCTGCGAGGGTGGGGTGGAAGAAAACAGTGCAGATCTTCCTGCGCTGTCTTTGGGTTTGTGTGTGTTCTGTATGTTTCTGAGTGAGCATAAAAGAGTGTATACTATATGCGTGTGGGTGTGTGTGCATGGCTGCTCTTTTGAAAGTGAAAGAGCAAAGAGAGCTGCACCTGCAGCTTCTATCAAACAGTGGAAAGCTCCTTTCAGCACAGCTTTAATTACAGTCTCTGCAGCTCTGCTCAGCTCAGACAAGCCGGTCTCCACGCAACCAACCAAATGCTCTCACACATAGCCGCCTTCCTCTGCTCGAGACCGGCCTGATCCCTAATCAGCCGCGGTGCCACTCTTCATCGATCCCCAATCAGTTACAGTAAAGGGGACTCTATGGAATCCCCCATGCACACTTCCCCTCCACCCTTTCCCCCCTTATTAGTCGGTGCCCTTCTTTCATCGATCATAAATCAATGTCACTGGTAGCATTGATCGTCAATCACCCCCAGTGACATTATTGATCTGGCTACCCGCAGCCCTGGGCCCACATTGCAGCCCGGCTCTGGCATATTGATCCTCCCTCAGATACAGTATTGAGGCTTTTTATTGATAATTCATTTATTGTGCTGTAATTTCATTTTCTTTCCTGTCCATACCGTTGTTACTGGAAGCCCCTACGGTGGAAACCTAGTTAACAGACACACTGCCTTTTGTGTGCTACTCTAACTGATGTGGCTCTTTCATTTGCAGCGTATTTTCTGCTTATGTTCAAATGTTGTTAGCAATTCTCAAGCACGCTAACCTAAAGGTTATATAAGCTTATAATAAAGAGAACCAGAAGTTTGGGTCTGTGGACCACCAGGGAAATTCTCCGAGAGAGGCAAGATGTTATTTTAAAAAAAACACCCAGCATCCACTATTTCTTCAGAGCTTTATACTAGCCAATAATAGAGGACTGTTTGTAATGCACTCCTAGTGTGAATTTGAGTAACTTTGTTGAATGTCAAGCAGAGAAGTGCTGAAAAATAACCCACTCAGCAAAACCTCGCCTTGATAAATAAACCTACATTTTGCTGTATATGATAACGAAAGGTGTGTAAAGCTGAGTAAGATGCTAATATGCATTCAGGCTTAATGCTAGATATAAGTGATGAAGCCTTCACAAGAGATTCAAACCTCCCCTCACAGAACAATAGAGTACATGATACATTTTAAGGCGTACTGTCAGAGCTTAAAGTTGATTTATTCTGATTCTGATCCAGTGTCATATATACTGAGAAATATTTGCTGTAGGTCTGGTAGATGGGCAGTTCAGTTGAATTACAAAGCGCTGTATGATTCATCTCTATAGATGGGAGTTTTCACGGGTCACTGGAGGCGTTGGCAGTGTTATAATACTCTGCTAACAGGGACAGAGCTAGTTTCGCTGTCTGCCCACACAGGCAGTGACACAGAGCGTAGAAGCACAAGTCAACCCCCACAGGCAAAGTCCGGCAACAACTACTCTTGTGTCCTTCTGCCACAGCCAAAAAAGGGCAGTTTCACACGCCAGAACTTGTTTCACACCACAAGGTCAAGCCAGTGAAGGCCTGGACAGATGGATGGACAGAAGAAATGTTCATTTTTAGACTGGGTCAATATTTTAATGCTATTGTTTATCTTTTTCTGAAAGTTTTAATAAAGAATTATTATCCCGATATAACCATATAACCTTTAAAGGGAAAGTTCACCCTACAATCAATTGTACATATTTGACCTGAGGCTTGTAGTGTTGTCGATCCATCTAAAATATTTTAAACTGTGAAGCCCAGTGTTAAAGTTATCACAGATGTCTTCTTCTTCTCTTGAATATAATAAATGTAAATAGTAATTGTCACATGGTGCCAGAAGTACCAAATAATACATTTTAAAAATTTTGTTGAAATGTCTTTCAAAACATCATGCTTTAACAACGTGCTAACCTTATTTACCAGAAATCCAGAAATCTTTATTGTGAACAGCTTATTCTAGAAAATTCCAAAACTACGCCCAGCAACAGTGTGACTGAAGAGTTAACCAGCCAAGAGAATGGTTGGCAACCAGCAATTGTGAGGGAAAAATGTGTATTCCCGAACCAGCTGGAAAGTGGTTGCTGGCGACACAGAGAGGTTCCTAAACCACAACTTTCTGATTGCTTTGGTCACTTGCAGCCACAGTCACACGTAGTTTGCATAGAAGATGCCAATTTGTCTGCAGAAACTCACCACTTACTCTCTAAGCTGTAGCAAAACTTGGAAAATTATGATGCTAACTAGAAATGGAGAGCATTCACCTTTAAAGTAAAAGGTGTGCCTTTGAAATCAACACATTTCAAATGGTGCAACTTTTACTTTGCAGACGAACGGTTTCGTATGTTGCACATTTTCAACACTCCTTCGCAAGTAGTTTGAAAGTATTTGCAGACAAGTCTGCATCTTCCACACAAACTACTGATGACTCATAACTAACCAACCAAAGTAAATCAATGAGGTTTTCCGTGCAACATTGTGGACTTCATTTTGACTCTTTTTAGGACACATGATTTCCAGGTGGTTGCTGACCAGTCTCTAGACCTGTGCAAACATGCCTTTAGCATTCAGTTTTATAGTGATTGCCAGCAACCACTCACATCTAGTCAGGAAATACACATTTCTCCCTCACAGTCATTGGTTGCCAAATGGACTACCAATGACTAGGCCCATGGGACTGTAGCCTACCTGCAATGTAAACATTAATGACATTCTTCATCAGCTGAGCTGTAATGTTAGTTTTGATTGGCAGATGCAAAAACTAAAAGAAGAATTCATTGAAAGTTCTATGAAACTTCTCACACCGGCTTACTAGTGCTTTGAGTTTCATACATTATAGCCAAAAAAAGGTAGACATCACAGCAGCCGATGTCTCCAAAGCTGGGTATCTTATACAAAGTCAGTTTAGATGGCAATACAGGCCAGTGGAAAATTTGGGGGTGAACTTTATCTTTAAAAACCCAGACCCAGAAGATTCTCATGCATATTGTAAATTATTTGAAAAATAAAACTAGTCTGTTCTTCCAAAGCTTGCTTCATCAGTTCAGTGGGGAACAAGTGATGTAGCTTTTTGAAGAGTACAACACATCATCAATATCCTTAACACCAAAGTCTATTTTTCCCACTTATAGATTTATCTATCTGAAGTGCTGGCTTAAGTTGCCTGGTGCATATTTTCTTGGATCTTATTTCAGATCCACTCTACAAATAGTCATTTTAATCTCAGACCCTGCTCTTACGTTTTTTGTGGCCACTTTTACTGTAATTGCCACCCTGGCCAGCTGTATAAAGTTGGTAGTGATATTGAGACCTACTGCAGAAACAAAGATGTTGGCAGCGTAGAGCAGCTTGTGTGGCTTTAACATTAGAAACATCTGCCACCGCCACTTAAACATTGCAGCTGACTGCAGGACCCAGAAGCACTCAACTATGCCATTTGGACCGAATGCAGTGGGGACTGTCTGCCTGTATAAATGTTATTTCAATATATGGATGCAGGATTGTGAGCCATTCATTAGAGCTGGCAAACACACATAAGCATAACTTCGACTCACTCACTCACAAACTTCTGTCTGCACTTGTTGTTTCTAGTAATTTATTTACTCACCATGGCAACCTTAGTGTTGGGAATAGCAAGCGGAATTAGCTGATTAAGCTAAAATGAAGTTCTCGTTACACCGGTACATCAGAGCTCGTCTCCCAGGAGTCAGCGAGCAGCTGGAAACCCCTCCTCCTGTTTGGCGCTGCACTGCACTTGTGGCTCTCAAATTTAATGCAAAAGCAGATTAATCCAGAGTCAGTACTTGAAGTGCAATTATATTCAACCCATATTTTCAGCTGCTAAAATAATTACAACTCAGTGTTTAAGCAGAGTATTGTTCACCTTTCTGTTAGATCATTTCGCATTGATTTCTGAATATTCCTTGGCAATTGCATTTTGTATTCCCATTACCACGAGATGGTTTCAGTCGATTTGAGTTGTCTGCGCTGTTAGAGACTGACTCAGTGCCAGACCTACATGGAGGTCGTCTCATCCATCAGCTTTGTTTATTTGTCTAAATTTGGTCTGGATTCGGTGCTCTGCAGTGGATGGATAGATGGATGGACAGAAGAAAGAAAGAGAAAAAGAAAGGGAGTGAGAGATGCAGACAGGAGATAACTACGACAGAGAGAAATGCGATTGAGGGAGATGGACAAAGAGAGTGAGAGATGGATTAGCATGTCAGAGACTCCCTACATAACATTACTCTTGTTAAGTGTGCAATAGCTCATCGATCAGGCTTCTACCGCCCGCATGCAGGGCTCTTCCCTCCATTTCCCTTCCCGTAATCCATAATATCATCTCAGACCAGAACTCCATGGCGTGCTGCAGAAGCCCTCTATGGAAGTCTAAGCAAGCACTGATCAATAGCCATTGAGCATGTGTAGCAGATGCAGGATGAGAAGCAAGCTGTTGTTGACATCCTTCTCCCTATGCTCATCCCACTCAAAGAGATGAGCTATACAGTATGGATCGGAAGAGTGAAAACTGGACTGTGCCTGTCACTTCTAAACTCGGTGAATCTCTCCCCTCTGTCTCTTTCTGTCACCATCTCCTCTTGTCTCGTTGTCTGTCTATGACACTGTATCTGTCCTTCCATCTATCTCCCTTTCCTCTTTGTGTCGCTCTCTGCCATGCCTTCCTCTC
The DNA here is from genome assembly GCF_018398535.1 of Haplochromis burtoni. Classification (NCBI taxonomy): domain Eukaryota; kingdom Metazoa; phylum Chordata; class Actinopteri; order Cichliformes; family Cichlidae; genus Haplochromis; species Haplochromis burtoni. The sequence continues at coordinate 1,724,868 of NW_024582451.1, forward strand.
AGCGCCGGCTCCATTTATTGGGCCGTGTCATTGAGCCATGTGTGCCGTCCCTGTCAGCAAAACGCCTGGCAGACTGTCTTCATTTCCATGCTGAAGGATGCAAGGCCAGCATGGCAGTTGTGAGAGCTATCGACTGGGATCTGTCAAAGCCCTCCCTGTAGGAAAGCTGTTCCCGCCTGCCTTCTAGGTTGGCAGCCATTCTGAGGCTGTCTGTTTGACTCTGACAATGGCGACGTATATGCAGCACTGCTATAGTTTTGTTCTCTGACCCTGCTTGTCCTATCCACCTGTCATATGTTTTTCTAGCATCCTTTTATCTCTCTCCAGAATAGCGTCCCTTTCTAACGCCTTCTGTTTCCCTCTGTGCCTTTCTATGTCTCTTATTCTCTCTCACTCCCACTCTTATTCTTTCTCTTCCCCATAAGACACAGCCTCCTCAGTCTGGGCAGACAGGTCAAGCTGGCTGAAGGGAATCAGACAGTTGTTGATCCAATTAGAGATCCCCTCGAGCAGCATCAGAATAGAGCAGAATTCCAATAAAATACTGTCCTCTTTCTGCCTTTTCCATGTTCTCCCCTAACATGTCCTTGCAGTAAAACACAGTGAGCCTTCCTGAGACTTTTCTGAGACCCGTAGGAACCTTTAGCTAAAGTTGTCATTGAGAAGTCGAGAGCTTGCTTTCACTGAATCTTTTCAGACTGACATATTTTGGTACAAGTGGCTGAACAGTTCCCTCTGTTTGCCCTCTTTATTGCTTTGGACACTCTGAGAGCAAAGCAAGGCCGGCCCAGTTTGACTCCAAACCCTTCTTAGAGGCCTCTTTTGTAACTGTCCTGATGGTGAAAAGCTGGCTGTTTCACTGAGCAAAACCTTTCACACAGCCCCTCTGCAACTATGGTGCATTCCTGCATTGATTTCACCATTCAGGCCAAACAGATGTACAGTCCAATTCAGAGCACCAAATGAATGTACAACAGGCCGAAATTGACGTGTTATAATACATGTACTGATTTGCATTCATAGATCAAGATGTTTTTCAGCTGGCTTTTCAAGCCATCCGGAGCGCACGAGCGCTCTTTGTCTATAGATAGAGAAAAAAGCCACTGTGCTTGTCTGCAGCCAAAGAGCTGATTTCGACCAGATGCAGTCCCATAGGAAACAACTGTAACAGCAATAATTGCTTATGAACATAGCGCTAATAAGTGAAAATTTCAACAAGCTTTCATTTAGATTTCTATTGTCGCTGTTATTTACACAAGTGCATTTCCATGCCTCTGCTGGTTCGTTTTGTCTGTTGGTAATGCGTCTATTGATGTGCAGAATGCCATGACTATCTTTTCAGAGCCAAATGCACATTGAGGAGCATGATTGAGCCAAGGCTATGATCAAATGAGGCTGGCAGCACAGGCATCTTATTCTCACTAAACTGCTCCCCTTTCATGTGCATGCATGATTGTGGTCGGTCTTGGTGCGCATATTTCAAAGCCCATAATGCATGTGCGCATGTCCGCAGCCACCCCTCGTTAACGTGTTTACCAGTTCCTACAGCAACCCACATAAAAAACAATTAGGGGTTCCCACGGAGCACCTTGTTAGCGGCAGTTGTTGACCTCTGACCAAAACTACTTCGTCTTTTTCCCATGATGTCGAATCATTAAAGGGGCAGTAAATTAGTTCATAGCAAGAAGCCCCCGAAAACACATATTCTGGAGCCAAAGTGAATTAGGCATTACTTGAAGGCTTTACCTTAAAGACGCAGGATCAGCAAGCTGGAACGTAGTCGGTGGCCCAGTTTGTTCTGGGCCGTGCCAGGGATGACGCCGTGTGGCGAGAGGTCTAGAAGGGTTTATAGCCTGGCACTGGCTTATTCTGCGTATGTGTCTTTGGCTATTTCTGTGTGTTTTCAAAGGTTATAGCAAAGAGATTTTAAGGGCAGGAGGAGGGTGTGTGTTTCAGGGCTACAGAAGGGTGAGTGTGTTCACAGGGAGGGTGGGGTGGTGCGAGGCTGTTGATCTTGGGCTTGAGTCTTAAACAAATGGGCTAGTTCGCTGTGGGAACTGGGGATGTAGTCACTGGGGGAACGTCAGCGTGCTCTATGTCAGATTCTCCAAATTTCTCCAATAGCTAATTATCTCCCACAGCGCCAAAGGAGAGGTTTGGAGGAGCTTTTGTTGTTTTTCTCCTGTAGCGTCTCATGCGCTCTCCCTTCCCTGCTACTTTTTCTTTGGCTGACTGAAAAGTTTGGTGCTGTAGTGGACCCTAAAGGCACAGAAACACAGTAAATTTCTTTTGCTGTTTTTCCAGAGTTTGTTTGCATGCATTTAGCCCCATAGTACCCCTTTAGCCACATAAATGCAGTCCGTAAGCTCCACAGCCTTCATCTCATTTGCATCTCAGACATCTCCTGTAACTAACAAAAACATATTTTCAGCAGCAACATTCCTGGCATGAGAGAAAATTAAATGCAAAAGCAAATCATCTGATTAGCTCATTAACGCCTCGGCCTTTCCTTTTTTCTTTTTTTTTTCATCAATTTATCGCCTGACAAAGTCGCTTGTCATGAGCTCACTTAACTTCAGGTTGTTTCATGGCTGTCACTGCTTTGTCAGTCTAGACAGAAGCTTTTTCTCTCCTGTCTTGTGATGCTGCATTATTATCAGGACCCAAAGCACCTCTAACATCTGGGAGTAGAGATTAAAGCATCAACAATTCTCTCGGTGTCATCTCTGACATGGCGTGATGAAAGGTCCCTTTGCTCAGCCTCCTGCAGACAGCCCCCATCATTGGCCAGTGTCGTCACAAAGCCTCCGTGTCACAAGCTGCCAGGCCTGTAATGTGAATGCGTTGACAGGAGAGCCGTCAGCTCTCTCCTAAGCCGCCAGGTGCAGAGCAGCATCGGTTCAGTGTTTGGACAAACTTGTTGGCGCTGTGTGTACTGTACTTTTGCTGAACTGTACAACTCTCCCAGGGTTTGATCCTGGTTTAGGTTCACACTCTAATTCCTTGGTCAGCCATTTCCCTTATCTCTTTCACCATCTTCTCCTTTTATTGTTTCATGTTCTTTACGCTTTCTGTACTCCTGTGTTTCTGCTTGTTTATACAACTGTCTCCCTTCCCCTGTTTCATCTCCCCAGTCTGTGTCTTAAGAGATTCCGATCTCGCTGACGCTGACTGAAAAGGGGACGGACACTGTGAAGACCCCCAGATCCCCAGCCAAGCGAGCCGCTCATTTCTCATGTTTTTTTCCCCCCTACTCTTTCTTCTTCTCTCCAGATGGACTGTCTTCAGATTTGCTTTTCCTCTCTGCACTCTGCATCTCTGCATCTCATCAGGAAAGTCATCTGCCTGAGCCAATTTTTCCCTCTTTAGGTGCTCACCTGCAGCACGAGTGTGGGAAACTGCCCTTTCACAAGTTATCTTTACACAGGCTTAGGTTATCGCAACACTTTCATTGACCTTTCATTGGTAATTATGCATACAAAAGGCTTTTGATGCAGATACAGCTTAGATGAGGTCGCTCTTCGGGGGGCTCTTTTCTTTTCTGTTTTTTTAATGTGTATAATGACAGCTGTTTCATTTTCAAGCCATCCTTTATTTCTGCTGATGCCAGCTCTGAAGTTAGAGCATCTGTCAATCCTCTGTAACGGTTTCATCTCGGGGACCCTTAGCCTGCCCCTAGTGTTTGCACCGAGAACAGCACAGTAACGTCTATATCAGCCGTTTCTCAAACCATGCACCCCAGTGAGGTGCTCACGCTGATGGCTGCTGAGTGGAAAAAGACATAAAAATTTCAAATAAAAGAGGAGATGGCTGTTACAGTAAAACACGGAGGGATTATGCGTCAGGAACAGGAACGCCTTCTAGAAATAAGCTTTGGCTGACAGAGCGGTCCTGTGTTACCATCTCAGAGGTATTTACAAGAGCGATTACTGTGATTATTATTTCAACAATACCTTGCAATGCTCTTTCATAGGCTGCCAGCCGTTGCAAGGATAGGGAGGGCCTGCCAACATCACCGGACTGGGAATTTGTGTAGGAGCTCCATAGGAAGGCAGAGCGGAGGGAGGGGGAGGAGAGAGAGAAAGAGATGCAGTGGTAGAAGAAGAGACAAAGGACACAGTTCAAAAGGGCTTCTTTCTTTTTGGAAAGGTCGCACAATGCACTTCTGCTAACATGATTTTGTCCTTTTCTCTCTCTGCAGCTCCCACGGAGCCTTTGCTGTGCAAATTTGCCGACGGAGGGCAGAAGAAACGCCAAAGCCAGAGCAAGTACCCTCAGAATGGAAGGCCGTGGCACAGAGAAGGCGAGGTAAGATGTTACGCCAGTGTTTATTTTTCTCACTCGCAACTGGAAAAAAAAATCTTCCACAGGGTTTTGGTGTAGCACAATTCATGAAATAGTAAATCACATAAAGATTTCTTCGGCAAATGCCTCTCTTTACATACACCTCCTTTAGGTTTGCTGGTGATTTAAACTATATTTTTATATATATATATATATATATATAGATAGATTTTATATATAGATTTTATCTCACCTGGAAGCTAAATTCACAAATAAAATAGCAATAAAATTGAGTAAATGTATATAAGCTGCTATTCAGATGAGTTGACAAAATAACACCGCTCACTTACACTCCACTAACTACTGTAGCACCACATCTTTAGATGACCATCTGAGGTAATGGTATTTCTAAGAAATGGCTCCACCCTGCTCACAAGGGATCAGAAGAAGTTGGCTAAAACATCTGGCAGTATGTAAAGTATTACCGCCTGCCATTTGTATTTACTATCATGTATGGAGATGTTTTCAAAAAAGAAAAGAAAAATAGCCCACATATCGATCAAACTGTCTCCAGATGTATATGTGCTGTCATGTAAATTGCATCTCAAGCCTCACTGAGTGCATATATTTCCACCATACAGCAGAATGCTGGGAAACCTGAAACTGGAAACGGTATGGTAACATGTAGAGACGAGGTTAAAATCTTTTCTTAGACTACCAACAGGATATACTGGAAAGGACGAACAGAGGAGACAAGTACGCGACTGCTTTAGACGGGACTATATAGAAGAGACAGAATGCACACACACGTGCAGCTGCACATGCTCAGTCTGACAATTGTGCTGAAACTGCAAGTTACAGGAGGAAAGATGGAATGTTTGTCCTTCAAGAAAAACTCTCCATACGTCTTAGTGTGTGCTGCAGACGCAGTTTGTGAGTATGTGTGAAGAAGTAGGTGGAGGATACAGTTTCATCTCTCATCCAAGTGATTTCTTCAGCTCAGATTCATGATTGTCAGAAGATTGCCTCCTCCTCTTTTTAGCGATGGTTGCTCCCTTTCCACATTCAAATGGCCTCCTTTACTCCCCGCTCAAACCAGGAGCCATACCTGCCCAGGATGTGTGCACGTCCTCATCACTGAAGGAATAGCCACTGGCCTGTAGGTGGATGAGGTAGTTCTTCTGTGTTTTGCCATGACTACATCTTTCACTGTGTTACAAAGCTTGAATTGCAGCCATTCTCCAACTCTCTGTGAACAATTATCATGGCCATCGACCAATGATCATGACAACAATCATGAAACTGAGCTCATGGCTCACTGTTAGTCAATGGTGCTACTTTTGGTGGTTATGCAACTGAACTGTTTATAAGGTTGAGGAAAGCTGCAGTCAGCTGAGAATGAAGAAGTCAGTTGGACGAGTGAGGAAACATTCCTCCCACTGAAAACACTTCGTCCAGATGAACAGAATCAACTTTCCGGGATTTCCTTCACTGAATTATTGAGCATGCATTAAGACGTAGGTGTTGTATTCCCTACACAGGCTCTGTGTGTGTGTGTGTGTGTGTGTGTGTGTGTGTGTGTGTGTGTGTGTGTGTGTGTGTGTGTGTGTGTGTGTCTGTCCATCACATGTTCAGCAGGCCTAACACCTATAAACCAATGAAGCGTGTTTCACCTAAATCACATTGCTACATCCCCTCAGGCCCACACATTGACAGGTTGGCAGGGTCAGCTCGGTTGACTTAAGGTAAAGTGAGATGACTGTGTATGTGGGAGTGATCAGATGCTTCCTTTTAAAGGAGACGGATGCAGCCTAAATAGTAGTAGTATTTATTATTGTCATTGTCAAGAACAATGAAATTGCGTTTGGGGCTTCCATACAACCCAAAAAAGAAGAAAATAATAAATACCCCTTAAAACCCAACCCAAATAGACACAAACATTTATTCATGTTGCTATAATGCATTCTTTGCATTGCATGCAGACACTTGACCTTCGACGTGATATATTAGCCTGTAAAATATGTTTACTAATTCGCTTTACCGGGTCCTTGGTTTTCTCTGTGATTATAATTGTGCCTTAATTGCTACACTTTTGAAATTACAACACTAAAAATGAACATTTTGGACAAATATGTTTGCTAATTAGTGTAAGGTTTTTAGCAGATTGGGTTTTCAGTGTATCTCAGGGCTTTTTAAACAAGAAGAGACTTGAGGGAAAAAGGAAAAACTAGAGACTCAAAGTTTCTTAAGAATTCTGAGTTCACCCAGAGGCTGAGCTAAAAGCTCATAAGAAGAATATTTACTTAGTTTTCTGTCCTTCAAATTCAATTCAAAAAAGATGCTGTAAGTGTCTCAGCATGAAACTTTCACTATTGTCGTCCCGTACCTTCCTTTGCATCATAACCCTCTCCTCCCCTCCACAATCCACAAAAAGTGAGGTATAAATGTGGGTTTAGGGAGACTTGAGCTTCGGTTTACTTTAGTTTTTATTGTTTTAAAGCTGCTCATCAAATTTATGTGTTTGAACATAATTTCACTCCAACAGATTTCCCAGAACCCTGTACCAAGAAAATAAGTTCTGCAGATTTACACCCACTGCATGCATCCAATATTAAAGCCTCTTGAGAATAAATAATTGGTTTTTGTATTGATTCATCTCCAGTTTTTTGTGAACTGCATTTTTCTGTGTACATTCTGTGGCATTTAAAGGCACCTTTGTGCTTTATTTCATTTTCTGTCAAACTTTAAGTTTGGAAATCGTAGAAATGCCACCCTGTTTTATCAGTTCTGAAAAGGACTTGAGAAATGAGAGCAAATTAAAAAATATATCTTCTTGTATTGTCTTAAAGCATGATTGCGTAATTAGTTTTTCTATTTTAAGCTCAGACCAGCTAAAAAAGTATTTGAGAATGAGGTGGTTTAATATGAAAACGACTGTTTGGTGTGTAAAGACGACATCATATAGAGGTTAAACAACAGCAACATGATGCAGACTGCTGACCTAACATTCACTTTGATACATTATGCTGATGTTGAGAGCTAATAATAGACCTTTGTGCTTACATCTGGTAAGAATAGGCATCTATATAATCTTGACTTTGCTATACAGTGTTGCTTACAGATTTGGGAGACAGAGGCGGCAGACTTATCATCATTCATGGCAGGTCTTGGGTCGAGGAAGGGTATACTGCTGTATGGGCTTTGTTTCACATCTGTGTCTTTGCTGAGCTCCCTTGGGATGCCAGCAACAGCCAGAGTTAGGTGACCTTACAGTTTTCTTAAGAAAATCTGTTCTTCTCTACAGACTGCATTTACACGTGAGTCACATCCTGTCCAATGTTTGGGTGATTACTCAAAGCATTATACGGTGCTCGTTACTTTTCTTAAAAATAATGCTGTTTGTTACTTGATTATTTCCGAGAGAAAGTCATTAGTTATACTACTTGCAACGTTACCAGCGTTACCCAAAATGTACTGTCACATAGTTACAAGTTGTTTTTAAACCTTAGGCTACAGTTCCACATGCAGATGAAAATCCCTGTATTATTGAGGGAGTCTCCAAACACTCAGCTTTAACATCACTCTGGGCTCTTTGCTAGTTTTTTGTTAGCATGCTGTCTGTGCAGATGTTTGCAAAGAGCCCGTGTTGTGTTAGCTGTATAATGCAGTTGTTTCTGTTGTTAGTGAAGTCTGCACACTACCACCGTGCTCTTGTCTTTTCCTGTGGTATTTCCAGTCCTCAAAAGTTGTACATCCCTCCACCGTTTTCTTCCTCCCTGCACCCAAACCGAAATCAACTTAAGGAAAACAAACAGTTTTGATAGAAGAAATTTGTAATGAACCTTTGTTTAGTACAGTAATCCTGGTAAATGACTGCATTACTGAAGAACTGTAATGTGATTACAGTAATGCATTACTTTGGAAAGCATTACAGCCAACATTGATCACAATGCAACTCAGATCACCTGCAGATAAAGTCTGGTTGATCTAAAACTGTGATACTGCAGTGCATTCTGCGTACATTTACACTTAGAATAAAGTGGATGGCCCTTAGAAGCATGTGTGTGCCTCTGTGTGGTCATTGATCAGCTGTGGGCAGGGGAGATGGGAGATGGCCATCACATGTTAGTCTGTTTATCAGAACTGAGGCCATTCCTCACTCCGCTCCCTGTGGCAGACAGATGAAGCGAAGCAACAGCCTACGCCATCCATTACTGTCTCTTCCGACATGTCTCTCTACCTTCTCCTTCTACAGTATAGATCTCACTCTACCGCCATCTTTAGCTTTCCATCACTCTTCCCCCTTTTCCTCCACCCATATTTAAACACTCCCTCCTCACAGCTTCTTTCTCTTCCATTTTGTCTACTGTCTCCTCTTCCCGTGTTTGAAGTCTTCCCAGATCCCACAGCAACATATGGAGAGAGAAAGAGCAAGTGACTCACTGAGACTAAGAGAGAGGGAACACATTGCATGATCAGTCAGGAGTTACAAGGGGTTGAGTGCTGCAGGGTGGCTGGTGGTGAGGATTGAGAAATATATGACAGATTTTCTTGTAAACTACCCAAAGTGGGAGTCTAGAAAGTGCTGTCTCTCGCTGTCTCATGCTGACAAACATATTAGTCACTGCATTTTTTTTCTTCCACCACACATTCACGCGCCTAGCGCCATGGGTGCTCATTCTTCTCTCTCTGTCTCTCTCTCTTCACATCCTAACTCTTTTACACCAACACACACTCCTACACACACGCACATAAAAACTTTCAAAGTCACACTTCTCAAGCACCTACTCTAGGGGAATGAGTGTGGATGGAAAAAAAAAACATCCGGCTTTCCAGTCTGTGTGAAAGCTTGACAGATGTCCCTGTGTGTGTTTGTGTGTGTAGCCACAAGGCAGAAGAAGCAAATGTGTGTATAGCAGGCAAAAAATTAAGGGAGGGAGCGGGTCAGCGTGTGTGTGCGTGTGTGAGGACACAGAGACGATGACTCGACTTGGTTTTCCTGTGGTTTTTGGAAGGAGTTGGCGGGTCATCCTTGGGGCACGGAGTGGGGATGTGGAGCTGTTTTCATGAACACCAAAAAACGTTGGGAGAATCGAGTCGAAGCTGCCCTTACTCCTATGCAGTACACGGCAAGAGATTTATCAGATGAGCTGGGTCCTAATTACTAGAAATATTCAGCTCGGTTTAGGCGAAGGAGCTGCCTGCAGAAGGAAGTTCACATGGTCTCACACTTTTATCTGCACTGCTCCATATCCATGCTCTTGGACAGATTTTGTACTAGAAAGCTGGCAGTGTAAAGACTGGCTAATGTTTGCCAAACATTTTCATTCTTTTGTGCAGGGTAATGTCTAGAAAGCCTCAGGGTTGTGGTGCATCTTTGAAAACGGCTTTCAAAATATGATTTAAGCACAAGAAAATAAACACAACTAGCTGTTGAGCTGTCTTTTATTAGACTAAAATTTAGCTGCTCCTCCTTCTTGTTGTTGTTGAGAGTTAAAAAGTTGTGAACTTTTTCAGCTTCTGAAGGGCGCCCAGGTGTCAGAATAAGTATGAAAACCACTTCTGTAACAGGAAAGAACAGGTGACGTCTTTAAAACCGCTAGTGTAGGCTGTCCTCACATTTTTAATTTTGCATACATGCATTTTCATACATAATATGCTAAAAAAAAAAGCTGCTTTATTGCCATGATAAAATGCATTCACATTTTCACTGAGACTACATTAGTATAATTCATTTTGTAAACCCTAGAGCACAGTTGAAATGATATTAATGCAAAATAATTCTTCACAACTCGCTAAACTTGATAACTTGAATTAATGATTGACTACAGAAAGAAACAACTGAGTCATACTCTATGGCTTTTTCATGAGTTTGGAGCCATCTGTCACTGTGCTACATTTTGGGATTTTACTGTGGGTACAGTAGGGCATATTTATCGTTTTACATTTACATAGAAGGGAGAACATATTCTAGTGGAAAATACATGGTACAGTAAGTCTTATTTACTGCATAAGCATGAAAAAACGGCCATTTGGTCTTCGAAAGTCAGGTCTGTTCATGGGAGCTTCTATCAGGGCCAAGCTTTTGTTCACGGGGTCTGTACAGCATTAAAGTCAAGTTTTTTTCTGCAGTCTTGGATCAAGCTAAGACGGATACACAGTCTGTCTGTGTCTTTTCCTTTCCTCTCATTTTGACGGAGCCAAAAGCTAACTGCATCAGTAATCAGTCACTGGCTATGCAGGGTCCTCCGGTCAGGAGCTTCTCTGCTGTGGAATTCATCAACACGCGGAACCAAGGGCAGCACTTAGGGGAGTTATCAGCCTCACCGAGACAGCTGGCCATGTCTGCCGCTGCTATTAGCAAGCATGGGAACACACATTCGCGCACGCAAACATGCTGACAGGCGTGCAATGCAACTCTCTTGATCTTGGATTTCATGTAAAGGGAGAGTATAAATACATGCACAGAGACCTTTGCATGTATGGATTTACAGAAAGAGATGTTCACAGATGCAAAACCAAATTTAAAGTAGAAAATAATTACAAAGCGCATGGACTGAGTGGCTGCATTCGGCCTTTACAGCTTGGTATAAAACGTCTCTGAAAGCCTTTTACAACCAGTTGTGCAAAAACACAAAATTAGACACAAAGGTCCGTCCATGTCTGGATCCCTACACATCCCTAGTTTAAGCAAGGACATTGTCATTTGGTGGAGAGTCTGTGTTTTTGCTCACTCTCGAGGGCTCGGTCCAGGCTCACTGATCCCCTTGGACCTCTGAGCCACTATTCCCTTAACTGTATAGCTCAGTGTAGGTAGCTCTCTGGGGGAACAAGGGCAAAAGACTTACAGGAAGATGGGAGGGGTAGATTAAGAGATGAGGGGAGTGAGGAACGGAGAGAGAGAAAGGAGAACACAAGATGTTGAAGAAGAAAAGGAGTGGGAGGGAGGGCAAAGTGAGGGAAAGGAAGGGCAAAAAATGAGTGTGTGTGTGTAAATGTGTAGTGTGTGCATGTGTGTATGCTGATGAAATCTGCCATCCTCAGCAGCCTCCTGTTAAAAGAAATCGGATTAGCTCTCCTCGGGGGGAGAGAACCTTCAGGAATGCAGATGAAGGATTGCGGCACACAGGTTTCTCTCCTGGACTCTAAAAAAGGGCCTCACACAATCACACGCAGACACACACTCATGGATAGGTTTGCTGTCACACACTTACCTAGACACATGTACACACACCATCACAACAAGGAACTCAGTTTTCCACTCATTCTCTTTTCTCTCCAAAGGCCATTTCTTTATTTCCTCTCATTCATAAAAACACGATGATACGTGATTGAAATAGAAAGGCTGTCTTCGATACTAATTCACTTTGTCCTATTGACTAAGCTTTCCCTCACATTGGCTTTGTCACTTGTCAGTTTTTCCACTTTGAAATGAGATGATTTAGATTTGATTTCATTTGTTTTGGACAAAAACAATCAGGATCTTAATCAAGTTATTCTTCGAGTACAATAAATGTACAGTAAATTATCTTGGTCACAATAGTGCAGGAATATATCAACAGCATTGCCTTTGACGTACAGGTGACATACAAGTAGCTTGTACGGGGAAAACACTGTGATTTAGAGGTAGCAGAAGTGGTTAAATGTACAGAAAATTACTCTGTGACCTTCTTGAATACTTAGCTGGACAAAGACGTGATTTATATAGTTTTGCCTCTGTGCATCACCACAATGAACGTGAAATCAAACAATTATAATGCAATTGAAGGGCAAACATTCAACTTTACATCAAGGAATTTCACAAAAATTTCGCATGGACTGTTTAGGAATTACAGCATGACACATGTATGCTTTGGATTCGGCGGTTTCTCTCCTTGTCTGTATTTTTCCATATTGGTTTCATCTGTCCAAAGAATTTTTCCACAACTGTGCAGCCTCTTTTAGATGTTTTTTTGGCAAATCCTAATCTGGCCTTCCTGTTCTTGAGCGTAATCAGTGGCTTGTTGTAAACTCTCTGCATTTACATTTGTGTTGATTGTAGACCTTGACAAAAAATACACCTATTACCTTGAGTGTTCTTGACTTGGTTAGATGTTTGATGTTGTTTTTCCTCGGCTATGGAAGTGCCTCTGTCATCATACACTTTGTTGTGTGGTCTTTCAGACCTTTTGCTCTGGCCAAGTGCGTTCCTTCTTTTTAAGAATGTACCACTCCTAATGTTTCTGCTGTCTGTCTGATAGATTTATTGTAGTTTTTGATTATGAGGATGGCCTCGCTCAACTTCAAATATTATGTCTGCTTCATTTGTTATTGAATAATAACAGAGTAAGCCTCATGTGGCCTTGAAAACTGCGTTTATGCAACAACTTTGTAAAACCCCTTGAATTAGAGTTCAAAGTCTGCACTTAAGTCCTATACAATTAAATAATTGTGGTGGTCTATAAAGTTAAAACTACAAAAATTATATTTTTGTCCAACAAATTATGGCTCTAACTGTATTTCACAGAAGTACGTTCGATCAGCAAAGCCATCAGTGTCCGACTTACGACAACATATAAACATATAAATAAGAGACACTTTAAAAGGGTTAAATGCAGCTTGAAATCATGTCACCAAATTCATGGAAGAACATCTTTTGTAAAAAGAAGGACAAGACATTGATCAAACTGTGTTCCAGCCACAGTCTTCTCTTTGGCTTTGTTTAGGTCATTATTGAAAAGTAGGCTTAAAACAAAAGTGTTGACCACTTCTTTCTGTGTGTTTTGCTGCTTCGCTGCAAATCGCCATTCCTCATTTTTGTCTGTCAGTAAATATCAGAAACTGGCTTCTCACTTAGAGTGAGATTGATTGCTTTTGTTGCCTTCTCCTTTTTACTACAGCAGATGACACTACATTGTCACACTGAAAAAACTGATATAAAAGGTGGTAATGTAGGACAAGTTGTCACATTTTCTTTTGCTTCAGCATTTTAATATTACTTCCCATACTGTATGAATCTTGATAGGCCGTATAATTTGTTGTTGTTTTTTCTCTTTCAGACTGGCATGGCGTTAACATATGATCCTGCTGCAATGCAGAATGGGTAAGACTTGATCTATCCTTGGCACCAGCTAATACACTCGCCTCCTGGCTCATAGAACCCCAGTCGATACTACTGTCATACACAAAGATTAATGTAGTGTCTGCACTTTGTTACTGTTTGATTAAGGAAATCTATATGGAGTTCAGATATCGGTTTTCACTGGTGAGGTCAGGTGAGAAATGGCGAAGGGGCACTGAGTGACAGTGAGTGTGTGTGTGTGTGCGTGCGTGCGTGCGTGCGTGCGTGTGTGTGTGCGTGTGTGTGTGTGTCTTTGGATACTCAGATATGTGTGTTTTTGTGTCTTCATGTCATGGTGCTGTGGAAATAAATGACCCGGCGTCATGTTTTATTTTTCCCCACGGTGCTGAGACAGGAAGGAGAATGCTGAGGCTCCCCTTTATCTCCCTCTGTCCTCAGTCATTCACAGGAAGCGCCTCACTCCCACTTCCTAAACCACTTATCCTCCAGTGAGTCAGTCTCAACCAAAACACAACACTGGATGAATAGCATCACTCATTACATACGCCCTGCAATGTAAAAGCCTACTTCAGTATAAATCCCTCAACTTATGATCCCAAAGATACAAAACTGCGAGAGAAAGAGAAAAATGTGTCGCTCTCAGCACCTTGAACCAGACTTTTTAGAGGGCAATAAAAACAATATACATAAATAATCATTCTCTAGAAAAGAAGAAAAATAACGTAAAACAAAAAACGTAATGCATAGTTTAAAAAAATGCTACTTTACATTTCTTACAGGTACATAAATAGTTCAAATTCAAATTAGTGAATTTAGTGCTGTATATAATTATAATGCAAATTACCCATAATTAATGCATATATATATTATTGAGGGACTTAATTTACATGTCCTCCTCAGTGTTAATATTTGCATAAAATGTAACTGTATACTTTCAGAAACCAAAAGCAAAAAGACGTTTAGAAAAACTGAAACACTGCACACGATCCCAGCGTTGGGTGAAAACTAATGTAGCTCCTTCCTTTGTCATAAACTGACCTTTTATATTTAATCAAGCTGCCAAAGTTTCCAAACTACTAAGCAAACTACACAACATCACTTTTATGTGTCATTCACATTCATTGAAATCATTTTACATTTTGCACAATCTGACATGGATAATAAAACAATGAAAACTCAGTTTTTGAGCTGCTGGTGTTTGACTCACATTTTCACAACACCGGACCGTTAAAGTCAAACTATAATGTGGTCGCCGTTGATGCTGTATGTAGTGATTTCAAGGCTCGTTACAGAATTAGTGTTGGCCTGTCCTTGGCCAGTATTATGATTTTCATCAATTGTTGCTGAGACTGTTGGACATCCCGCTTAACCTCCCAGGGGATCTCGGTGAGATTCAGCACCTTTAGATGTTCAGCATTAAAATAAAGTCTTTCAATTACACAAAGAAGGTCTCCAAGTACACAGAAAAAGATTTCCTTGACTATATCCCAGTGTTGAGTGCATCGGTAATCCGTTGCAGATATGGCCGTCCATCAGCTGTCCAGCGTATTATTATTGCTCTATTAAGTAAATTCCAGTATGAGAACTAAGCCAAATATTCAGAAGTTGAAACTAAAGTTTAAGCAAGCAGACCAAAAGAAACCACACCATGAGAAGAGTGACACATCAAGCTTGCCTCACTGAGAAATAGAAAAGCAACACAGACGGCTGTTTAATAGCAGTTTGAAGATGATGAAGAGGGAAACAAGGCCAAGTTGTGAATGAGCATATACCATATATCTTACCATGGAGAATGGACAAGTTCATTTTACTGATGGATTCATTTTTATGTAAGGCAGTAGGAGAATATTCCTTGCATCAGACATACAGTCAACAATGCAGTGGACGTAATCGAGTCAGAGGATGTTTGTCTGCTCCAGAGTTGGACGCCTATACTAAACGAACCACACCCCGTCCACTTAGAAGCTGCACTCCTTTCTGTAGACATATGCACACCCTCTGGTTTCCAGCTGTGTGGAGAAGGGTAATGACTCCCAGCACACCTCGAAGCTTTGAAGAAATTACCTTTCAGGCCAATCAAGCAGTACTGACTGTCATGGACTTCCCTCTACAGTCACCTGACCTCAGCCCTCCTGAGCATTAAGCGCAACTGAATTTAGGTTCCTGTTTGCGCAGCCTTGAGGAGTCCCTGCTGCTCACTTACAAGTGTCATTAATGCAAGATTTGAGGCATACCAAATATTCTGTATTACTCAATAGTCTTGTACATTTTTCAGATGTTTCTATTAAAGTCGTTTAATAGCCTCGTAACATGGAACCACCCAATGCAAATAAACTAGGTATTCTCTCTACTGTTAGTTACTCAAATTTTTTCTTCTGGTCCTTTTTCCTTTCGGCTCAGGTTCTACTCCTCGCCTTACAGCATCGCCACCAACCGCATGATCGCACAGACCTCCATCACGCCCTTCATCGCTGCTTCCCCCGTTTCCACATATCAGGTGGGCCATAATGCACTGGATATGGGTAGATTCTGTGTGTATGTATATGAGAGTATACTTTGTGTATTTTGTGCACTTTGGGTTGGAAAAGAGGGGGTGGGCTTCAAAACAGCATGAGGCTCTCGCTTCTTCCCTCATTGTTTCTTCGATGCTCCAGCTGTGCTTGATGACATCTGTTTCGTAGGCAGCAAACACGCCAGGGATCAGAACAGAAGCGGCAAAGAAAAAGGGGATTTTAAAAAGGCTGACAAGGTAGAAAAAAGAAACGCACCCATCAAGAATGAAAGTATCTAGGAAAAAGAAACAGTTTCCTCTCTCCTGTAGTCCAAACCTCTTTTGTTCCCTCTCTCGATCTCTTTTTATTTTATTTTCCTAGCTTCAGCACCAGTCCTTCCACTTCCAGAGCGAACGTTTGCATTCCTCACTGCTGCGATCAGTGGAGTAATGCAACAGAACAGAGCGGGATCGTAAAAATTGGCCCTGTGATATGTCAGGAGCGCTAACTATTTTCCGTCACTGCGCATTTCATGCAACACCCTTTACCGAATCTAAACATCAAGAGACGCTGCCACTGTGCCCTCTCGATCAGACACTATCGTTTAACATCGCCTCTGTTTGGTATGCAGAGACAGAAAGACGAGGATAGAGAGCAGGAGAAAGGAGATGAAGGATAGATAAGAAAATAGAAGAGACAGATGGAGAGAGAGAGAGAAAGAGTAGGTTTAGGTGATGGCGATGGCACGGCTGGGTGGGCAGAGGAGGGGTGTTGCTGAAGGTTGCGGCGCCCGTCTTTGAGGCACGCTTGATTAAAACTCTGGTCCAGTACCTGTGGTGGAGGGGCAGAGGAGAGAGAAGGAGGGAGAAAAGTGGGCCAGGGCGCGCCTCTAATCCGCTCTCGGAAGGCTTCCCAAATTGATTTATCAAAAACAATGGCCAGGCTTTTGAGGAATATTAATCCTCACAGTTTCAATATCGGGCAGCTCTGCCGCCGCTTCCTGTAATATTGCCCTTCAGCCAGTCACGGCAGGAAGGTGAGTCCTTCATCTTCTGCTCAAGTACAAAGAGGCACGGGGAAAAAAGAAGGAGAAGACAAGCCAGGCAGATATATATGCAAGACAAAAGGAAATCACTTCCTTTTATGATGAAAAGTATTGCCTTTGTAATGAAAATCTCAAGGTGCGCAGAAATGACTGTATGTGTCATTCCTCCTTTTATGTTTGTGTCGCGTTGATGTTTTGGAGCTTTTGATAGAATTGATTTATCAGATCTGCAAATGACCCATACCAACAGCGGTACTCTGGCGTTCTTTATGCTTGGCTCCTCAATAACGATTGGATTCATTTCCTGGAAAAAACGACTTTGATGATCCGCATGACAGGAGACAGTCCAGGCCAGATCGCTACCAAGATTTCAACGAGTACCGCCAGCCAGCCGTGAGCCTGGTTTACATCACTGCTTATACAGACTGGCTCACTGGCTGACTAAATATGTGGCTGGCTGATAGGACGCGGGGCTGGCAGGCTTACTAACTAGCTAACTGGCTGGCTGTTTGGGTTTACGTGTGACTGGTTGGAACGAGGGCCAGCTGGCTGACCATGCAGCTCGACAACTGACTTACCGGCTTTTTGGCCTGTTGGCTGACAGGCTCTTTTAAATTATAATATAAGCTGTGAAGTTCAGCCAGAGGTAGGGAGCTTCTTAGGTTGTGCACATTTTACCCTTCACTCACAGTGAAACTAATGTTCATGTAGAATTACTCTACCTGCTGTAATTCTGAGCAACTCTGTAAAAGCTGTAATTTGGTGCTTTGGGGAAAAGCCAGCTCAGGTCGAGTCAGTTAACTCTAATCTTCAAAAGCAGTCATTTGGATCTCTTTATATTTTGTGTTACACTTAGCAACTTAGCACGTTTTCCCTCACGTTCTTTCCTGCCTGATAACAGATCAGTCTCTGGCTTTCTGGTTTATTTTTATCTGGGAGATGTCTGGGAGTGAAGTCCTGCTGAAGTGGTTAATGCTGTAACTCATCAGCCCTTTTGCTGTTTTTAACATCCCACAGATAAACGCATTTGTCATATTTCTGCTGTTAACTTGGACTAAACTACCATCTTTTCACGAACCTAAGATGGTAGTGTTTGGTTCCAAAAGTAAAAAAATGAGTGAACACCACTGTCTCACAGCTGGCAAACTGGGACTTATCTCTCAGCATCCAAACAAACCCAGAGGACACATTATCAGTGCATTACAACACTTTCAGCTATCAGGAAACACATTACAACATTGCTGTACATTGCACTGTTTGAGAGGTGCTTTTATCCCGTCTTCCTTCTCTCACCCCGACCGGTCGCAGCAGATGGCCCCGCCCCTCCCTGCGCC
This sequence comes from Haplochromis burtoni, assembly GCF_018398535.1. Classification (NCBI taxonomy): domain Eukaryota; kingdom Metazoa; phylum Chordata; class Actinopteri; order Cichliformes; family Cichlidae; genus Haplochromis; species Haplochromis burtoni. The sequence goes on from NW_024582451.1 coordinate 1,743,084, forward strand.
TGGTTCTGCCGGAGGTTTCTTCCTGTGAAAAGGGAGTTTTTCCTTCCCACTGTCGCCAAAGTGCTTGCTCATAGGGGGTCATATGATATGTATTACTGTAGGGTCTACCTACAATATAAAGTGCCTTGAGGCAACTGTTATTGTGATTTGGCGCTGTATAAATAAGAATTGAGATTAATCTAATAATATAAGAATCTGTACAACACCTGAGGAGGCTGTAAAGATCTGACGTAAGGGCTTTGAACAAAATTGAAAAGGAAGCTGAGATTATGAAGTAAATATGTTGGAGGTCTCTTTGTCTGTTTCTTTTCAGTGGATTGGACTAGCCTCCCATTGTGTTCACTGTGTTCTTATCGGTTCAGGTTTGGACTTTTTCATCTTTGGTTGCTTCAGATAAATTGTGAGTGAGCCTCCCTCACGTTAGTATGTAAGACTGGCTTTTTTTATTTACCCAGCAAAGATTTCACCATGATTCTCTCACGATTTTTTCCTTAAGCCCAGTGTAAAGCCATCCTTTCTTGTTGCAATAATCACATGACGGTCATGCAATATCTTAGTTAGAAAATGCCGAAGACAAGTGATTAAATATAAGCTTTCTCTGTGTCTATCTGCTGTCCCATTCAGCTGGGGAGAACAAATATTGCCGTGTATAAACAAGCAGACTTGGCACCGCGTTATAGAATATCAGGCTTGTTTAGGTATGGATCCAAATCACGCATTTGGGTTGGCTCAGAGGATTGATTGCTCTTACAGCAGATTATTCCATGTTTGTCTTTGTTTAATCTAATCATTTTACCAGGATCAGTGGCCAGTCTGTGTGTTTGTCTGCTACAAGCTGTCTAATTCCTCTCTCCAGCATAAAAGCTCTGTTTGTTCATCGTCCATTCCTCCGGTTTCTTTATAGTTTCCACTGTCACTGTTTCTCCATCTCTTTAACTTTTGAATCTACATTTGTAAATATGCATATCTGTCACTGGTTTTTTTTTCTCTGGTTTTAGGGTTGAAGTTCTTTGTTCTGTTTTATGCTGAGATTAAAACAAAAACGCTTGTTGTATTTTGTGAGTCTTCTCTAGAGGTCTGTCCCTGACCTTTCACCCCTGCTCCAACAGCACTGGGCAGAGCTTTAATATTGTTATAATACAGAAAAAGACTCATTTTACGGGCTCAACGCACAACCTACTGCCGGCAATAATGAGAAGGCAGGAGGGAGATGGGCTGCCTCCAGACTTTCAGATTCTTCTAGTAATTCTTTGGCACAAATTAATCTGTGTAAAGTTCAGCCATTTTGGTGCATTAAAACCAGCACAATCATTTTAAGACTTACAGACTGAAGAGTATTTGAACATATTGGGACTATTTGAATTGCATTTATTGTATTATGTGGGATACGTTTCAGCTCTTACTAAGACAAAGGAAAATTTTATATTGCCACCATCATTTTACATTTTCTATATTTCTCCTCAGGTCCAGAGTACGTGGATGCCTCATCAACAATATGTTATGCAACCTACAGTAAGTACTCCACCATGTACCTGAAGTACTGCAGCTGCCCTTGAGTCCCCGCTGGGGATCCACCCTTTGGATGCGCATCACAGATTTTCAACTAGTCTGATCTGCTGTTAATCGAAACTTTTTATTTTTAAATTTATCCTGAAAATAGTTTACGACATGGAGACATTTTTATATTTAGCACAATGTGACTGACCAGAAAAAGATTCTGTTTGGAAAAACGTTTAAGCCACATTATTCTTCCGTTGCAGACTAAATGTTAAAGCAACTCAATTTCTAACATGCACTTGGCCACTATTACTTCTGGCCAAATGATTACACCATTTCGGTCCTGGAGTTACTATACGAAGCACTTTACCCAATTCTGATAACCACATTTTTCCATCTCTCCTAAGTATACAAACACATTTTGTTTTATTTTTGGGAGGCTTTGTGGAGTTTATATGTTTTTGGTAGTGCCAGGAAGCAATTCAGAGTCATTTACCAGACCACAGCACAAGACAGACTGCTGCTTGAGGTTACCATCCCAGACAGCAGACAAGGGGGAAAAAAGCTAATATTAATTAGACTTAGCTCACGAGCAACACGGTCTGTAACGGTGAGGTAATCACATTGCCTTCAGTCACATTCAGTTCTGTTTTGAAGAGAGACAACAGAGAAGCTTCAGAAGGTTTGTACTGGTCACTAAATTTCACATTTTAACATTTCAATAACTGGCAAAGTCCTACTTCCTAAATATTAGTAAAAACGAAACCTTCTTGGATGTTATTCTTTAAATGAAGGTCAATTACATTTTCACAGAGAAGTACAGTGCAAACGTTCCCTCTCATTTCTTTGTACAGAATTTCTTCTCCTTTTTAAAGTGGCATTTAACAATAGTTCTTCGAGCTTCATGAGGGTCTTCCAAAGTTTTTCTTTGGACATCGGCTGCTTTTTCACTCATTTTCAATCCAGTCCTTGTACCTGACCATTTTCAGATAAATGTTTTCTTTGTTAAGTTATTTGGCATTGACCTGGGAATCATTCAATCTTAAAAAGGAACCTAACTCAAGAAATGAACTGGTGGCGTGTCTACACATAACAAAAAACTTAGCAGAGAACCACTTTTTAAACAGTACCTTCAGGGACTTTGTTACTAGCAGCCATAATTTGTTCCCATTTCTTCAAATTCATGAAAAACGGCAACAATAAAAGTTTGACAGGCATAGAACGAGCGATTAGCCAAAAACCTGGCATAACTGAAAGCCATGCTCTTAACAAACAGGAAAGAATTGTGAGGTGCATCTGGCCCTTCAGTTGATCCAGTTGATCTACTGTTTACTAAAGCCTTATCAAGTAGACGCATGGCTGTCAACAAGCCATTCTTAAGGAAGACAAACAGAGAGGAAAGCCTGAGGTATGCTAAATTACACAAGAATTAGACTAAAAAACAATGGCACCAAGTCTTGTGGAGTAATGAATCCAAATTTCAAATATTTATATATATATATATATATATATATATAGTCTCTTACAGCCATCATGGTTCGGGGTTGAATTTCAGCCAGTGGTGTTAACGATCTTATCAAAATTGATGGAATTATAAACAGAGAAGAGCACCATCAGATTTTGATCTACCATGCAATACCATCTGGAAAGTGTCAGATTGGCAAGAGCTTCATTTTCATGACAATGATCCCAAACACAGTGACAATGCAGCAAAAGCATAGCTGAAGAGAAAAACACACAATGGATTGCCATCAGTCATGGATTGGCCTCGCCTGAGCCCAGAGCTCAACATTTTTGAAGCAGTGTAGGATCGTCTTTACAGTGAACAGAACAAAAGGCAGCCAACATCCAAAGAAGAGTTTTGAATGCCCTTCAAAAAGCCTGGAGAACTATTCCTGAAGAAACAACAAGAAAACTTGAGCAAGAGAGTTCAGGCTGTCATGAAGAATAAAGGTGGTCATACCAAATATTGATTTTCAAGCTCGTTAGAGTTTTACGATCTGTATTTGCAGAGTTATATACTGTATTTTCTTGTATTTTTACATGTTTCAATAAATCGCTGCACATATTTTCAAGCAAGAGAGGTGGCTCAAGGCTTTTTCACATTTCCTGAAATACCCCCGCTTGCACATCCAGTTTTATTTTCCTATCGCTGAAGCCTCACCCGCACTCTTGCTTGAAAATACTTTTCCTTCTCTGTTGTTATAACAACAAAGCACATTAGTGGTTTACCAAATTGTTTTAAGGTTGAGTTTTTAATTGATCCAAGCTCTATAAGTGTTCTCATTTTGTTTCTTAGTGATTTTAAATCATTCTGCCAGAGATTTTTAGTGTTTGCTTGAGGCTTGTTGTGGCCCCTGAAGCGTATTCAATCTACTTCATTGCTCTCAGTTTGTTCACAGAAAAAGACTGGTTACCAGTCAAGGGCAAATATATCTGATTCTTTACCACTATTTTAAAAAAAGCTTCACTTTTTGAAAATCTCAATACTTCTTTAATACAGTGGGTACTTAGTTCTATTAGCCTGGAAAAGGGAGTGCAGTGAAGTTTTTTTTTTCTACATAAAGCACATTTTTAGGACTCTGCGTCACAGTATGGTTCATAATATGCATGTAAATTCTGCACTGTGGTTCTAATTTTATTGATACAATAAGTTATTTTGTCTTTGGAAAAGAAATGACCAGCCTCAGGGTAACTTGTGTTAGTTTTTGCTGAAGTTACCTCTAATGAATCTCACAGCCGCATAATTTAAGTCATGCTTTGATATCGAGGTTCACTATTCTGTACTAATGAGCAAATGAATATGCATATGGGTGAATAGGTAGCACCTTACAGTTTGGATCTATAACCCGGGGTTATAGAGTTCTATACTGCAACAAATATTTTACACACTGGGTAGATACCAGCCCAAAAGTGTTATAATAATAGGGAGAAAACTAGTAAGAACACACAGTTCCAGCGTAATTAGTCATTATTTTTTTTGTGTAGACTGTTAGATTAATTAAATTTGTTTTCCCCAGATACCGGGGTCGTATGCCTCCACCAGTTTAAATCCTTCTCTCTTCCCCTTACTTCCTAAATTAGAGTTTTGGGAGAACCTTATGATATCCCAATGAAGGTGACCTTGCAATGACCTTTCAGTGTTAGATAAAATTGCATTAGTTTATGTTATCCTCTTATATGATTAGAATTCTAGAGTTACAACTGAATACTGTAGCTGTTTTGTGAGTTCCTAATGACCTTAGCTTTGAACTTTGACGGCCAAAATATTATCGGTTCATTGTTACCGGCACAGAGGCACAAATCAGTACACACTACCTGATATTTTCATATCATGATATTTTTAGCTTTTGCTGTTGATGGTTCAGAATGAAAAACCAAGTTTGGCTAATGAAGTCTGTACGAATGTGGATAACATTGTAAGCGTCAGTCAAGAAGACAACTGCTTTAGAGTCCCTGCCACTGAGCAAACTGGGAAACATTGGCACTCACTCACTAGAGGAGTGCTCAACCAGCCGCGTGGCTCCCCGCTGTGGCCATTTACCACTCAGTCCTACCCATCTCACTTCCACTCCCGCTGTGGGACAGTGAACATGTAATCTGGTCGCAGCAGGCCACCAGCCCAGCAGACACACACACACCCACACCCAGCTGCAGCTGCCCTGTGAGGTGCCCAGTTTGCCTTTCAGCCACACAACTTCCTGCCTTTTTTTTTTTGCACATATCTTCACTCAACCAGCCACCTCCTTCCCTCCCATACTTTGCAGTTCTCTCAGGCAGGTATGCTCCTTCCTTATGGCACTCGTTTCAGGCTGGATTAAAGCTAGCTCGCTAACAAGCTGCTGTTTTTGCTGCTGCTGCTGAGTCTCCCTGTTGTGAAAATGAAGCTGTCTTAGGTGGTAGACAGTATTACAAGGTGAATGACAAACGTGACAGAGTCCTCTAATAGTATAACTGCTCAGCATGTGCAGTGCAGCCCGTTTGTGTTTTAGTGTGTACATGCATTCTTTCTACACAAATACATTTGTATGTCTGCTTGTGCGTGTGCATCCACAGTACAAGAATACACGTTTGCTTGAATGTGCATACTGTTTTCTTCATTTTCTGGCGTCTTCTCAGGCTCTCGGCCATGTGGTGTTGTGGTTTGTCTGTCATCACATGGAGAGAGTATATACTGCCTCATCATCTATGCTTGGGTTACTGTGCGTGTTTGCCGATACATGTTTGTATGTACTGTATGTGTTATGAACTGCCATACGTGTGGCCCATACGGGTTATTCTTTACCAGCCCATGTGATGCCTGATGGTCATCCATCTTTCAGCCTTATGTCATGGGGCCTCTTGAAGCCTTTGGCACTAGCCACTAACCAGCAGCCACATTGTACTGTCTACATCTCATCATGCCTCCATGCCAGCAGTAGCCATGTGGCGATATAAGTCCCCATGGTCCCGTCCCCTTTGTGTTCCATTGGCTCTTTCTGTCACCAAATGGCTGGTAGGTGCTAACCCCAGCTGTCACTGCTGACAGTGAATCATAGATACCAGTCTGTCTCCCTTTATGACCCGTGCTCGTATCAACTACCAGCTACAAACACAGCAGACTGCCCTTTATACACACATGCATACACACACATTCTGCCATCAGTTCAGTGAATCACATCAAATTAGCTAAGCATCCTAGTTCAAATGCTTGGGGGGCTTCTCGGGGCATTAAAAACCAATTGATTGTGCTGCAGTTTGGCGACTCCTTCCTCATGTTGTGTGTTAAACCAATGGAGCGTTGTGCAATGGCGCTCCTGATATCTGGGCAATATGGAGGCAGCAGAGCGTGGAAGGGGAAGAGCTGGACAGTCATACAGAATAGAATAGAATAGAATAGAATAGTCTATATGCATGTTAAATAAACTTGTTAATTAATCAGACTTGTTAAGTTTGATTTAACAAAATAAGTATTTAAGAATAGGTCTAGAGATTATTATTTAGATAATTACATTACAGATACAGATTAGGGTAAAATGTGTTTTTGAGTCTACTATTAAACGGAGTACAACAAATGGCACCTAAAATCTAAATAATGTTGAAGAAGAGCATTAAGGAAAGGTTACAAAGGAACTTTGGATAAATTGTGGTATTAGTTATGCCACAACGGGACTGTTGGTTCCTGCAAATGAGTATTGTAATTCATTATTAATTTTAGTTTTAAATAATATTGTTTTTTTAGCTGTTATAAAAGAGTGAAGAAGTCTTTTTGAAGTCTTAGTTAAAAAGCATAATTTTCTTTTTGTACATTGTAATCTGCATCATAATAAGCTTGGCTGAAGGACTACTACACTATGATCTTGCATCGTCCCTCAGTTTCTTTGTCAGATCTCACCAAGTCTCACCCACTACCTGATGGTCAGTGAAAATCTTTATGTCAGAGTTTTACGGTGGGTGATGAAATGGGCTGCATCCATCTTTAATTTACAGTCTGTGACCTGAACTATTCTGCAAATGCCAGATCTCTCTGTGTTTTACATTGTTCCTACAAAATATAACAAGACGTTTTCTTCTGGAGTGCCTGACAGGCTGTTGTTGTTTTTTGATTTTTAAAGTGCTCATATGAATTTTTTATGCTTATATGAAGTTGTCTGTACTTTCTACTTGAGCCTTTAAAAAACAGCATGCCTGCTATGGTAAACTTACTCTGAAATGATATGCTGGCTTTGGTGTTGCTGAGTTGAGTATCTCTCAGCAGGACAAATTTCTCTTCTTCGCAAAATTGTGCAAAGTGCTGGTGGAGCCGTATATTGTTAAAACCCCTTGTTTGTTAGCTACTGCCGATACTAATGATACCGCATTGATTTGTTAACCTAATTTGATGTTTTTCTTCATTTCAGCCCTCCGCTGCCTTTGTAAACCTGAAGTCCATTAACTGCGTTAAGCAGCAATTTGTTGGAAATAATAGATGTTGTGTTGAATGGAAGTAAATCAAACTGCTGACACTGAAAGCAACTTGACCGCTACTTGCCTTATTGCACAGTAAACAGAGAGCACTGCAGCATGTACTTCTAAGGCAAAAGGTGTTTGTTTGTATCTGAGTAGATTAAGTTTGACAAGTCTATCCATACGAAACTGGACTTCATCCCACAGAGGAGCCGGCGCTTTGTTAGCAGTTAGAAAGGGTGACTGAGCGGAGAACAGTTTTCAAAATTTGCTTATCTTCAATTAATGCGCAAGATGTTCTCTGCGGGAAACCTGATAGAAAGTGACAGCGTTTCTTTTCTTTTTTTTCCCTTAAGTGGACGTCTAAACGAGTCTGCAGTCTGTTCTTACATGGGTTGTTCTTCTTTCCTTTTCCTTAAGTTTATCATTTGTCTTCCTTCTTTCCTTTCTCATCGTCTGTGAGATGTTCTCACAGGTCATGTCAAAACACAACCACTTGCCTGGTCAATGCTACAGAAATCAGCAGACCTTGAAAAAGTACGAACAATTAAAGAACTAGAGGCCCCAAAAAGACAAATGCATACGTGCAGCTAACACGTGCGAATGCCTACACGCACACAACACATTCCTTCCAGTGGTAAATCTTACTTACATACAGATCATCAATCACATGTACGTGCTCTTAAATTCAGTTCGCACTGCCAACGAGTGCCGGACTAAGTGCTGTGCCAGCCATGCGCAGCATTGCTGTCTTTCCCCATGAGTTTGCCCCCCCCCCCTTTTTTTCCCTCCCTCCCCCCCTTTTCTCGTTCTGAACTGTATGTGCTTCAAGTGTGCATTTGCCTGAGTGCACCAGCCCTTACATACTGGAGGTGAATTATTGAATTCCTCTGCCGTTGCACTCCGGCCAGTTCTCCCTGCTTTGAATAGACGTTCACTGGGTCTGTGAGAACGTGAACCGTAACTATCAGCCCTCATCGAATAGGGTTGAATCAGTGCGCTGTGTGATACCCATCTCCCCGCTTGACATTAAAAATGCTCCTCAGATTCAGAGAGGGAACATTATGTTGGTCTCATGGATTTGACTGGCGAGGCAGAATTTGAGACGGGGCTACACTCGTCCTTGAGTTTCTCTTTTATTTTTTTCCATCCCCGCTCCCTCTGCACTCCTTCCTGTACACCTAGCTCTCATTTCTCCCTCATTTTTGTCTCACTCTGTCCTGTTTCTCTTCTCTTCTGCCCTTTCAGACTACAACTGCACCTACTGTGTCCGTGCCAGGAAATAAAAAATTGTCTTGTCAGGGTTAAGGTTTCATATATATGTAAGAACAATACTGTTGCAGAGACACCGGGTGACTGACAAGGAGATTGAGTGGCTGCATTTTCACTGTAAGCTTTTTGGATATTACTTCAACAAATTTTGCGATAGTAGCAAAAAAATATGTTTGGAGACAAAGCTGATATGCTTTGGTGGGCAGGCTTTATTAGCTGGCTGTGTTTTTAATTGGATTTCTAATCTTTTTTCCCCCCTTTTTTGGTTTTTATAAATAGAGTAAACATTCTAGAGAGATCCTTGTGTGTGAAATGATCTATTTGTCTACAAAAGGCAGTCAGAGAACGGCTGATAAACGAGCACAGTCCGACCGTGGAGAGGAATGGACCTCCCATGAAGACATGACAAATACTGTTACATGCTTCATCTAGCACCCTTATCGCCTCATACACACATTAAGAAACACAACACACAAACGCACGCTACAAATCCATCCAAATAGCATGTCCTATTCAATATGCAGAAGTTGGTGCTTTATTTTTCATAATAACTTTATTACTAGAATCATTTTATAGTCACAAGCCATCATATTACTGGGGGAAATTATTAGTTTTGCTTTCCTTCACTGACACGCACACATATATATAAGATTACAAAGCAGCATTACCATAATCCATCTCAGCCACGGCAATTTGGTTATACATGCTCCCAGATTTTGACCTGCAAGTTTAACCTGTGCACCTCATCTGCCACCTATTGTAAATTGAATATGTAGTATTCTAGATGATAGACAAGCTGATGCGTAAATAGGCGGGGAAAAGCAGATTCATCATCGCTCTTATTGCCTTTTCATTGCATAGGACAAATTTATACAACGTAGATAATCCTCATTGCCACATAACCAGAGGTGAGGAATCTTTCATCTGTATAATGCTCCACATGTTAATCTGTTAACATACATTTTTTGCAACCCCTCGGCTGCTTCAGTTTCTTAGTACCAGTTCTCTGTCTTCCCTGCAGGGCTTTCCTGTGTTTGCAATTAAGATTTCCAAAAACCATTACAAAATCAGATTTCAAGTATCCCTGTGATCACAAAGACCGAGTTAAGCCGCTACACACATCACTGTCAGCTTGGGAGGCTCCTTCATTGCTATCTTTTGGTCTGCGCTACTATTTGCTGCCCCACTTGGGTAAAGTAAGCTGTTCACTGTCCTGGATCAGTCTATAGCACATTTGGTCCTGTAGACAGACTCTGTTGTTAATAGTTGAGAAACCCTGGTAGTCTGTTAGCCCTAAGGAGGGATTCCCACTGAAGATTAGTTTGAAGCACCCGAAATGCTGGCTCCCTTTTCTGTGCTTACCCGAATACAAAGGTGCCCGAGGACATCTGGAAAACATGGTCACAGTTGAAGTAGGTGACATACAGCACAACCACAGAACAGGGTAAATACGGACACCTTTAGAAGACACATTCATATTACTTCACAAGTTTTTGTTTTGTGTTATTCTTTCTGTAGTTTTTGTAGAGAGACAGTCATTACCAATAGTTTAGCTTTCAAGTGGGTGAGCCTGGTGCAGTTGGGTGCCGTTACCACTCAGCCATCTGCAGATGTGCTGCGTGTGTGAGCATGACTGCATTAAGGAGGGTATTTGTCATGTTGCTGGTTTGTCATGCTGCTTGTTTACACTTTGACATTATGGGGACTTGTCTTCCTCATGGGGACAAAAAGCTCATCCCCATATAGCCTTGTTAGGGGACCAAGATGAAGCTCTTTGGAGTCATGAAGCTGGATAGTCACAGTACGTACTTTGCAGAATTAAGACCCTGAAGCATGGAGTGAGCATGTCTCATTTCCACTGACACAAAACACGCTAACTAGTACAAACGAGCATCAGTGTCCAAACCACAGTGCCTCACATGGAGAAAGCAACTGTCAAATACAGCGAGGAATGCACTGAGTCAAATGCAGGTCATCTTTCATGGGCCCGAGACAAATGAAGCTTTGTTTTAGCCAAAGACTCAGAAATACAGCCTCAGCCCATTGGCGTTCTTGAGGCTTTTAATGTGCCAGTCTTCTGTCTTCTCATTCCCCGAGTTTAATCAACATCTTCCCCCAACACAAAGCATATAAGCATGGTCTCTTCTTACCAGGCTGGCAGTAAAACACTACACAGTGATCTTCTTGCAAATAGTGAAACACAGGGACCTGCAAGGTGAGGAAAAGAATGTGAACCTCTCTTTGTAGCCTCAAGCTGTTTTCCGAGTGAAGGTATTGCCCCAAGGTAGTTACATGTATCAACACCGGCTTGAAGCAGCAGGGTAGATATGCAATAATGTGGGAAATTATAACCTGCAGCAGTGAGAGATTAGCAAAAATAGCTAGCTGTGGGGGTGCTGTGATCAGGTTTTTTCGGCTGATACTGATCAGTTTTCATGTCAGCAGAATCAGACACTGTAATGCTTATCTTTACAGGAAGTCCATAACAGTTTTCTCATTTTATTTTCTTTTTTCGCTCTAAAATATTACACTATGTTCATTTTGAAGGCAGTTGTCCTTCTGTGCCTGCCTAAGACAGAAATCCCAGTCCCAGAAAGCACACTTTTAGTGTTTACAGAACTGGATGAAATCCTGGGCGTCCCCCAGAAGGACATGTTTAGTAAAAAGGAGATACTGCTTTCAGTCTGATACCAGCAGCCTGAGCATACTGCTTAGCTGACTGCATCTTGAGTATATGGAGGTCTGGACCTGAATGTAAATTACCTTAATAGCCTGCTGCATGTGGTGGAGATCCTTCAGCTGTAATGGACCAGGCAGTAAAAACAGTCACTATTTGTGTGACATTTATGTAGTTGCCTCACCTTTTTTACAATTGGCGTTGCTGATCAGCAGATGTAAAGTCAAGGTAATGAATATCAGCTGATACCAACCAGTGTTTCATAAGCAAGTGCTTGTAATGCGATAGTCATTAAAAGAAAACACTGCTGGTCGTAAGAATTTTTATAAGATTTCTTATTTACTGTACATTGTGTCAAGCTGTTGAGCGTATATCAATGTATTTTACAGGCAATGAGTGGATATCCTCTCATCTCCGGTCTAAAGCAGAATCAATACCACCTTAAGCAGGACTGGCTTTTCCACACGCACGCACACAGACGCATGCACAAACAGGAATACATGTGCATACATTGCGGAGCTCTGTAAACATCGTCTCGTACATTTGTAACAGATACGTCTGCAGCAGGCATTATCTTATTCTCTCTTACACACAGAGGACAAATCAAAAACATATATTGTCTCTTTGTGTCAATCTCTTTCTCATTTTCTTTCCTCTCTAGCCCATCAATGGACAGACGCACAACCAGACAGACGCTTTTGCACACAGACACACACGCGCACACTTTAAACCCTCTCTCTCACAGACACTCAGTCTCACAAACACAGAAAATCGAAATCACAAATCGGCTTAACTCTCCCTGACACATCTGTGAATTAAGCCTTTCCGTTGCTCTCCCTTTCCCATTATAAAGGCATTGTCAGAGGCTGAATCGGTAACAGGTAGCCCACAGCCCCTGCTGCTTCCTTCTCGCTTCTCCTCTCTTTTTTTTTTCTTCCGCCTTACTCATCTGTCTTCTTTTTCATTCTCGGTCTTTGACTTCTCTCTCTCTCTTTCCAAAATTCCACTTTTTCTCTCCAAGTCTCTGGCTTCACTTCCCTCATCTATCTTTCTTCACTCCCGTCTTCCCCGTGACCTCCATCTTTGCTTAATCATCTCTCTCCTGTCCTCACAGTGTCTTTCTGTCTCTCTTTCCTCATTTCCCCTTTCCCTTTATTTATTCATCTGTCACAGCCAGTGGCGGAATAGTACTGGGTATTTTCATTTGGTGCTACTTTATAAGTCTGTGTGCTTTTGACTGCATTAATATTGCTGCTATAATTTGTCAGTTCAGCTTATATACAAAATATAGGGTCAATTTTTAGGATACTAAGTATAATTATACAGTAAAGTACTCAGCAGCATGTAAAGTGGTTACATTTGTCAGATAATACTGCCTTCATACATGTTGATACATCAGTAAGAATCTGATAATATATAAGTGTTACACTACGAGATACTTGTACTTTTGTAAATATCATTTGTTGTTGTTGTTTTAGGTGTGGTCAAAAATATATAGAGCTTATATTCTCGTCTTTTTTATTTAAACATACCTTCATCAACAAACTTCACAATCAAGTTCACAATAAAAAACAAAATCTATCAGAAACCATTATTTCCACTGAGATTAGTATTAAGTTTGAACTTTAAGGTGTATTCTTTTTCTTCTTCTAATGGCAGTGCTATGTTTCCACAAGCTTCCAAAGTGTCTGTTGGGTCTGACTGATGTTTCGTCAACAGAGCGAGTATGCCAAGCTCAGTGTAGATATCTACATGTCCTCAAATTTGGTGTCAACACATTACTTGTCCAAAAATAAATACTTTATTACTAGGGCACCAACTATGTATGTGTCCTTGAAGTGCACTCCCAGCAGCTTAGAATGTGGGTGTAATAGGTACAACTACTTGCCCGTGGTGTGCAAAGACTCCCGTCTGCATATCCACGAGGGAATTTAATCTTAGTTTAAGTTCGGGCGGGATATGTCAACCTTACTGTCATGTGAAAAGGAAAGCACATCCTTACTGCTTCCAGTAAGTGGGAAAGTAGCAGCTGGAGGTTGGTGATCGAATGCACTTGATTAATTGATCATCAGCGAGTCTAAACACCTCTATAAAAGCAGTTTGTTGTTTGCTGATCGGGAACATTCAGGCGTGTGTTAACATAATGTTGCAATATCCCCAGAAGTGGACATCTCAGCGAATTCGACGCGCAATGCTCAGAGAAACTGCAGAATGCCAAGAGCTACTTCTCAGAGCTACAAGCCTCCATTAGCATGTTAAATCTTAAAGTTTATGAGAGTACAATTAGGAAAAACACTAAACAAGTTTGGCCTATTTGGAAGGGTTTCCAGGAGAAAGCCTTTTCTCTCTAAAACAAACATGGCAGCACAGCTTAGGTTTGCAAAGTTGCATTTGAAAAAAAACCCCACAACTTCTGGATCAGTGTTCTCTGGACAGATTACACCAATGTGGAGACATTTGGGCCTTAATCTGCAGCATCATGTTGAGCAAAAACCAAACAGCCTGCCAGCACAAACACCTCATTCCAAAAGACAAGCACAGTGGTAGAGGGTTGATGATTCGGGCTTGTTTATCAGCCAGAGGACCTGCGCCACCTTATTGTCACTGAGTCGACCACGTGACTCTAGAATACTGTGGACAAATGTGAGGCCACCTGTTGGACAGCTTTGCTCTAACTGGGTCATGAAATAGGACAATGACCCCAAACAAAGCAGAAAAACTGCAACAGAATGTCTGAAAAATAAAAAAAATCAAGGTGCCACAATGGCCCAGACCTCTACTTGATCAAAATGCTGCGGCAAGCCCTTAAGTGAACTGTGTATAAACAAAAGCCTGAAAACCTCAATGAACTGAAGCAATGATGCAAAGAAGAGCGGCTAAAATTCCTCCCCAACAATGTGAGTGACTGATAAAGTCAGACAGAAAACAATTACTTCGACTTATTGCTCCTAAAGACGGTTAAACAAGCTATTGAATCCTGGGGTGTACTTAGTTGAAAGCAACTAAGTACACCCCAGGACTCACCATGCAGTGAGTCCTGTGAAAACCTTCTTTTTCACAAGATTGTATTTGATTACCTTCTTCACTCCTCCTCGCCTTTATTTGTTATCAAACATTACATTTATTTAGTGACTGGTAATTACTGTCATTGTTGAGTCACCTGCCTTAATATTTGTATCCAAAAAAAACATTTTCAAGGTTTCAGAACTTGATACATTCATGTGTTTCGTGGTTCTTTCCTATAAGGCGTTCTCCTTTATGTCTCTAATTGACCTCACGGCTATTCATTTAGCCTTACAGTTTTCAACAACACTAGTCCAGGACATGAAGAGGTGACAACTAATCCTACTTTTTGTGTCCACTCGTTATCCAGTTTCTTTCTTGTTTGTGTACCTCCACAAAGTTTCATGTGAAGCTTCTATATTGAGCTAGAGGTAGCAGAGATGGAAGAGGAGAGGGAGGAAGGAAGAGCGGTTTAGCTGCCTGTGTTGGGAATGCAGGGAGTAGACAAGCAGAGCAATTCTGACAGGCTGTGTCTGCACAGTTTGTTCTCCAAAAGGCCCACACAGAGTCGCCAGTGGGGTACACACATGCACACACACTCCCAAGCATACACTACTTAAATTGCACCCTCACACACACACTTTGAAGTTAGACAGTACTGTCCTCCTTCACACTCGTTACACACAGTGTGTTGCAGGCTTACCCACAAACACACATAGGCACCGTTACAGTGTTACGAGCGCACAACAAGAGAAGAGAGCCGAGCAGAAGAAAAAGGGCTGGTTTTGAATGCATTCCTTCGAAGGCTTCAGTGCTGAGGAAATGGAGCTATCATGACAAGGGATGAAAGAGCAACAATGGTTTCATCGCTTTCCCTCATGTTTCACTGCACCGTGAAAAAGAAGCTTCTAGTGTTCTCATCCGCCCGTTAGGGAAAAACATGCTGTGCATTATACTGGGAGGACAGGCTCAAGAGCGAGCAAGTGAGAGCGAGGGACGGAGAAAAAAAAAATCATACTGCTGATACATCGGCAGCAGATAGTGATGGCTTTGATAGACTAAAGACAGTGGTGTGTATTGGTCCCTGTGTTCTGTTGCTGATTATTGACACCGTCCATCTTTTTGTGCCCAAAAACCCTCCTGTCGTCCTCTGTTTCTATTCATTTCATGCTTTTGATGATTCAATCGCTAACCCAAGTTTTCTTCTTTCTGTCCTCATGCTGACATTCTCTTATGTTGTACTTCATCTCACTTTGTTTCGCCTAGTCTAAAGGACTATATAATTTATATTTAGACAGTATGAGGACTAGCAACTACTTGTGGAAGTTCGCTTAAGGCTTATGTAAGCCCGCATAGTTAATCAGTGAGAAAAATTCACTAAACCAAAATGCTCCATCATTTCTTCTGTTCCTTAATTCTTCTCACCTTGTCCTTTTTTTGTTTTTATTTGTTTGTTTGTTTTTACCTGCTTCCCTCAGGGTGCAGTGATCACGCCAGCCATGGACCACACTATGTCCATGCAGCCTGCCAATATGATGGGCCCTCTCACTCAGCAGATGAACCATCTGTCCCTGGGCACTACAGGAAGTGTGAGTAGGATTCGCTGTGTCACAGCGAACCACACACAGATAACCCCACACAAGCACACATAGTTGCCGTGATCATCATGACAGAATCTGGCTACAAGGACATTTTGTGCTCCAACATGTTAGCTGTACTAGCAACAACCTGTTGCTTTGAGTGTTTCAGTTAGTTTTGCATTAAATTTTTGAAAAAGTTCCTGGATGATGAAGTTCAGTTGAATTTAGTTTAGCTTTGCACTAGGTACAGCTATGCAGCAGCTATTCTTCAATAACAAAACCCTTGTGACTACACTATGGCGACTTACACAGAGATGTATGTAAAACATAAAAAACAGTGCACACAAGTCCTTAAAGTACAACCAGCAACCATCTAAATTCTAATGGCCTGATTTACAATTTGTACTCTGTATTACATAAGCTGTGCTACCAGGCACCATAACAACAATACATAATAACATTTCAACATTCATTTTAATAATTTCGAGCTGTGATCTGTAGCTCTGGCAAAAGGATTTCCAAGTCTCTGAGTCTGGTTTGATTTTCAGGTCTTTTCAGACAGAATAAACAAGAGATCATGATTTGGGTTAAAACTTGTTTTCATCTTTTTACAGTGTTAGAAAGCTCCATTCATAGCTTGCCAGAGTGTCGTCCTCAGTGCATATTTTACATGTTTACTGGAAGTCACTTAACTCTAAGAAATACCTACACTCGACAGTAACAGCAAGCACAAGCAAATTTTCCTCTGCTTATCCGATGTCCGGTCACGGTGGGTAAGCAGTGTAATCCAGGTGTCTTTCTTTCCCCAGCAATACATTCCGGTTTCTAGTGGAGTATCCCGGGGTATCTGCAGGGTAGATGACATGTAGTCTGCTCCAAAACGAAATCAAATCTATTCATAGAAGGGTGCACTTTAAATATACGTGGTCGGTTGTTTTCTGTTATTTGTTTCCTCTATTCCAGTATACAGTTGGAAAATATCTAAAAAAATCTGCGTCTAGTCTTGAGAGATGAAAAAGAAATGTTCAAGTTGTTGTGAGGGGTGCTATAGGTCGGTATGACCGAGTTGGAGGCTTTTTATCTCAGAGAACATTGTTCGTTTAGTTTAGAAACACTGAGTAAGAGATGGGTTTTACATTTCCTTTCAAAGAAGCCAAACCTTCTTAGGCTGTCGCCACATGTGCTCAGCCACGGAGCTGCCATATCATTTGTTTTACACAGCATGCGTTCACAGCCACATATTGAGAGAGCGTATTTCCTTCCTGATCTTCCACATTAAACAGACTTCCTGTGAAGCTCAACAGTGTGACAGGCCTCTCGCTTCTCCACCTTTTTCACTTTCACCCCCTAATTTCTGTTTCTTTCTCACACTTTTCTGTCTCTCCTCGCTCTCTAAATCGCACAGAAAATCTATCGCTCCATCAGTTTTCCACACACTCACTTACAGTTGCTGGCCCCTAAACCATGAACTCCCCACCTGTTTCAGGATCAAGTCGACTTAGAGGTGTCACACGGTTCTGAAGCCTGACTTCCTGCCCTAACCCTGCTGCCCGCAGGCAGGCGGGCAGGCAGACAGCTTTGCTCCAGAACTACGTTTGATCTCTGTGTGTGTGTTTGGGTGTGTATGATTGAAACAGTGCTGCATTGTACAGTTATCCATGTGTTTCCAGGTGAGCTGTCAGCGACTGTGACGCCATGTTGGCTCTGTCAGGAATGCCCCCTCCCTAATCTGCCCCAGCTGTGCTAACAGCCAGGATTAGAGACAGGCTAATCTATGATGATGGCTTCTGATGTTTGATGGGTTGTATTATAGGAGAAAGTGGGTTAAAGCTCTCTGTCTGCTTTTTTCATTTCGGGTTTACCCTTTCTACCTCTCCCCTTTATGCGTACTTAGCTTTCCTGAGGCAATGTGCTGTGTAGCCTAACCTCTCTACGGCTGAACTAACACGCATGCCATGCCACACTTGATCATCTTGGGGAATTGAGACGCGTTTCCTACGCCAGATGCAAAATCCCTTTCATGATTGGGAAAGCCTGTTAAAAAGAAGGGGTTAGGAACAAGGATCTGTAACTATTCATGTATTTAACTGGACTTGACACCACATACTCTTTGAGCACATTCCTCAAGTGTACACACAGAAGCGGTGAGGTTATTTTGAATGCCCCTACTGGTCACGTGACTTAGCCTTCACCGCAGAAGAGCACCTGCAGTAAGCACCGTCTCCAGAGTCAACAACTTATCATGCTTCTGGCTGCTGAAGTAGAGCCACACCTCAGAATACTCTTGGCTGTTCCAGGCCTCGCTGCGGCTGTTTGTGTATGGCTGTGGCTTCCTTTTTCTCTCCAAGAAAAGAACCAAATGTTCTCAGTCCGCCCAAGCTGTCACACTGGTGTGGTGACCGTAGCTTTCCGAGAATGCCGTGTTATTTTGCAGCGCAGATCAGCTTGCAGGGTGAGGCTTTAAAAAGGAGCGGCAAGGAAAAACCTCGCCTCATAACGAATGAGGATGGATCGTTGCCTACTAATGGTCACTGCTTTGGAATTTAGCTGCTTCACCAGAAAATGTTCTGTTTTGAACTCATCCAGTTCAGCTTGGTGTCTGTCTGACTTGAACGACTTGATTACAGAATGCTAAAGAACCTCAGGCGCACTGTTTATGGATGGCACACATAAACATGCCATCCATGCTTCACGCTGATTTATTTTACCTTGTTTGGTGCATATTGCTCTGTTGCTGATTTATTTACCGTCTTCGAGGTCTCACCACTTAACAGGAGTCTATCTGTCATGCCTCGTGTCCCTGTTAGTCGCTGTGCACGTGCATGTGCACATGTGCGTGCGCTCTGTTCGTCCTTTTGATATTTGTGTCTGTGTGTGATTGCATGGCTGTCAGCATCTACGTTTGTGCGAACGACATATTGTTTGACATGACAGGAGGTGACCTTCCCTCAGTGTTCTCCATCCTCTTTCTGTCATGGCATGAAGAACTCTGTTGTCATGGTGACAGCGGTGATTGACAGCATCTGTGTCACAGGAAGACAGATTTGTATGAAGTGTTTTCCTTTATTATCTGGACAGCTTCCCTCGTGTTTTTGCTTTTTCTACATACATCTGTGCGTGTGCATGCTCGTAAGCTTTCCCTGCATGGGTAAAGTTGACGAGCATGCACTTTCTTCTTCCTCTTCAACTTCGGACTGTAACACATGTTGACACCCTGCTGATTCCCCCTACCACCGAGCTCTTTGGTCTTTGCAAGACTGGGATGATTATTTTTAATGCAACACTCTTGAACTATCTTTATTTTGTCTTAGTCCAGGTTTACATTCTTTTGAAATATTTGGAGCTGTGATGTTGGTCTGATCCTGAATCTAAAGGCTGGATCGGGAATCAGTGACCTCCCCTCATTTCTTTTATATTTTGCTACGAAAACAGGAAATAGGTGCTGCGATTTGATGAAACATGGAAATATATAAAGTAATACGTCATATGAGGCAAAACCAGGGCTTGTGCAATTTTAAGAAGTCAGTATTTGGTATGATCACCTTTATTCTTCAACACAGTCTGAACTCTCTTAGACAAGCCTTCTTTTAATTCCTTTAAATAGTCTTCAGGAATAGTTTTCCAGCCTTCTTGATCATTGTCATGATGAAAAATGAAGCCACTGCCAATCAGACTCTTTCCAAATGGCACTGCATGGTGGATCAATATCTAATGGCACTTTCCTGTGTTTATAATTCCATCAATTTTGACAAGATTCACCTGTTGCACTTCTCTCCTGACCTCCACCATATTGGTAGCGATTTGAACCAAATATTTCCTGTACTCACTGATTTTCAGTCCAGTTCAGTTCATAGCTTGGCCTTTTCTCCCTGTTTTCCAGACAAGTGAAAGGCCAGATGCATCTCTCTGTGTCCTGGCCTTCAGATACTGTTCATCTGCTATAGATAGTTTGTAGGCCTACCATTTATTTTGTCCTCCCTGTCTAGTTTCCTCACGTTTTTAAGGAAACACTACACAGAATGCCGAGATATGCCAAATGTTACGTCAATAGCTCTTTGTGAATCACCTTTTTGGTGAAAAAATACAACTTTATGCTGTCAAACTATGTTAATTGGACATTTTTCAAAAATTCAACTAAATAAATTGGAGCAAACTGGTTCTCTTGCAAAGTTGTCTATGTGCAGACACAACACTGGTTCACAAGTCATTCAAGCCTTTTTATGCTTGAATGATTAAAAGGTTAGTGCCAAGTGGCTTAAGAAATAAAGAAAATGCTTCTCTGAAGAAAAAAGGACTGGACTGAAAATGAGAGAAAAAGCAGCCAATGTTCAAAGAATAACTTTGAAAGACCTTCAGAAAGCCTGTTTCTCAAAACCACTTTAAATAACAAGAAAGTCTGGCTCATAGGAAGCAAGCAGGTTGAGTGGTCCTCAATGTCAATCAGCTGCAAGAATCTGCAGTCGGACAGACTCCAGCTCCACATTTTGAACTGCAGCTGGCGACGGTAGTCTTCATACCTGCTGTGAACTGAAGGGCCACTCCAACCGGAACCCACGGCAACAGCTTCTTCTTTCATACTCGCGCGCATATATGTACGAGTATATGCCCCTGTCTCCTTACAAAGCAGTGTAATTCTGTGGGAAACACTGATAGCACCAGTGGTCAAAAAGTTCAAACAATATCCTGGTGAGGGAGAGTGAGTCGTAAATAAAAGTATCAAAGCTTTCTACCATAAAAGTGACTGATTTTACTGGCATTAATCTCTGCAGGCAGTCTTAACAAACCCTTGGGATGAGGATATGAAGAGCTTGTCACAGTGAAGTGGGACAGCACTGTAATTCACAACTATTGATGTGCATTTCCAATAGAACTTCACTGCGATTTTTAGATCACTAATCATCAGAGCCCTTCCCCCACGCCGCAGTAGCTGGATGTTCTAGCCTTGACCCGCTATTATCCCTCACCTTGCAGACGATACAACTGAAAAAGAGAGCGTCAACGCACAGAGGATGGATAGATGCGGAGCTTGAGTGGCAGGCCAAGAGGCAGAAGATTTATGTGAACATTTGGAAATGCTAATGTGCTGTGCCACATTCCACCAAAGCTGAGAAATCCTCGTACCCACCAAACTTAAAGTGTCTTTACACATCATTGTGGTGCAGAGGCCCAAACCACCGCTGAACCAGCGCGGCTGTGTCTATGCTATGGATTTTCATCCTGGTGTTGCTGCATTGCGGTCTGAATTTATACCATAGTTATAGGTGTATGTCATGGAGATTGATGGTAGAGAAGAGACTTAAGGAGTCTACTCACACCATTCTCGTTAAGGAGCTATTCAGGCCTCCTGTTCATCAAACATACGCACACGCCATCTGCTTCTGGCGCTGCTGTGTGTGTGTGCATGTGTATTGACGTATATGTGTGACTTGGAGAGTGAAACACCATTTATGGCCAATTAGGGATGCTTTATATTACCCAAACCTGTCCCCTGACTATGGACAGCAAAGTATTAAAAGTGTTGAAATTGGACAAAAATCATCTTTATCACTATAGCAACTCGATTATCTGTAGCCGCGCTTGACATCCCCCTGACTTGCCGCAGCAGCGACTGGAGAAATATGCCTTGCTCAACCTGCCACATTAAATAGGTTAACTAATGGTTATGGTAAAAGAAAAAAATCTTATCTTATTAAATTTTCTTGTTAAATCTAATTTAAATTCCTTTTGCAGTCCTGCAGAGAAATATAACCTTTCAAATGGACATTCTCCCTATGACAGGGAGATTTTGATATTGCTAATTATCTCCTACTTTCCTTCATTTGCTTTCATGCAGCCCTCACAGGTGAGTTGGCTGAATAAGTTAATAGGGTGGAGAGGCGAAGACCTAAAGTCCCGAGGAAAATTGGTATGCATGGTTTTGATCCACCAGGGAGAAGGTCACTTCAACAATCTGATAGGCCTTTTTAGACGCTAGCAGGTTGAAAGAGAGCGAGCAAGAAAGAGAGAGAGTGACAGGAAGGTGAGAGGAAAGAAGGGACGACACGGAGAGGTAATGTGGTAATGTGTCAGGAAGTCTGGATATGCCACCTCACCCCATCCTGAGTGTGACAGCTCTGAAGGTGTGATAACCTTAAATTCCCCTGCCCGGACCCACACAGCCACGCTCGCCTACGAACGCCACACTAACATCCATCCCAGGGCATCCTCCTGGCCGCGCGTAGCAACGGTGGGGGAGTTAATCACCCATGTCCATGGCCTTTAGCTGCTCTCATTAGCGGTGAGCGGTGGAGCCGTACCCGATCCATTAGCAACGCTGCCGGTAATGACACTTCACCAGCACCGCCGGGCCCGCGGCCAAGAAAGGCTTCGCAGCCCGGCGCAGCCCCTCCATTACTGACTCGTACTGCATTCTGCCGCCACGCTTTTTAGCACTTGCAGGTGGGACTAAGAGGCAAAGGGAAAAATAAAATAGAAAGAAAGGGATTGTACTTCCCTTTTCGCTTGGTCCGGAAAAGCAGCAGGAAGATGAGGCCAGGGGGAGAGGCAGCCCTGGTGGCTTTTATCTGGGATCACATCCGTTGGCGCTGTACTGCAGCATTATCATTCCAAGCCTCTTTGTCTTTGTCTGTCTTTCTCAAACACAGACACACACACACACACACACACACACGTATGTATCCCACACACAGCTGTACACAGGAGAACTTACACATTCACAGTTGGACGGACAAATAGTGATAAGTCATCTTTTATGCACAGGCATGTGCTAATTAAAAACAAGCACGCACACTAGTAAATCAGGCTCACACTGATGTGTGTGTGTGTGTGTTCACCATTACCACCGCCACACAAAGCATTCACAGCAAGTTACAGAAAAGGCTTTGCACAAAGTGCCGTGTCTTCATTCATATTGCATGTGAAAGCCCCCCCTGGCTGTCATGTAACGAAACCTGTGTCACGCCTGTAAAATGGCCATCTTGGAGCAAGCTAGCACCCTGTTAAAAGCCAGGGCATGCATAACTAAAAGAATATAGGCCACGGGCAGCAGACCACCTGCTTTTTCTTTCCTCTCCCTCTCTCTCCTCATCCCTGTCGTTTTTTTATCTTCTCAGCTGTGGCCCAGTGCATTTGCTTGCCTCTGAAGTCTTGGTGGGACAGCAGGGCATCTCTTCTTTCTCCTCTTTCTCCTTCTCCTTATGTAGTCTTCTGATCTGCTCTGCTCTGCTCAATATATACACATATTCTTTTAGCGCCCCCCAAAGGATGCTGAGGGCACAGCAATCTGCCACCCTAATAGTTATGGGAGTAATTACACTGAATGAGTCTTCCAGGGAATTATGATAGACATAGGGCTTTTTTATGTGAAAAGCATGTATTGATTAATGTTATAATGGAATTTGTGGTTCCGATGTGTGTTGTAAGAATTACCACATGACAGGATTTTGATGCGTGTGTGTCTTTTGTTTCTGTTTCAGTACATGACTGCTGCAGCCGCCGCGGCGCCTATGCAAGGGACCTACATTCCCCAGTACACTCCTGTGCCTCCAACCGCTGTCCCTGTCGAAGTAAGACCCACATGCATGCGCACGCTACTCGTCAAGTATTAAAAATCTGTCGACGTTTACGCATAGGAGGACATCATTAGTACTAACAGCCTACTCACTTCCACCCACAAGCACTCCCTTCGCCATTTCTAAGCCTGCACGCCACATCAGTAGACTTAAACAGTCATTAAATTGACAAATTACATTTGAAGCATGGCGCAAATTGCTTTTATTCTCTCTAAACAAATGGCTTCGTACCAGCAGCACATAACAAGGATCAAAAACTGCAAGCAAAGCAAGATGAGTCAGAAGTTTTATAGTATTTGGGAAAGACATTTGAAGTGCAGTGTAGACTTTCTCACTTCCTCGGCGGCTGTCTGAGCTCCTGGCAGGTTCGGGCAGTCCAGGCTGAGAAATGATGAACGTGGAGAGCGGGTGGGTAGGCAGGCAGGCAGGCCAGCAAGGAGAGCGGGCCAGCTGTCTGGCGGCTGACAGTGCGGTCGTACTCAGATGGACTATCAGTCGTGTATCAGATGACAGGAGCTGAAGTGAGACACAGTGCCGGCGGTGCTGTCTCTCTCTCTCCACCCCACCTCTTCCCCTACAGCCGGTTTAAGCTGGTAGGTAGCTGGAACATGCACACATCCGTCAGCCACGGAGCTCTGGCTAGCCCACCGGCAACGGACAATGACAGTTTTCACTGACAGAGCCATTAGTCGCTTCCTGCCCCCCCCCCCCCCCCCCCCCCTCCCACATCCCACCCCGTCAGAAAGTTGCAGTCTTCGTCATGAAGGAGCGAGGCGGAGGAAAGAGATGTAGTTGTAGCGTAGCCCACGGCACCTCTTGCCTATTTCATCCTCACAATTGTCCTCTCAGTGCCAGCGTCAGCAGCGGGGTGTATATCACTGTATCAGCCAGTGTCTGGAGGGCTGATGTATGGACAGGACGCAGTATCCTTGAGAGCTTGTTAAAGGTGATTGAGATGACTCGGTGATGGTGGCTATCTGTATTGCTCGACACGTAAAAAGGCTAAGCGGCTGTTGTGATGAATTCATTGTACGTAGCCATCCTTAAAAAAGTTTCTACCTTAGACTTAAAATTCGGCAAAAAATATAAAGTATGTTTCATTAATGGCATGATCTCACGCACAGACTGTGCATCTTTTTTATTGTTTAGCCTCCTCGGTATTGCTCTTAGAATAAAAATGCTCCTTTTATTTTTTTTGTTGTAGTGCACGAAGCAAACGTCGGCCGCACTTCTACAGCGTGTGTAATTCTTCTCAACGTATATTGGCTTCTTCGGATGGAAGAACTCTTTGCTTTAAATGAAGTTATGTGTTTAGAGTGGATGGAGCTGCCATAGGGTCTGTCAGTTTGAGAAGTGAATAAACAAAAAAATGCTCTTTGGTATACTTTTATGTCAAGTCAAATCAAATTGTCTGTATTACGTCTGCGGGAAAGATATTCTCTATCCTTAGACTCTTGATTTCTGTGATGAAACTGCACCAAAAAATCCTTTTACAGAAAACAAATAAGACAAACCGCATAAGCAGCAGAAAAGCAACAGAAGAATTGTCCCTTTTCCAAGACAGACAGGCATGCGACACCACAAATGTAAACACAGAGTAGACAGAAGGAGAAGTTTACTAGATACAGCCGCATACTTGTCTTCTTCCAAGCTTACATGTTTCCACCTGTGTCTGTGTGTGTGTCCAGGGAGTGGTGACAGACGCTTCACCCCAGACAGTGGCTCCTTCATCACAGGACGTGGCTGGCCAGCAGCAACAGATCCAGGTGGACAGTGCTACTGACCATGTTCCTGCTTACTCATACCAGTCCAAGTACGTCCAGCAGGAGACAGTTTCTGCTAACCTTTTGTATGCATCAAAATCTCTCTTCATTAATTTTTTTCTTAATATATAATCTTATTTTTAAAATTCAAGCTTTTGAAATGGCAATATATATGACTATGTATATGTATATATATATATATATACCAGCCACTTCATTAGTTCCAAACAATAAGGATCCCCCACACCATTACACCACCACCAGTAGCCTGAGCCACTGATACAGACATGATGGATTCCTTATTTCTTGTTGTTGTACCAGGAAACATTTTTCCAATCTTCTCTTGTCTGATTTTGGCCAGCCTGTGCAAACAGTCGCCTCAGTTTCCTGTTGTTAGTTAACAGGTGTAACAGACGCTCCTCTTGCATACCTTGGTTGTAACAATCATTTATTTGAGTTGCTGTTGCCTTCCTATCAGCTCCATGCAGTCTGGCTGTTCAACTCTGACCTCTGGCATCAACAAGGCGTTTTCACCCAGAGAACTGCTGCTCACTGGATATTTTCTCCACTTTGGATCATTCTCGTAAGCCCTTTAGGCAATTCAGTGCCTAAATGCAATGAACTGCTGCCATGCGATTGGCTGATATTTCCATTAACAAGCAGATGAACAGGTGTACCTAACAAAGTGGCCAGTGAGTGTGTATTGATCCAGCACATAAACCCAAATGCTCAAGGATATGGGGATATGAGGATATGCTTGGCCTTTAATATTGTAGCATCCGGACATGTTTGGGAAGGAGAGGAAAATGATGAAGATTAATGATCTGTCTTATTCAGCGGATTTATATTTGTTTACATTTCTGCTATTACGATTATATTTAACTTAATGCTGTAGCACAAAGCTGTGTTAGTGACTATCAGCTGGTAATGTGCAAAGTGAGGCCCTGCTAATTTTAAAATATAAAGTGTCTAAAGTTTTTTGTCCAAGATAAAGCAATGAATAATAATGCTAGTTAAATAACACCGACTGCCTTATGTCAATTCAGACTGCCTAACGGAGTAATGGATACTACGGTACTTGGGTTTTATTAACTGACACTATTTGTCTTGACTTAATAAGTGTATATCATAATCAAACAGAACACATAACATAAAAACTACAATGTTTTATTCCTCACACCATTTAAATATTAACTTTATTGACTTAAAACAATATTAAGCAACTGATTGCTCCAGGGTTTTGTTTTGGTTTTTTTTGTTTTGTTTTTTAGTTTTTGTTGTCTTCTCTAGATAGGCTGGAAGTAAACGATCATTTTGGATTTTATAATCCACTACAATTTCTCAGTTTTGTTTTTTACAATTTGTTTTTAGTAGATAGTCTCCCTCGGGTGTTTGTGATAACAAAAGCAGTGAAGTTTGTGAGGTTTTTCTGTTTGACGAAGGTTTTTGTGAAGCAGAGGCTTAATAGAGACCTTAAAAAGAAATCAAAAAAGCAAAGTACTATGAAATGTAGTAGCATTACATAATGATTCAGATTATTCCTGGCTGCCGTTGTCACTTTTTTGCTTTCTGACCCGATCATAACTCTTTAACGCGTATCATTTTGCTCCAGCATTCTGACTGAGCTGTCAGCCGTCGGCTCTATTGCTTCGCTGCGTTTGTAAAATTGTGCTTTGATTGCAGACGCACTCACGCTCTCTCTTTCTCTCTGTATTTCTGTTTTCTCCTCTTTCATCAGATAGCAACGGCCTAGGCGAATGTTCCTGTGACAGCGTTGCCTTGAGACAGAAGGTGGCTGCACTGTGAATGTGAGGAGAAAGAGAGAAGAAAAGAGATTGCTTCCAGATTGCCCAGGCACCAAAAAAAAAGAGACACTTTTTTCATTTCCTACCTGGCCTACAAGGAAAAAAATATCAAGAAGGAGGCAAAGATTGCAGAGGAAGGGGATGGGGAAAATTGCTGGGCACAAGTGCAAAGAAGTGAATTTGTTTAGTCTGGGAACCTGCCTGAAGGGGCTGGGCTGAAGCTTGAAAAGTTTCTCAAAGAAAATTCTCAACGAATTGAAACAAAACAAAGAAAAACTACAAAAAAAGAATAAAATTCGAAAATTCGAAAAAAAAAAAAAAAGGTTGAATGCGCAGGTAGGTGATGAAGTTTATTTTGTAATTAGAAAAGGGGAGTCAAGTTTGAGATACACACAGAGATTGTCTTCCTCAGATATTAAGCTACAGTTTCTTTTCTGTCTTTTTATGTTCTAGTGTTAAATCTTAGTTTTCTAGATATATTCGAAAAACAAGATGTTTTTTTTCTCCTTTCTTTCTTGAATCTTCATGGCCTTAATTTGAAGGGCGCCAGAAACTTTTTACAGAGATTAAGTCTGACGTCATGTTGGGAGGAAAAAAAAAAAAAAAGCTAACAAAAACAGTCTCTTGGACCACTTGGAGGGTACAAGACAGTAGATGAATTGTTCTAAAGAGGAAAAAAAAAAGAATCTATCACATAAGCTGTACAGATTTAATAGAGAAGAGCTTTTTTTTCTTTTCTTCATTAGAAGAAAACTTTGATAATTATTATGTCAGAGGTAACTAAGTGTCAGAAGTAAACAAATGTCTGTCGTGGGGGTGGGAGACTCTGGGTGGGCGGGTGGTCGGGCGGGTGGGGGCGAAGCTTTGAAGAGATTTTTCACAGTGAGGAAAAAAAAGAAAAAGTAAACATAAGAAAACATGCTGCAGTCCTGCAGGATGCAGTCTGCTGCAAATGCTGAACTTGTTTTTTATCGTCATTATTATTTTACATGGCAACGTTGCTGTCGATGACATTAGTGCTTTTTATCTGCCACATTTTACCTTTTTTATGAGCTTTAAAGATGTTTTTAGCCCGCTTTGCTTGTCACACTGCAAAAAAAAAAAACTCACAAAAAAGGAGGAAAAAAAATAAATAAAATGAGCAGGAGGAAAACAAAAAACTACAGAGAAAATTCTGGCAGTAAAACAAAAAAAACAACAACGTTAGATTCAGTAGGAGCTTATGGTTTAAACCAATCAGTGCAAAAGCAATAGAAAGAAATTGTTGACAATTTCTGTAGTCTTTCCTAGTTGTGGATCAAATGCAGCCCATGGATGGCCATTTTTATACCAAAGATGAAGAGACACTCTGAACCAGAGTTTAGTTTTTCTTTTATTGTTTCCTTTTGTTTTGTTTTCCTTTTCATTTTTCAGTTTGATTTTGTTGTTGTTGATGTTGTTGTTGATGATGATGTTAATGTTGATGTTGATGTTGTTGTTGCTGTTGTTGTCGGGTTTTTTTCTGCTTTTTTTTTTTTTTTTTTTTTTTTTTTTTTTTTTTTTTGGTTTTGTTTTTTACCTTAATGGCCGGACCAGTCCTTGCTATCCTTCTTAACCGGGTTTAAGAACACTTTTCACAGTTGTCCGAGCTGTCGCGCACGCTCACGCGCACGCATATCGATAACGCTCATACGCCGTCTCAGACACACACACCAGACAGTGTTGAATTGCGTGGCAGTTTTATCAAAAGTCCTCTTTCCGTCTTTTAATTTCTCTTGTGTGTGTCTCATCTCGTCCTCTTCTGTAATGCTTTCACACACTGTGTGTGCATCCCACCTCTGTCTCTCTCTCTCTCTCAAATCCTGCAGGGAAAACTTTAGGAATCAGACTGGGGAATGTTGCTGTGTCTGCTAAGTGGTCGTTGACGCGACGCATCGCTTCCAGCTAATTTCATTCTGTTTATCTGTTTAATTCAACCATAACTATCTCAGCCATTTGTCAGTGTACTAAGCTTCAGCAGGAAGCCCCCCCCCGGCTGCTGTTTGACCTCATGTTTAATCAGTATGTCATAGGTGGATCGCTTTTTAATATATTTATGTGCTCAAAACACCAGAGTCACCTTTGCTGCATATTGTGCATAAATTGCTCCCCAAAAGGAACAAAACTGAAGTCTTTTGGTAATGATTGCATAAACTTTATGGCACTTAATGGCACTCTCCTTGTGTTTACAGCAGCCTAACTGAGTAGTTTGACATTTTGGGAAAATTATGGCAATTTTTTTTCTTTAGAAGTTTATAATCTTGCTGGATTAGTCAGCACCCAGCAGTTTGGCTTAGCCTTGAACAGTACGTGGAGCAGAAAACCTTGCAGCACCACTTGTTGTATCTCATTTGTTTTATACAAAAATAACACCTTTAGTCTTGCAACGTCCCCGCCTCTCATCCTGTGACAGCGGGGAATAGCCCCTCCCCACCGCGGCCCTGAATTGGACATGCAGAAGAACAATGATGGAGAAATATTCCTCTGAGCCACATTTAACTTTGTGGACATGTAGTAACCATTCACTTTGCTTTTGTATTATTTGTGTAGTAAGCCCGCTGTCACTACTGCCTGCCATCACTGTGACGCTAACAAAGCATGGAGGTAAGGAGTTTAAAAGCAAGAAGAGGACTGCTTGTCTTGAACATCCCTCCTGATCATTTGTAGAAGGTCAGCACACCTGTGGGAAGTAACTAGGCTTCCCACCAGCCATAACAGGATGTCGATGGCAGCTTCTTCCTCAACCTCGCCACTGAGTGTCAGTTACACCCCTAGTTGTCCCAATTTGTTGCACAAACAACCCCGTCTCGTCTGACCCGGTATTTCCATCCCTGAGCCGCATGAGGTTTTTTTCAGTGACTTCATCTCTGTGGATTGTCCCCAGAGAAATTGCCTGTGGGTCATTTCTGCCCGTATTACAGAAAGCCTGTGTGTCAGGAACGCTGTGTGCGTCTGTGTTCTGCTCACCCGTGGCCTCCCCTGCTCGGCCCCGGCTGTGGTGCCGCAGCACTAAAAAGAACCGCGGCTTCGCTTGCAACATTAATGTGCCATGGTCAAGCCACCCTCCTTTGCTCTCATTTTCCCCTCGCTGTCATCCTCTCCCTCTTCCACCAACACCGCCACCCCCGTCTCTCACGCTATCTCTCTCTCACTCTCTCTCTGAGGTTTCTTCTCTTTATTGGATGGTGCAGAAGCAGAACCACAAACCAATTTCAGTCACTCTCGCAATGAGGCTTGACGGGCCCAATTTGTCTCCCTCCGGGGCAATAGGATCCACTCCAGTGTCCCTCAAAAGACCCCTTTCTTGCGGAGAGAGAGGGAGCTTTTTGTTTGGTGACAATTGCAATTGAGCACTCGCAGTTCATGTGACTCATTCAAATCCTGTGCTTCTGGCAGTGTGCACGTTGCAAAGTGAACTGCGGTATGTCATCATTCGCGGTGATTTCTCGTTTTCCTTTTTTTTTGTAAGCAACAATCAAACTGTACATTGAGTGCCTTTTTAACAAAGCTTCCAAATAATTCCAAATCATCTGTGTAATTGTTAATAAAGCAAAGCACATGGAAGAGCTTGTTAAAGAAGCTGTGCTGAGGAAACGCTACTCTATGGTGCTAAAGATGAAGCTGTCTTGGGCTTCTGCCTTTCATTGCGATCGGTGATTTTCTGTGGTGAGCCGGCCACTGTTGATCACTTGGCCGCCAGCTCGATCTTAACCGGCCTCCTGTCCACTCGATGACACAAAAAAATTGTTCCCGAAGTGAACTACACTGTAAAAGCCATATTTTTATTTTCCCTCAGTCGCACCGCGAACACCCTCTGAAGATTCCTGTCTTCCATCCACCGACGGACATCAGAAGCCAGACGTGTCACTCGAGCTGTCCCTCATTGACTGTTATCCAGTCACATCAACACATTGGGCCTTTCCTTTCATCTGATCTACCACTCAGCATCTGCTTTCGCTCGCCTTCAGGCTACGATCTGCTCTTATCTCCCGTGGAACAAGTCCCTTCCACCTCCAACTGCTAACAAGTCATGTTGGGCTTTAGGGTTCCCTCGTCGTGCCAACGCTGCTCATCTGTTCACAACTGTTCGTTTTTAAGTGTCCTGACAAAACAACAGAGCTGCTACACTTTACCAGTTTTAAGCTAGTGTGTGTTTTTGTGTGTCTGGTGTATATGTGAAGAGTTGTTTGTGTTAGTGTTTCAACCTTTAGCAAGGTTATGAGTACAGCATAGCTAAAACCGAGTTCTCTAGACTTTTACAGCTGCTGTTTTATAGAGTACAGGAGACATTTTGAAGCTTAATAGGACTCATAATGCAGGAGTTGCACATCAGAGAGCAGAGCGTCCTACAAATGGCCTGAGATTCAATAGTAATGGCATTATGGGAAATGGGATTACAAATAGCCAAGAGATTATGGGGAGAAAAATGCACAACAAAAGGATATCAGTTCTATTTTGCTAATGGAAATTCAAGAAAGAAAAAGATGTTAAGGCAGGTGTTTGCTACTAGTGCACAGTACCAATATTTCACATAGATCTGAAAGATTACCCAACAAACAGAAATGGCTTTTTCTTAATAGCACAATGGCATAATGTACCTTTTCAGAATACGAATACCTTCTCCGAAGTTTACAGAGGGCATGCCTGCAATTTTAAGGAGGCAGGAGCAGAAACTGCTCCCATTCAGCCCGTGTGTCAGCACAAACCAGAAGCCAGCCATACCAGAAAGAAAGTGGGTGCGTAAAAAGAAAAAGAGGGGGTGATCGTTAGCTCCTGTTGCCAGGCAGAAAGTGGCCCTAGCCTCAAGTTTCTTTGTCGCGATGCAGCGGTGTGTTCCCCGTACAGGACTGTAGGAGGTGACCGATGCGACCCCCCCGTGCTAATTAGGAGCACATTCTCACCCCTTCTTTGTCCATCACACCAACACCTCCCTCCCTTTTTGTACACAGCCACTCATCATTTTAAGTTTTCTGTGTGATGTGCGGTACCTCGCTGTCACACTTGGCTTTCCTCTTCTTCAAGTTCACAGTAGCCACCGTATGTCCTTTTCAGCTTTTAGACGGAAATCTGTTCATCGCTGTTACGGCTGCTTTAAAGTGCCGGCGTCCATTTGGAACAAGACACCATAATCTCAAAAGAATCCATCTGGAGTAGTTGATCTGATTAGGATGCCTCATGGGAATTGGGATGCCACTGGGTGGAGACCCTGGTGCAGGCCCAGGATGCACTGGAGGGGAATATGTGCATCGGTTAGCTTGGGAATGCATGCTCCACCAGAAGAGCCGAGGGACGTGGCTTCAGAGAGGGAGGTCTGGGCCTCTCTGCTTAGACTGCTGCCACCCGTGACCTGGACCCAGATAAATGGCGCAAAATGGGTGTTACTTTTGAGATATTTAATAAATTTAATCATGAGAAAGTACATGGAAGAAAAGAGGGATCTCTTATGACCAGAAAAGGAGGCATTGTCCATTGTTGAGAGAAGTTTTGACAATGTCATTTCCCCTTCTCTGCTACTTCGATGCACGAGCATGTGAGAGTCCTGCTGGAATCAAAATTTGCAAGCAACAATAATTTGCAAATCCTACCATCTGGGTTCTCACAAATCGCTTTAGTGAAACGGGCCCCTGGACTGTAGTCCAATGTGATGCCTGCTCACTGAGGAGGGACAGCAGTTTGTAGGGGTAATATCCATGCTGGCTTGTTTTTCAGATTATGGGCCCTACTGGTGCTCTTTACACC
The DNA here is from genome assembly GCF_018398535.1 of Haplochromis burtoni. Taxonomy (NCBI): domain Eukaryota; kingdom Metazoa; phylum Chordata; class Actinopteri; order Cichliformes; family Cichlidae; genus Haplochromis; species Haplochromis burtoni. The sequence continues at coordinate 1,775,934 of NW_024582451.1, forward strand.
TCTTTTTTCCCTACTCAGCTGTCAGGAGGATAACCAGTTGCTGCGAGTTTGCCACAAAAGTTGTCGTAAAGTTTCTGCAATCATGATGTGAACAACTTAAATTTGTGTTTAGACATTCCTCTGTCTCATATCTAAAACTCACACATCTGAAACCCTTAAAGAAACCCGAATCCGATGCTCAGCATTTTCTTCCAACTTCTGTTTGATGCAGGAAGATGAAAAAATACTGTGCGTTCAGAGCAAAGTGTGGGGGGGAAAAAAAGAGAGTGTGTGATTTCTGTTCACACACTCTCTACAAGATGACTCTGATCCTCTGTGAGCTTGAGATACCTAATGAAGTGCAGATCTTGAGATGTTACCTACATCCCGGTTTTCTCCGGTGTAAGTCTTTCATGGCGCGGTGCTTATTTCACTGCCTTTAAGGAGGACTTTTTCTTTTTAAACCCAATCCGTCCCTTTCTCACCATTACTCACAATCACTGCCGCCTTCCTTAAATCTGCCCCAGAAAATCATTTATGTAGTGTGGCTTCCGCACTGTCAAAGGAATAAACTCATTAGATGTATTACACGTCACGCTCAGTTTTCACGAGGCTCTTGTGGATTCATTCGTCGTGAACGGAGTCGCAGCCATTGCTCATTGATTGTCGTGTGTTAGGAAAACAGTAGTTCAGAGTTACTCTCACAGACCGAGTGTAAAGGAGAGCTGTGGCTCAATAAGTCATCACAGACCAGCACAACCACACACTTACGCACACACACACACTCTATCCGAACATATAATGCAGTGGGAAAATTGCTCCAGCTAACCCCCTCCCTCCCCGCAAGAGTGAGGCCCTGTGCTTTTTAATTGATGCTTCGGTCCACCTTTGATGAGGGCTGATCGATTGGCCACACAACCCCAGGAGCTCAGCCACTCAGCCAGCCAGCACAGCCCTCGTGGAGTTCAAACGTCTCCCTGAGAAATCCAGAATCTAATGATCACTAGGAAATGGCCAACCGAATATGTTAAGATAGCCGGCACAGAGAGTGCATTAGGCATGGGACTCATTTACCAGATAAAAAGAGGAACTATTTATTAGGACAGCAGAGCGGTTTTTAATTTGTTTTGGGGGTTTATTTTGTGTTGTTTTTTTATTATTAGTTTTCTCTCTTTTTTTTTTTTGGTTTGTTTTGGGTTTTTTCTTCCACTTTTCTTCATTTCAGCGCCGAGGAGGACACAGTCACGCCTCGCACACGCTGCTCAGTGTGTGTGAACTTGGAGAAATTATCTGTACATCTGTGGATGTTAGGATTTGGATTTTATGAGTTGTTTTTTTCTCTCTGATGAAGCTTTCAATAAAAAAATGTGGAAAAAAATCATCAAAGAGTGCAGTTATCTTTCACTCTGCTTCACAAATGATTGTGTTTCATCACAGCTAGCTTTTTCTCTCTCCTCAAGCCATCATTACTGAAACATTTATTATGCACCAAGTATCCTCCGAGGAACACACACACACACACATACACAGGATACACCATCTCCCCCACAGCCTATTATCTATATGACTAAATTGCAGTGGGAAGTAAGAGGAAGCCCTGTCATTATAAACCAGGCTGATGGCACCTGCTGCGTGTTGACCTTGGGCCCTCGCATCCTCTCATAATTACAGCCTTCGCAAATGGAGCTAATACCTCTCGATGGGATCCCCATACCCCACCCCACCATCGCAGCTCCCATACGCTTGATTGGACGTAAAGTGGTCATAATCAAAGATGGAGGATTCTGCTGGAGGAGGAAGTGGATCGATGGCAATCAATCTTCCTCTTCACTCTCATTTAGGCCCAATCAATTGCTGTCCTTGTCGACTCCTAGGACGCCTGTACTGTCAATACCGCCGCTGCACAGTAGCTGCTGCCTGAGACGTCTTTACAAGATCAAGGCAACAAGACCGGCACTCTAAGACAAAGGATGTCTTAATAGAGAACAATTGACTTGCTAGGATTGTGTGTGTGTGTGTGTGTGTGTGTGTGTACCTTAATGCACATGATTCAACTCCCAGGAGATGCAGCGTCCTCCCATCCTTCTTTCCTTCCTTCCTACCACCTTTCCTCTGAATATCCAGAAGTATCTCAGTGCTCAACAGAGATAACTGTTGATGTGTATTTACAGCAATTTAAAACATTTAACTTCTCTGAGCGAGCCCTCCGAGGTGCCATGGTTTTCTCCGCCACACGGCTGTAAAATCTGGGCAAATGCAGTGGGATCCTTTATCGAGTGAAATGCCACAGATTGAATCTCACTCCCCTGGAACCAGGCAGCCTCCTTATCTGGACTTATAGAGATGTAGCAGCTGAGCACCACAAGGGTGCAGCATACCAACACAGATGTTATCTTGTGTGTATGTTTCACAGAGGAGGGAGAACGCAGCTCTTTAAACACACACACATACACACCAACAACATTGGATACAGATCAAGGACATCTCCACTGGGGGGTACTCAACACAACCAGCCTTGTCATCAAACATCTGCTGAATATATACAGTGATTAGTAAGGAAGAGCCTGGACGCGGGTTCAATTTATATGCCCTACTTGCTCCACAAATTGTTTGATGCACATTTATATAGGATAAACACAATCCTTTCAGGGTTCCTGGGTGCAACATTTGTAATCGATAGTGGGAATTGATGGTAAATCTAGGCAGGAGCATCACTGTGACAGCGGCGAATCTATCCAGAGCAGGTGTATGAATGAGAGAGTGAATGTGTTTTGGTTTTTTTAACAGTACAGCAAACATCTATATTACAGCAAGGTGTCATTTCAGTGTGAAGGATTGCTTTATACAGACACAATCGGATACAAATGTTGAAAAACTGGTGTAATGTTAATTAAGACGGGCAGCGAAACAAAGCAAGGCTTTAATAAGCTCTGTTTTGCTGCATGTCTTCATCAGGGTGCTTTGATTGCTAGCCCAGCAGTTTCCAAATTGTCCTGATGTAATAAACATGACTCACGCAGCACAAAACAAGCACCAGTAATTAGATGTAACCGTTATTTTGGCTGTAAAGGATATCAATCAGCCTCCAACAAATGATCTGCACAGACCTCTCGGGGTAGTAAAGCTTCAGGTTCTGGCTAGTTGAACACAGTGGATTTTATTCCCGATCGATCTGGAGAATTTAGCAAAATTGCCTTGATTGGGACCTTTAATGATCCCGAGCTTCCAGGTGCAGTGCAAGCATTTCGTAGGAATCTGTGATCATCAGCACCGACAAACACACCTGGTGCTTCCTTATTATTATTATAGACTCCACTAAGAGAGACATAATTAACCGAAAGGAGTATCTGCACTGCTGGGCCAAAATCTAAATAATACCCAAGAGGGAGATTGTGTGCTGTGAGGGAGAATTTTTGTTTAATCCTGAAAATATGTGAAAGTAACACTGGGCCAGGAAGCCTCATTACACCAAACTAAATATGGATCTCATTAGGTGAAGAATACAAGATTCAGATTTTTACACCTCCTAGCTCTATTACATTCAGGGCGCATTAGTGGATAGTAATAGTTTTAGACGAGCTGAAAGTGATACAGCTTAATTATTTTTACCACAACTTAGCCAGCGACTATGATCATAACGTGTCTGTATTTACTAGTTTAACTGTTGAGATCTGGGGCTGCATTGACAGGTTAAAGGTAAAATCATAAATGTTTCGCCTGACCTCCAGCTCTGACAGCAGGCTGCTGCACTTTCAGACTGATTTCCTGTGCCATTCAGGGCTCTGTGCAGTCCTGTGAACGACTGAGTACAGACACACACTCTTACTGCTTCCATAGTAAGTAGGAAAGTAGCAGCTGATCAAATCCACTTGATTAACTGATCATCAGTAAATGTGTCTGCCTCTATAAAAGCAGAAGTTTTGGCAGTTTGCTGATCGGGACCATTCAGCATGTGTTACAATACAATAATAATACAACGCCACAGTCTTATCCCAGAAAATTCCCCCCGAAGTCAGACCATGCAACTCTCAGAGAAACGTCAAAAACCTCAAAAGGTACATCTCAGACTCTAGATGCTTAAGTTACCATGGTAAAAGTTAAAGTTTATGAAAGCAAAATTAGACAACCATGACTTGCTGTTTGTAGTGACCGAAAGAACGAGATCGCGGATACAAGCGGCAGAAATGAGCTTCCTCCGAAGGGTGGCTGGCCTCTCCCTTAGAGATAGGGTGAGAAGTTTCGGCCATCCAGGAGGGGCTCAGAGTAGAGCAGCTGCTGCTCCACATCGAAAGGAGCCAGCTGAGGTGGTTCGGGCATCTGACAAGGATGCCCCCTGGGCGCCTCCTGGGCGAGGTGTTCCAGGCATGTCCCACCGGGAGGAGGCCCCGGGGCAGACCCAGGACACGCTGGAGAGATTATATCTCTCGGCTGGCCTGGGAACACCTTGGTATTCCCCCGGATAAGCTGGAGGAGGTGGCTGGGGAGAGGGAGGTCTGGGCCTCTTTGCTTAGGCTGCTGCCCCCGCGACCCGGCCCCGGATAAAGCGGATGAAGATGGATGGATGGATGGACTTGCTGTTTGGTCATAATCCACATAATGCAGGATAACAACACCAACACTTCACATCAACTGTCAAAGCACGGTGGTGGAGGGGTCATGACTTAGGCTTGTTTTACAGCCACAGGATCAGGACATCTTTGAGCCAACCATGAACTCCTCTGTATGTAAGTACTTTAGATTTCCTGCCATTGGCAGGGAAATAAAAACAAAGAGTTGCCTGTAAGGTGTTAAAATGAAAGCTATTAATGGAGACTCAACCTAAATGAGTAAAAAAACAGAAAGCAGCAATAAGACTGTGAAAAAAGGAAATGCTGCATCGTGTTGTCAATCAGAGTTGTGCTATTTCTAACATTAATATATTTTTTAGGGCTGTGAATTGCTCATTTAGATAATCTGACTAAACTACAGGCCGGACTCCAACCTGAAAGATGGACCAGTTTCACTTTTCTTGCTACACTGATGTTCACAGCTACAAGAACAAGGCTGTTTGGACCTGTGGGTTCACGCTGAGTTATCAAGAGCAACAGAATCACTCGATTAAAGAGGTCCAAAATACATGACCCCAAACTTGAATTCTATTTTTTTTATCTCATCGTTCCCTAACCAAGTTATATATCCGTCCGACCTTATCCACAACACTACTGATTTCGTTTCCCGGCAGCATCTGTAACAGCTTTGGGCAGAACAGCCAAATGACATATTTGTTATGTTATTTAATTTGTTGGTAATCAGCGAGTGGTGATTCCCACCTGACTCTGTGTTTCCTCTCAGCTTGGAGACACATTTTTCAGCTTATTGTTATTTTGGCTCGACTGTTTCGGTTCCCGCTCAGTGCTCTCATCACCACACAGCTGTTTTCTGCAACAACTCAATAAACACACTGCACTCTACCCACCCAGCATTAAATCACAGACAGTTAGCGACTGGCTGCTGAACATAGCCGTTTCATTTTATGCTTAAATTTATGAGACTTTTGTCTATTAACTAACCAACTGAATGCTAATGTTGCTCATGTATGCTGAAGGTCCAAAAAGGCAATCACCTGCTCATGTCTTGGTGGTATCAACTTTATTAGGTCATTAAGTAGCTTCTTCTGCCCCAAGCGGCAAAAACGAGTGACAAATGCAGGTTTAAAGCTGTTCGGCCACATAAAGAGCTTCATCACATCCCGCTCTAAACAAGGTGTAAACGTCTTTGCCAGATGTGCTCCTCAAACCAACAGAACACATGAAAAACATGGATACCTTTCCCCTCATCCACAATAGAATCCCATGTGGCAACACACTCATTCTGACAGCAGCTCCATTTCAATATTCCCATGATGGATTACTATCATTGTGTTGCAGGATTTGAGAGCGCAGTCAAAGCCTATTGAAGTTTTCAATTGACATTAGTTAAACAATTGTGTCCCAGGAGATCCTGGGGCCTGCGCAGAAGGCATTGTTCCCCAGGTGGCGCAGCTGTGGGTCTATATCAAGGGCCCAGTTCTGCTCCCAATAAAATGAGGACAATAGGTGTTAATTGAGGATACGATGAGAGACCCCATTCTGTGAACGCCCCTCTTTCTGTCATTAATCCGTATGAAACCAATCCCGTTTGATTTCATCTGTAATTTGAAAGGTCACATGTGAAGGCTTCAGATGTATTTGAGTTCATTCAATTTTTGAACTGCGGAAAAATTGGCACTTAATGTGGTGGAGCAGGAAAAAATAGTGATAATATTACAATAATAACTGAGTAGCTGGTTAAGTTTCAAGTCAAATGAGGGGGGAACACAGTCCAATAATCAATCTGAAATGACAGCCAAATCAAACGTATTAAATTGGTATTAATCCAGAATCATCATCTGAGTTACTCAAGATCAAAAGTCAGCGTGAAGGAAAACATGTGTTTCCTCAAGCAGGGGGGGAAAGGAAGGACATAAAATTCTCATGATTGAAGTTGATGCTGTGTTTTCACTGAGCTGGCTGACCGGTTTATTTACTATCTGATTAGTTTTTAACAAGCTGAAGAATTTGTGAAGGGGCGTGTTAGAGCTTTTAAAGTTTAGCGTAAGGGTCAAGTGATTTGACTTTCACAGGGATCTAAAATTGACTGCAGTCTCACATAAAGCTCAGCGCTTTAAAGGCTGGTATTTACTAACTGAACACGCTTAGCTGATCAGAGGCTTTGATCTGTATGCGCTGCTGTTCTCTAAGAGTCACGGTGCAGATCCTCTTTTTGTCTTTCTGAACATTGTTTTGCTTTACCTCAGAGAGTAGCTCTAACTTAAAGCTATGCAACTACAGCTGGTGTGGACTTTGCTGAGAGTACTGCAAATGCTGGACAAACTACCGATGAAGAATTGTTTTGCTACATAAGATCTAATCCTGTAGTATTTGATCAGCTCTAGCAAATGTGTTACCAATACAGCGCGCTCAGCCAGCACAGTTGTGTCGCTGCACTGATAGGAACCTTGCAAGTTGCTAGCCACAATTACAGCAACAGCCATGTCATCACACGGCTACAGTCACAATCACCACAGCCCTTAGCAGCAGCAGGTGAGCGAGCAGAGTGACTGGAACTTTTTTAAAGCTTTAATAATACAGACACGTGCATGATTCCTCAGTTCCTAAAAAAAAGTCATCTACAAATCGAGATGAATATAATGCAATGATTTGCAACTCTCATAAGCCCATATTTTACTCGCAATAGAGCATATAAAACATGTCACATGTTTAAACTGAGAAAATAACCAGCTGCAGAGACCAGCTGTTGGACTTTTGGGAGAGGAATGTTGTCCTGTTCTTGTCTGATACAGGATTCTAGCTGCTCCACAGTTCTGGGTTTCCTTTGTTATAAATGTCTGGACTTCAGGCAGGGCAGTTCAGCACTCTTGGACCCCAAAGCTCTGCTGTTGTAAGAAATGCAGTATGCAGGTTAGCATTGTTGTGAAAAGCCTTCCCTAAAAAAGATAAGACAAGATAAGATGACCTTTATTAGTCCCACAGGTGGGAAATTTGTTTTGTTACAGCAAAAGTGCAGTTATGTAGCAGAAATTAGAAAACACTGGAATGCAATAAAAGAAAATACTATATACAATAGAATAAAATAGAATAGAATAGAATAATATATACAATAGAATAAAATAGAAATACAAATGCTATATACAACTGAGTAAGAAAATACAAAAGTACAACTTTGTCAGAAGAAGAATTGTACAAGAATTGCACATATAGCAGTCTTATTGCACATGTGAGGGTTTGATCAGCTGCAAAAGTCTTTATTGTGGAGTCCGACAGCAGTGGGGAGGAAAGACCTGCAAAATCTCTCCGTCCCACACCATGGGTGCCGCAGTCTCCCACTGAAGGAGCTGCGCAGTGCTGTCAGAGTCTCATGCATGGGGTGGGAGATGTTGTCCAACAGGGATGACAGCTTAGCCACCATTCTCCTGTCACTCACCACCTCCACTGGGTCCAGAGGATCCTAGAACAGAGCTGGCCCTTCTGATCAGCCTGTTCAGTCGCTTCCTGTCCCCAGCAGAGATGCTGCCACCCCAGCAGACCACACCATAGAAGATGGCTGAGGCCACCACAGATGTCATCTGGATCGGAGCGTGTTACCCTAAAACCTCCATATACCTTACAGTAATGGTGGCTTTCAAAATTATGCAAGTTGCCAGCTGCATAGGCACTAATGCACCCCCATCATTGATGGTATGGAGGTTTTCCACTTTGCCTCAGTCTATTGTGACTGAATTTTGGCTCAGCATTTCTGGATCGTGCTCACATACGACATCTTCTTTGTTCATCTGCATTTGTGGATGGCACAGTAAACTCTGTTCACAGAGAGTCTTGGGAGTGTTTTGAGCCCACGCAGACACTTTTGTGACAGAATCCCACCTGTTTTTAATGCAGTGCTGCCCAAGGGCCTGAAGATAAGACTTTTGTAGAATTTTTGGCCTTGTCCCTTATTGCACACAGAGATTTCTTCAACCTTTCTGAATTTTTTCATAATATTATGTACTGTCGCTGAGGAGATCTTCAAGGACTACACAATTTCAACATTATTTTGAAATTTGCAGTTGTTTTCTGTCTGTTTGTTTGTTTGTTTGTTTGTTTGTTCTAGGTTTTTTTGGGGGGGAGGGGGCAGATTGGTGAACCTCTGCCTATCTTTACTTCTGAGAAACTAAACTTTAAAGACATTTTCCTGCCATCAACTTAAAAATGAGCAAACATTTCTTATGAAATAGTAAAATGTTTTCATTTAAGCATTTGATATTTTTTCTATGCTCTATTTTGAATAAAATGTGGCATCATGGGATTTGTAAATCATTGCATTCTGTTTTTATTTACATTTATTTACATTTTATTTAAATGTTACCAAATTTTGTAGAATTGGAAGTTGTAAGTAATGCAAAATTATATTACAAACGCGACATTTCTTCCAAATCCCAAAACAGATGCAATATTCTGTCTAGTGAAGCAACTGGAGAGGAGGGTAAAATGAGCAGAAAAATCACCAAAAAAGGGAAAAATCAATATTCACCTCCCCTCTTCTCACCTGCAGCCATCAGCCCTCGAGGACTGCAGGATGAGGTCTTAATAGCTCACTATCATTCCCAGGCCCGGGGAAGTGATCTACAGCACGAGCGTGCAGGTGAATAAACACTCCTCCTGGCAACAAGACGAAGACCACACATGCTCCAGGGGCCAGCAGCAGGTTTGTGGAACTGTAACCGGAATTCAGTGTAAGTCAGTGTGAGGCCGTAAAACATATCTTCAGCACCAGGGAAAATTCAACGCACCTCCTAAAATTTTAGGAATATTTGAGTTAAATGGAAAATTAAGTGCCTGTCAATAGATGAGTTTAGCTTAGGCTTGGACGGTATTTGGAGACGAGGGAAGTCATAGATCTCCCTATTCTAAATGAAAATCAACAACGCTCTCAATTGGTCACATATTATTATCTAAACCAACTTAAAAGTTCTAGTAAAACCCATGAACTCACGAACTTTTATCTTGGTGATTTTTAAACTTATTGTTGTCTAAAATATCTGCACCATTCCTTTCTGTCTGTTAAGCTTTGATTACAGTCCTGCGTGATGTGGTAATTGATTTACTTTTATCTTATCGTTCATCTTACATTTTCTATTATACGGCGAAGTTGCAAATGTCACTGTCGGTCCTCCTGCTTTCCACAGTGCTCAGTGTTCGTTTCCATCTGTCATCTGGATAACCCTTTGCCCTCATCAGGCAGCGTGTTATGAGAGCTCAGTGAAAGAATGGTGCATATACCAAATGTCATGCCCTCTTCAGCAAGAATAACAATGGGAGGTGGACTTGGTTAAGGGCAACAAGCAGGGGGAAATACCACACTCACTATAAATACGTTAGAAGCGCTGTGTCGGAGTCTTTGTAAGGTTGGTGTTGATTGACTGGGGCGGTTCTGGATTTAACACTCTGCAAAGTACTGTGGACTATAAGCAGAGCAAAGAAATGAGCGCTGATTGTTCTGGGTCAGTGGTCCATGCCCTGCACATGCACACCTACACACCTTACACAGCTTGAGTTGATATACGGCACTGAACATTTCTTTTTTTTACTTACTCAGACCCACTTACCAGCATCGCTGCTGCGTTTCTGGAGACCAGCAGAACATTTTCTAATGTGTGCAGTTCTGGTACATTACACATGTTATGGCTGCGGCAGACTAACCCACTCATGAACAACAAAGAAACTCAACATGAGCCGAAGTAAGAGGTGGGGGGGGCTAAAAATTTCTTAAGTGCTCCCACATGTGCTGTACATGTCTACATGTGCCAACTTCTGTTCAAGCATGTCTGTATTTTTTAGCCAAACCACAAGAATTTATGACCCCATTTTTTGTATCAGTTTTTATCTGCGTAAGTGTGCGCAGGAGGGCATGTGCGAGCCACAGATAAGGCCTCGGGACAAAGCAGAGCAAAACGGCCAAAAGCAGAGATTAAATGTCTAAAAATCTTCCCTTTGGGACTGTCTGGTCTTATTTCCTATGAAAAATTCAACTTTTTCAAGTAAAACGTGTGACTCAACACGCTCAGACCGAGAGTCCCGTCGCAGCTGAGGTGCAGTGTTACAGGGTCACACGCTGAAATTGATGATGTGTAACATGAAAGGTGTCTGCAGAACATTTTGTCTTCTTTAAGCTCTGTTTTGATTTAACTTCTTTATGTTATTTTATTTTTATTTATTTATTTATTTATTTTGGGGGGGGGGGTACATTAATTGACAATTATTGATCAATGGAGCCTTTCATTATAGATCATTAATGACTTATTTTCAGTAATGGTGAGATCTGTCTTTCATTGGCACACAGTGTTACATGTTAAACAGCTAAATAAATACTAGAAAAGCCCTTTTTTATTCTATTTATCTAAGCAGAAGTGGTTACCATTGATTTGGTTATAGAAGCAGATGAAAACATTTCTTCTGAAACTCCTGCGGCTGTTCCAGACAGGAAATTCTCAAAAGCTGAAGTAAGATTGTTATGTAACTCAAATATTTGGTTGTGAAGAAGAAATGGACAAACCTGACCAAAAATTCAAAACACAACCGAGTTTGAAAAACAATGAGAATTTTTTAGTTTTAGACAAGCAGAAAAGACTGTTTAAGTGGTGATAATTGAACCTGTCCTATAGTTCATTCTGATAATCATGGCTAAAACTATGAAGCAAGATAGAAAATGCTTTGGTTTTTTAGCTTTCTGATTACAGAAAGAGCTTTGTAGACGTCTCCAAGTACCTTTGGCTCGTGCCTTTGTCTGCACTGTTGTAATATTTAGGAATTTAGTGAACCCACATGAATTTATCACTTAATTTTACATTATTATTTGTTTGCGTGTTTGTGCAAAGATTAGCCCAGCGATTATATGTCTAAGAATTTTCCCTGGAAACCATCTGGTCATTTTCTTCTGAAAAACCAGACTTTTTCCAGTAAGAACACACTCACCAGGAAAGCCCTGGAGCACCAGTATGACAGTGCATCGAGGCTGAAATAAATACAGTGTTTTATACGAAGGTCAGAAAATCTTCTTTTCTGTTATTTGTATGGTGTTTTAGTGTTTTCAAGCTGCATTTACATTTTTGGGTTTACATTTGACATCTTAGGTACACTTGTTCACCTGCTTGTTAATGCAAATATCTAATCAGCCACTCGTGGCGAAAACACATTTAGGCACAAAGACATGATCGAGATGAAGTTTAGAGCATCAGGACGAGAAATGAAGGTGATTTAAGAGACTTTGAACGTGACATGGTGGTTGATTCTGAGTTTTTCAGAAATGTTTCTGATCTGCTGGGATTTTTCCACAGAACAATCTGTGGGGTTGTGGGTCTCTGTGGTTTTGTGGGTGGAAATACCTTGTTGATGCCAGAGGTCAGAGGGGAATGGCCAGACTGTTTCAAGCTGATAGGAAGGTAGAAGTAACTCAAATAAACAATTAAGCATAACCAGGTTAGGCGAGAAGGACACCTCTGAAAGCACAACATATGAACTCCTGATGGACAAAGGCTACAGCAGCAGGAGACCACACTCCATCCACTCGTGAAGCTGCAGTTCACACAGACTCACCAAAACTGAACAACAGAAGAAATTCTCGTCTCGTCTGATTCTCGATTGTAGGATCAGAATTTGGTGAAAGCAGCATGGATCCATCCTGCCTTCTATCATTGGTTCTGGCTGCTATTGTGGGAGATATATTCATGACCCCACTTTGCACCCCTTAGCATCAACTAAGCTTTGCTTAAACACCACAGCCTACGTGAGCCTACCAGGATAACACACCACGCCACAAAGTTCAAATCATCTCAAACTGGTTTCTTGAACATGGCAGTGGGTTCAGGGAGACCAGTTTGAGGTGATAAGTCGAGACGACTATAAACTCAGTCATTCAGGTTTATTACTCCAGTTTGAATTGCTCTTCTGCAGTGACGAGCTTTTCGATTGTTAGCGGGGGCGCCACTTGTTTGTTTTTGTAATGCTGTGTGCAATAACGATGGCAAAAAAATACGAAACATGATTGAAAAATTGAGTTTGTTGGCACTCTTGAAAACACATGCTATCGACTGGTGGTCGTTTCTTTTTCATTTGTTGCATAATTATACTTTCTCAGTCCACAGTGCTTTCAGTTTCCCAAAAAAAATAATCTGTACCCATTAAATGCTTATGTTTTTGATGTCCTGGCATGGAAAAGGCCACATGAGTGCATGCTGTAACCCATGTAAAAGGTGGTCAGTTCTGGCTGCCACATGAATACCATAGGATCTGAGCCTAAAACATCTGCTATCCTCTAAAAATCAGCTTTATCCTGGAGCTTATATATGAATAGTGTGTTATGCTGTTGTTTTATTTCATGTGTTTGGACATTGGCCCAGCTATGTTGCCATGAGTGATTTGGTTTGCTTCTAATAACACTGTTATGACTGTAATATATTCCAATATTTAAGCAAGTCGGGCCTCTCTTCTGACAAGCAGTACACTCTCTGGTTTAGCTTGTAAATGGCTAATGGTGAGTGCTAAGGGCTGAACATCATACACAGACAATCACTGAAGAACAACAGAGCTATGCAGAAGTGCTTCATCCACCCTCTGCCACAGTGCTCTGCTTTATGTGCTCTGGTTTTAATGCTTCTCTTTACTGCTTTTCCTCCTGCCTTTCTGCCCAAATGTCTGTGTATTCCTCTTTAACTCAAGATAGCATAGCAAAGGTCTACTAAAATGTAGCCTGGTTGCCATGGCGCCAGCTGGACAACAAGTGTACACAGCGGTGAAGATTAAGACGTGCAGGATGGAGCTGGCAGTGTGCAGACTGTGGCTAATGATGCCATGTCCGAATGCCAGGACATTCCTCAGTGCTTTTCCATGAAAAGTACAAAAAAGATTTCATGAGAATCTGAACAGAAACTGAAAAGAAGACAGAGATAGCAGAGGTATGGAAAGTGGTGATGCACTGGACGGATACAGCTGGCAACTGCTGCAGTCAGAACATCTGGAATTCGGAGCCTCATTAGATGAAAGAGGGGGGCTGGATGTGCAGTCACTGTAAATATATAGTCTGTATAACATAGTCTATGTGGAGTCTTCATTTATCACTGCCGATGGGAGGTTATGAGAAAGACCAGAAAAGTCTCAAATTAACTTTCCAAGTGTTTATGTAGTAAAACCTGTAAAGAAGTCTGCTCACTGGCACCGCTGAACAAAGAGTACCAGTTAGATGAAAAGACTTTAGCATAATCATATATTAAATATGAAGCTAAAGCCAGAAGTGGTTTGCTTAGTTTAGCATAAAGACTAAACGCAGTGGAAAAATATAGCCTGTCTTTTGCCAAAGGTAAAATATATCATGCCTTTCTTTATTTACAAAGCCCTGCTAGGCAAACATCTTCACTGACTTGCAGTGCTTTTTTTTCTGCTAACATTTCTGTCTGTAAAACTGAGCGTGAAGACATAAAAGCTTGTGCTACCATGTGACTTGCAAAAAGGTTTGACTCAACAGTATCCCTCCGGTTTCAAATGGAGAAGGGGAAGTGGTTTAGCTTCAATAACTGTAAACAAAGAACAACTGTAAAACAAAGTCACTGACATCTATCTGTCTGGAAAGGGTTAGAAATCATTTATAAAGCTCTGGGACTCCATGGTGAGAGCCTAATCAGTATTCACGCAGGCTGTCTTTGTCTAATATTCAAATCTGTTTGGCGTTCTCAAATGTTTAACTGTAAGACATAAGCAAAAAACAAATAACTACCAAATCACGAAGGGTCTCAAGCTAAGCCTCTTCCCCTTCTCCATTTGAAACCAGTGGGACACTGTTCAGGTTTGGGCTACCTACTTGTAAGGCGCATGCTAATACACCCTTTCATGTCTTCACACTCAGCTATACAGACAAGAATATCAGATGTAGTTGAAAGAGAGGCTTGCATCCTAACACGTCTTTGACAAGTCTGAAAGGCTTCCCTGAAACAGGATTTTCCCAGAGTTACAGAAATTGTGAGATAGAGCTCCGTTACGCTGAACATAACATCATATTAGATCATAATATAACACAAACACTATTGTTTTTCTTCTTTCTGTTTGGTACAAACTCTGGACTGTTTACTATGAGTGGCAGAGTTTTGGATCGACTTTAGTCACCTGCTTTTGGACTGAGAGAAACCTTGCAACTGTCCTCCTTCTTACTAGATTTATATTGAAGCAAGATTTGAGCAGGCTGCTTGTAGGACTTCTCCTTCCAGATCCGGCCTAAAAATTCACTGCCAGTCCGTTTTTTTAATGTTCTTTCCTTTGGTCATTTTCTTTAATAATATTTTAATACACTAAGACAGAGTGAATCTGATTTCTAACCTCCTCAGGATTACAGGATGGCTTATCGATGCTGATTCTCAAAGTGTGGGCTGCGGCCCCCTGGTGTGCCATGATGGTACTGCAGGTGGGCCACAAAATGTGATTTTCTTTTTTTTTTTTAAGGCTACCAGGTTTGGATAGATCAACTCTAGATGGAAATAAATGCTGTAACACTGCATAAGCTTATTGAAATGATCTTCGAGTTTCAGACAATCCAACAAAATATTACAGCGTGTGACTTTTTGGGGGGTTTTGGAAAGGCAAACACACATATGAAACCACAGAACAGCCAATATTTGAGCAGTGAAACGATTTAAAATAACACAAATATGGCTGACGTGCTGATTTAATATCAATA
This sequence comes from Haplochromis burtoni, assembly GCF_018398535.1. Classification (NCBI taxonomy): domain Eukaryota; kingdom Metazoa; phylum Chordata; class Actinopteri; order Cichliformes; family Cichlidae; genus Haplochromis; species Haplochromis burtoni. The sequence goes on from NW_024582451.1 coordinate 1,791,189, forward strand.
TTCTCATCTTTGTCCTGATGTTTTAACCCAGCCAAGCAAAAACGGTCTCTTCCTTAGTCTTATAACAGCTTACAGTCATTCCAGGTATAATAAGATGGGTCAGACCTAGGAAATTGCATGTATAGTCATGCAAACTGTTATCTTGAAATATTTTGCATACTTTATTGCAACATTTTCCTTTTTGAGCACACCGCTAACTGTCTCTGACACAATAGGTCCGCTTTAAATGAAACAATCCATGAGGGTGAGCTGTAATTTTGTGGCTGACTTCATTGAACCACACGCTTTCCTCTAGACAGCAGCAACCAGCGGGAGCTTTTCCTGCTCCTACAATACAACAATCCTGCAATGCACAGCCACTGCTGTCATTGTTCTTGTAGTCGGGCCAGCAGTCAGATAATGCAGACAGGGTCAAATGGAAAACCTCCCCACGATAAAGCCAGATGGACCAACACACACACACACATGCACATACGCTCTTTCTCCCTTTTTTTCTCTGTCACGATCATCAGATCGGATACATTTAACCTTTTCATCTCACGTGCTTCCGCGCTCAGGTTAAAATTTCAGTGCACCTGCCAGCTCCACTTGAAACAAAGCGCTTAGGCAGCAACTTAAAGTATAAGTTGAGCCATGACGGCGATGCATTTTAATGAGGCTGGACCGCAGAGGATGTCCTGGAAATAAACGCAGTGTGGGCCATTTCCTCTGCAGTTTTTTTAGGACAGGACCAGTGTGCATGAAAATGGGCTGCTGTGGGGAAAATAGGCTTTTATGTAGAACACATTATGCCAGAATATATATTCCTGAATGGATCGCTGTGGACTGCTCTTCCTACTCCCACTCAAAATTTAATCTTAACGCACTGAAAGCACATTTAAGGAAATCTTCCTTTGCTAATCTATTATGCCCTAGGCCTGGTCCACTCTACTGCTCGAGAGAGAGAGGCGTATAAATGTTGCAGATTCAGTGTAATATATTGGTTTTTCTGAATGCCCTTGGATTTCTTAATCTTGTATTTTTTTAAAAAAGAGCCATGAACACACTTTCTTGTCCAACATGCAAAATTTCAACATTCTTCTGAAACATTTAAAGCATTCAGAGTTTTGATCTTTACAGCCAGAGACAGAGAACAGCTTGAAAGAGCAGCCTTAACAAAGAAACGACTGGCTGTGTTATCCATGTCAGCAGAGGCCAACACATCCCTGACAGTGTTGGTATTGTGCATGCAGCAGCTGATTATGCTGTAAGACCCTTTTTTTTAACAATGTGGCAAACACACTCTTTCTTCCCCTCGGTGATGTAGAACTAAACAGGAGAGACGGGAACATTTACCAGTGGAAGATAAGACTCGGGTAAGTCGTTTCTGCTTCTGAAATTAACTCTGCCGGCTGTATTTCCTCTAAAAAATAAGCATCATCTTTGTTAGTTAATATAAACGTGACACCAAGGAGCCAGTGCTAAATGTATTTTTCATCTAAATGCCTTCATCTTCATCGCATGGCCAGTAACTCGCTGTGAGAGCGTAATTTGTCTGAGAACACCATATTTAAAACTAGACTTTCTGATGAAATTCCACCCAGAATGATTAATAAATCAAAACCCCGGTGTCTCGCTGTTGCACCACAGCAGAACTGGAAGCTGAAGTCTGATTTCCCGAAATGTCTAAATCGTGCCGGTGTCGGGAGAGTCAGTGCGGAGGGGGGGGGGGGGGGGGGGGGTGCTCTGTAAGGAAATTCCTCACAGCGAGATACCTGGCAGTCACTCTGTTTGGATAAGCTCACTGGGATCTGGCAATGAAAAAGAAAGAAAAAGAAGTGCCTCGGTCCAAAAGCCAAAATGAACTTCATTACATGTGATGGGGAAAATGAGTGAATGTGAAATCTTGTCCAAATGGAAAAAGTCAATTTAATCTGAAAGAAGTTCATTGAACCGTATTCAACCTTGACATGTGAAAATCAACACACTTTGTATCCACCGGAGAGTATTTTGTGATACTTCACCAGCAGCTTCTTCTGAGCATCATTAGCTGCACTATACGCGACTGCAGCACAGTGGCTGCACTGAATAAAGCCTACAATGGCTCTTTTAGGGGAGGGTTGTAATTTTCTTGTCATGTGCGTGCTGTGTTGATGCGCGGGCTACGAGGGAACACACAGAGATTCAATCTCGCTCTGTGTCATGCAAAGTTTGCTTAGAAAAGTAGAAATTGCGAGCAGGTTCTCTATCATCAAAGTCGTCCACGAGAGCCTGAGAATCGACTCCAATTTCCACAGAGTGGCTGAGAATAAACGTATGTTCGCAGTCATGGTAAATTTACAAACCGGCGAGGGAAAGCTTATGGAATGAGGCGTTAAATTAAATCCATTTGGTCTGTTGACGTCACAGCGTCGCTTTTCAAGTGCATCTTAAAATATTTGACATATTTCTCAGCGGGCCAGGAGGACGAACGTGTTGGCTGACTGCGTAGTGGATGTTAAACACATTTAGAGCACATTCACACTCTCTGGGGTGAGAGTATTACAAGTGTTTATCTACTGCAATAACGCTGGAACACAACTGAAGTCTGTAACGCATCGTGTTCACCGCTCGCTTTAATAAACAACATTAGCAGCACTAAAGTGCAGTTTGAGGCAGAAACAACATTTTAAGATGGAATTAGTCTGAAATAATATGCTGGTATAGACACAGATAACATCTCTTGCTTTCTCACTCTTACGTACACATAAATACATAATATACAGTTTCTCTATTGTCTTACAATGTTTACCACGTGGCCACGGTTCAGCTCCTCGTGCTTATCAGTGTCGGGTCATGTTGGTATTTCCTGCCTGCAACAAGAGCAGAAGGTGGCACAGGATGAGTGCTGTTTCCTGTGTTGGCACACCCAGCATGTACCCACCAGGAACCACATCCACCCCATACTCAGAGGAAGCATTGTAGCGGTTACACTGTATTGTATGATGGATGTTTTCAGGTGGCATTCTACGTAGCTGTTTGCCTGAGATCAAAGAAAGCTGCAAGAATACGATTAGCAGAGAGAAGTTTGCAGAAAGTTCCTGTCTTCACCTGACAAGACGCATCATAGTGACGGGGGGGGGGAGGTGCAGAGGGGTTTGAGGATTTAGGTGGTTTTGGATCTGCCTCGGCTCAGCAGAGGTCCGGGCTTTTATGGATTATGAATTTCCATTTTTCTTTAAAACCTGAATATACGTTAAAATCCCTCTTTATCATTACAATGAGCGAAATGGTGCTCAAACAACATTTGTGATATGAGATCACAGGATTAAAATTTGTAGCGAAACCTATAAAAACTGGCAATTATCACAAGATTAGAAGAACACAGTGGCTTCCAAATACATTTAGAGGTCCCCACATAACTAGCAGATTAAAGAGTTATTTGATAAATACATTATTTGACTTTTAATAAAAGGATAAATGTCAGCAAACCAATTATTATTCTAACTTTGCCTTTAATGCCAAAGTGATCTTTTTGTAGTAGTATTTTAGGAGTCCGCGTGACTCCAAAGGGATCCCTCTGGGTAGGGGAGGCCTCTGTGTGTGACATTAATATACTGTCTGTTGCCATTTGTTACTGCGGAAACCTCATTTGGCTGCAGCGTTGTTTCATCTGGGTCTTTCGGCTAAGCCTTTCCCATGGGAAGCACACAGAGGAATCTTTGGTCTGATCAAGGAATTCTGCAGATGTTTGTAAAAATGCACACAGCCACTGAGACCATGGAGGACTTGCCCTTCAAACACTCTGATGTTGAATGTTTATTAGAAGTGGCTTTACTCAGGAAACCACAATCACTGGGCGCGCTCATGGGATGCATTTTGAAAGGCGGACGATTCCACGTCTTTGTGAATGCAGTTTTCTCGATCCATGTGTACATCCCGTGTAACCAGATAAGCACTCGGACCTTAAATCCTCCAGGAATAGAGAAAGATTAGGAGGACAAATTTTCTTAACAATTTTTTGAACACCACTTCAATTTCACAACAGTCTAATTCTATTCTGTGCACATCTACTATACTAAGAACCTTTGTATTAACATTGTGGGTGGATGTGGGATGTTTAAGGTTTACAGTGCCACATTATGGAAATTAGCTGAAATATTATGTGTTTCCGCTGCAGTTAAAAGGTAAATGTAGCATTTATTCCAAATATTATACCTCTCAAATATTTGTCTTCCTACCCTAATCCCAACCGGTCGTGGCAGACAGCTGCCACTCCCCAAGTCTGGGTCCACCACAGGCATCTTCCTGTTAGAAGGGATTTTTACCTCCCGACTGTTGCCAAACTGCTTGCCCATATGATTTGGCTGTTTTCTCTGTTTTCTTTGTGTTATTGTAGGGTCTTTACCTTACAATGTAAAGCACCTTTAGCCAACTGTTGCTGTAATTTGGTGCTATAAAGACAAAATTGAATTGAAATGAAAGCAATTCAATTTTGCCTTAGGTTGATCAATAAATTACCATAAAGTTCTTTTTATTCACGGTGCATTGGACCACTAACATTTCAAGTTCTGAAGCTTAGAAATCCAGTAGAAGAAGAAGAGGTTTATCTTTTAAGTAATTTAAGAACATATTAATAAAACTGCTTTCACACAATGACTGTATGCAGTGAATCTAGGTCCACATGTAGGCTACTCCCAGACAACCCGAGAATAGGTGCAACCTCTTTCCACAGTAGTTTGAGTTTGATTTACTCATATTAACGTTGCCTTGAAGTAAACCATTAGGTCCAAATAGCTTTTTCAGTTGTCATTAATTTTATTACGTGCTCTTCCTACTGCCATAAGTCAAAATGAGCCAGCTGACCTCTGTAAACTCTGAGTGTTAGCAATAATAAAGGATGGGTTCTAATCATTCTTTATGTTTGGTGAAGGTTTTGCTTTTTTCTATTATACAAATAAAAAAGCTGGTTCATAAAAAATGACACCAATGAGGGCAAGAAAGTAAAGCGAGATAATAAAAATCCAATAAACCACTAAAATGATATAAAGTAAAGAACAGGAAAGTGATACGATCACTGCATTTCGATGGGATGCCTCCTTCACAGTAATCATTTTTGCAGCTTTAAAGTGCACGTTTTAATCCCAATGCAAAACTAATGACATCTAATTATGCATTCTAGTGTCACTCATACAGAAACACGTGAGCCTAATCTTAAAGGTAGCATCTAAAAGGTTAAACCCAAACAAAATAAATCTTTCATCACTGCAGAGATCGGATACAAAGCATACGTTTCCTTTTTAGTATGCATGAAATTCTCCGATAAACAGCACGCAATACCTCTCAGCATGAACCACCTTGAGTATGCATGTGTGTAACCGTATCTCCAGCCACATTAGGGACCCATATTGAAACATTTTATTGAGAGCAGGGCAAATGAATCTTTCCCCTCTTTGCTTAAATGGTCCGCTCCCTGTAATCTTGGTTTGAAGAATGGCATGACCATCATCTTCATCATCTTCTCTCTGCTCTGTTGCACCACAGATGTAGTTACAGGCCAATGACAGGACAGACTTGAAGCTGGTTTAAGCCTAGGCTGTGCAATCCTCCTTTAAGCAGTTACATACTTCAATGCAAGCCATTTGTGGCGAGGGCCGCTGAAACGCTTGATGTGTGCCATTATGCTCTAAGGGAAGAAATGGTTTCCAAACAATATCAGCTGACATGTTGGTGGGTTTTTGTCTTTCCTAGTTTTTTCTCCCCTTTCTGCTGTTTCATCCTCTCTTTTCTCTGCTTTCTTGTCTTGTTACTTTAGAATAAGGGTCCGTTTTCACATTTGCATTGTGATTCAATTAATAGCACTACCACAATGCTGTGTTACGTAAGTGTATGCAATACTCAGTGCGGTTAGCCTGGATTTACACAGGTACTGTGGGTGCTGGGTACAGATAAAAGTTGTTGTTGTTGTTTCATCTCACGTCTTTTGCTTCACTATTGAACACAATCTAAACGGAGCAACAGGATGTTCCCTGTGACACAGAAAAGGGGAGTCACATGCTGCAGCGTTTGTTCACATGTTTGCTTCTCTTTCTAAAACAAGTCTTGGCACAGTTTGAGACACATATCAATTTTATGCCTGGGAACAATAGGCCTAAAAGTGATGTGATACCAAAGGTTGTAACCTTTGGAGCCTTCAAGATAAACTTTCCCTTCCTTCACAGCGTCTGACTAATGCTGAAGGACAAAGCCTGTTCACAGCGGTTGGAGAAGACAGAGAGAGCCTGTTGTTGTCAGAATAGGCCATTTCGACTTCCTTAGGTTCGCCAGTGGTACCAAGAAAACTGTGCCAAGCCATTGTGTGGGAACATGTGTTACTGTTTGTGGCCATGTAACTGTGTCACTAAAGCTGTTAGGTGTGACTCTGTGACCCTCGTGCAGGACATGTCTGCCTCACAGTTCCTGAGCACTGAGTAACATTTGTGGCAAAGTGCATGAACTTATGAAGTAAAACGTTATTTTGTGCTTTACCTTACCTACCTATCTTCACCATATGGGGCAGGTTTGTTGCACATCTGTGTAGTTTCTGCATATATTAAAGTTATAACCAACACCTTTTAAAAGGTGCAACTTTTACTTTAAAAACATTTCGCATGGCACTTTTTAAACTTTCACTACCGCTCAGCGAATAGTTGGCGAGTGTTCGCGAACATGTCAGCAACATCTTCCATCCAAACTGCAAGGCAACTGTGGAAACCTGCTAGCAGCATACCGCCATGCAACCAATTTTACCTGCCTGCCGACCGCCACTCGCCAACTGGTCAGGGAATAATTCCCGTGGTGATTGTGTTGAGGTCGCCAAACTGTTTCCAGCCCTAAGATTCACTATTAAATACTTACTGAAACCTTCCTTGTCAGCAAGATTAAGCAAAAATTACCAGGTGGCGCCCAAAATGTCGATTCTGTTCAACTGGACATAGTGTTTTCAGTGGCAGAAAAAACGTTTCATCACTCATCCAAGTGACGTCTACGGTCTCAGCTGACTGCAGGTTCCCCAGGTGGTGTAATACCAGGTGGAGGTTCATGAAGGGGAGGTACAGCAGTGCAGGGAAGTCTCTTGGTTTGAATCTGCTGGTCTGGAGCCCTTCTTTTTTTCTCAGGTTGCATCATTTTCCACGGTCCATTGGCTGTAGGTGCGTTTGTGGCTGTGAACTGTATGTCTTGTGTGTCTATCTTTGTTAGCTCTGCGATGAACCGGCGACCAGTCTGGTGTGTACCCCATGTGTGCCAGACTACAGCCTATCTGGTAGTTAGGAAGATGTATTAACAGAATTGCAAGTAAACACCCCCACCCCCACCCAACATTCAGATTTAGATCATTAGTTATGGGGGAGTGCTGCTCACTCTCAGTGCTTCTTTAGCTTGGAGTATGCAGTCATTTTAATCCTTAAAAAAACCTGAAACCCTAAAAAAGCAACACTGTACTGTAACTGGTGCAGTTTGACTGTAATACTGTAAGAGAGGATCTGAGATCTCTGGGGCAAAAGTAGCATCTGAAGGATTGAAGAGGCACATCCTGAGGCGCAGACACCTGACAGGCTGACATCTACAAGCTAATGAAACATTTCAGATTCCCGTTGCGTAGGCAGGCATCTTAATCATGTGCAATTCAAGTGAAGAAGATACTGATTCAAAATGACTCAATTGTTTTAGTTTTTTGCCACTATTCTCACCAGCAATTTGCAAGTTGCATTAAATTTCTTTCTGTTGTGCAAATACACATTGCTGCTCTCATGGGACTGCAGTTTTTCCTTTGGCATAAGCAGAACTTGAGCATTTTATCCTGTAACAAAGTCCTGACTGAAAGTAGGTTGTGTATACAGACAGCATGAGGTCGGTGGCTTGCAGCTTGCTTGCTTTTATAACTGCTGTGCCAACAACACCCCAAAGAAGTATGACTAAACCTCCTCTGCTGAGGCAGTAGGGAATCTGTTCAGATACAAGTCCTAAAGGCTAGAAAGCATTTTTATGAATCACCAACCTTGAAGGTGACCTGGAGATCAAGATTTCTTGATGATATGTCTGTAAAAACTGGACAAAATACAAATTCTATTAAGGAGGTTTGCTCTTTGTGAGAACATTTCTTCATCCTGACTCCTACAGCAACAAAAATCCTGGTTAATAAAACACTTGTGAGTGAATTTTCTCGCCCATTTTGCTTCGCCAGCAGATTTTAAAAATATATTTACATTAACCTAAAACTTAAGACTATAAGATATTAGTAGTATATTTATTTGTTTGGTAATTGTCATGTATATCATTGTCATGTTCAAGAAAAAAGTTTGAGATGATTTGATCTTTGTGACACAGCCTTCAGCAGATAGGTATACTGTGGTTTTAAAGGGATGGACATGGTCAGAAACTATACTTAGGCAGGCTTCGGGGTTAAATGATACTAAGTCGGTATTAAGTGGTCTAAATTGTGTCAAAAAATATCCCTACACCGCTGCACCACCACCAGCAGCAGTGTGAATCACTGATACCAGGCAGGATGGATTCATGTTTACAACAAATTGTGACCCTATCTCCTGAAAATTGCAACAGAAATCGAGACTCATCAGAGCAGGAAAATGTTTTCCATTTTTCTGTTGCCCAGTTTTGATGTGCCTGTGTGAATTGTAGCCTCTGTTTCCTGTTCTTAGCTGACAAAAATGGCACCCAGTGTGGTCTCCTGCTGTTATAGCCCATCTACTCCAAGGTCCCATGTGTCATGTGTTCAGAAATGTTCTTCTGCAAACCTTGGTTGTAACCAGTAGTTAGTTTAGTTATTGTTGCCTTCTTATCAGCTTAATGAAGTCTGGCCTTCTTATCTGACCTCTGGCAACAACAAGGCATTTTCACTGGGAGAAATGCGGCTCAGTGAGTATCAGTCCAAAAAAGAAGAAGATTGTTATGTGGGAAAATCCCAGTAGAGCAGCAGCTTCTGAAATACTCCCACCAGGTCATCTGGTGCTAAAAAACATGCCACTTTCACAGTCACTTAAACCGCTTTTGATACCCATTCAGATACTCAGGTTTGAACCTTAGTGTTTCATTTGGCGCAGGTCTACATGCATTGAGTTGCTGCCATGTGATTGGCTGATTAGAGATTTCCATTAACAAACAGCTGAAAAAATATTGTTAAAAAATCATTTATTTTTTAAACAAGTAGTTAAATAGGTGTACCTATTAAAGTGGCTCACTGACCCGATCTGCAATTCAGCATCTTCCTCACTTTGAGTACTTGCCTTCTCCTCAGCTTAGCACTTAGTAATGAATCAATATCCCCGTGTGTCATCTCCTTTTGTGTAATACCTCCGGTGGGCAATGAGCATACATTTTATGCAGAAAATCCTGTGTGGGAAAGACACCACACTTGTTTTTATCATTATTTTAACTACAGAGACACAGATGTGCAAAGAGACTGACATCCCTGAAAAGCCTTTTATAATGCATGCAGTGCGTGTTTGCCACCGGTGTTATCCCAAGGCATGAATCCAGAGATTTGTTATCAGGCTGGTCTGTTGATCTTTTCACTTGACCAGAGAAGTTTACAAGAACGGCGAGCACCTGTATGTTTACCTGGTGCTTGTTTATCTGTGTTTGCGCAATGAACTAGGAAAAAAAATCATTCAAAGGTAGACGTGCATGGAGAAACTTGTGCAAGGTTTAGGGAGGGGGGGCTAAAAGTGTAAATAAGCCTTTCTTGGCACACTTGAGTGTGCTGCGCTTCCTGTAGCGCAAAGGCAGATAAAATCACACAGTTTGGTACAGAGTATATTTATAAAGTTCTGAAGGCGTTTTGTTCGGGTGCTGTGGTCACTCAGCAGGATGTTGTGATCTACTTAGGTTTTGTATGATCTGTGGGGAGCTGCCTCACAACGCTGTGGGGTCTCCACCTTGTGGCTTGGACCCCATCATGCAGTGCCGGGTGGCTGAATGCCATGCAGGCTTGAATGAAAACGTGCACAGACTTGTGTAAACCCACCCACACCCACTGACTAAGAGCAAATATGAAAAAAATAAATAAATGCACCATACTATTTAAGAGTACATTAAAACCTCCTGTTTTAGAATTTGTATGCCTAAAATGTACAGTCAACTATCACTGAAGACCATCTCAAAACATGATGATCATTATTCTGAGGCATCTTCTGATGTTTTTTTCTTTTTAAACTCAACACTGCACCTACACTGAAGCCGGCTTGCCAGAAGTAATATAAGAGGTGCTAATAAAGTTCACTGAGCTGGTGGTTATAGAAAGTACAGCTCGGAAAAAAGGAAAAAAAGAAAAAGAGTTATAAGCCAAAGGGTTACAGGGTCAGAACTGAAACCTGACATCACATCTCAAGTATGTACAGGAAAAGCAAAAGCAAACGCATGTCTGCAAAACCCTGGCAATAGACCAGTAATTTATCGGTGTTATAGTGGACTTAACCTCTGTGTGTCTTCAATAAAAACCAACACTGTGAGATATAAAGATACTCTCACAGCTTCTCATGTCATCCTTGACTAACCGTGGGCCTGGAACCTCTCCAGCAAAATCATGCAGCAGCAGAGGAACGCAATTTAAACTTTAAACTTGGATGGGGACATTTAAGTGAATTTAATGTGCTGAGTTTTTATTGTGTAAAACGCAGTAACACTCTAATAAATCCAAAACACAGAACTCAGCAGCTACCTTTCAAAGCTGACACCTCTAAATAAGATCTGCAACGAGTGACTGTTTTGAAGTAAAAGGGTGTTTGCATTGACTTAAAAGCCTATAGGCGGTTAAGCTATTTTTTGAGCGTGTCATTTCTAGTCTTGCTCTGCTGGTTTTCAGCCTCTTAATGACATGCTTCAGAGCCGCATGAGCCTGACCAAGAAGAAAAAAAAAAAAGAATACGAGAAGAAGAGAAAAAAACCTGTCCAACCCCTTCTGAAGATTTCCTGTTTCATGAAATGCGCACATACTGTGAGTCATATAGGGTAAGTCCTGCCTTGTGTTTACCCAATCTGCTTCTTTTCCTTCGTCTTCCCGGAGCCGTGAAGGCGTTTAAAAGGGAGCAACAGGCGGGCCGAAGAAAGTCCGCGGAGACTGGATATTAACCCGCTGTCAAGGCTTCGGCAAATTAATGAGAAAGAGGGCAGCGCACAGTCTAAATGGAGCTACTTCGGTTTTCCGCTTTTTGGTGTGGAATGATACTCTTTGGTAGTAGTCTGCTCGAGGAGGCGGGTGAGTTGAACTTTAAACTCTCAGAAAAGTAGTCAAAGCTTCGGAACTTATTTCAGCGGACTAAGAAGCGGAGTGATACAAAGTGACAATTGATTTCCCTTATTTATTTATTGGGCAAAAATATGATACTGTAATTGCTTTTTTTTTCCAGACAGGTGTTTCTTTAGCTTTTAGCTAAAACTACGTAAAAAGAAAATACCCAGGTGCGAAGCCTTGTTTATTCAGGACACTTTACTTGCTAATGTGGTCTCAAATGTAAATTAGCTTCACTTGACTCCGTGAGTCTCTCTGTCGCAACTTTCATCAGTGCGAATGCGATAGCTTTGGGAAGACATCACCTGCTGTAAGTCACCAGCCTCCTTTGGTTATCTGCATCTTTGATGTGTAGCCACAGTGCTAACAGGTCTAACGGCCCCCCTTAAGGAAGACAGTGTTTTACCTTCATCTGTCTCAGACTCAGTCCCAGCGGCACCAAGTGGCTTTGGCTGCTCCTAATCCTTCCCCCCACCTCTCTGCAATTATATGTAGCCCTGGGTGACAATTACTACCATTCATCCCTTCCTTTGCCCGCCTCCTCCTGGGTTAAAATGACATGCTCTTTCAGAGGAGTTGCTCTAATGATATAATTACTCAGGCTCAGCCACCTTCCTACAGCACTCAGGCATGGACTATCCCCTCAGTGCTGATTTACTTCAAAACACCTCACCAGCCCGCTGGGCAGACTTTTAAAATTGCTCTGTGGCGTAGTTTAGTCTGGAGTTCAGGTGTGATATTTTCATGTTTGTTTTGTTTTTTTATTTGTGAAGGCCTCTCTCAGTGCAGACAAGCCCTGAAAGCAAAAACAAAACAAAAAAAGCCAACGATTTCCTGATAAGGTCTTGTGAAAGTGCCTCATCTGCTGCTGATTGTCAGGCGCAGCCATCCGGTGGCAGTGATCTAATTTTGCTGCACTTCCAGGGTGCATGTTGTACAGCGTGTCTGTTGCTGACCCCACCCTGCAGCCTGGGTGTTGGGGGAACAGACATAGTAGAATCCTTGTGCCAGGTTAAGAGCACACACACACTGACAGAGAGCACCTTTCTCGTAAGCTTGTGTGTAGCCCAAAGCATACTTTTTTTTTTTTTTTTTGCTGACCATGTCAAGAAGCACGCTTTCACTTACACTTCCCCTTCTAAAACTTATTTACTATTTGGTCATATGATAAACCCTCAGCGGTGCCATTTTGAGACATCGACCAACTTCAGGTACATCAGTGTACCAGAAGCGGTGTTTTCCCTCTTGGTTTGTTCATGAGTTGAATTCTCTGATGAAAACAGCAGGTTCAACTTCCTGTACACGTGAAGTCAGCATACAGATGAACTGTGGTTAGGTGGTTTAACTGAACCAGCAAAGTCACGTGTTTCCACTCTGCGTAACACATGCAATGCATGCATCTCAATCCTGCCAGACATCGTGATTGTTTCTTCTTTTTAATCATTCTCCTTATTAATCCTAGTAAATCTGAAATGTCCCCTTTACAAACTGTTTCCACATCTTAAAGCCACAACATCCTCTTTTCGCTCATAATTTTGTGTAGTAGCCAGAACTCCTTTTAAAAACTAGAGAAGAGATTCTTCACCTTTCTGTCTCTGATTTTATTTTGGTGGGGTTTTTGTCATCACGTCCCTCAATGCAAGGATAAATTACAGAACTGCATCCTAGGACTGTTTGTGGAAATAAAATTCTTTCTCGCTCCTGTTCTTCACAGACTGATGCATAACCTCGTTTTTTTCCCCCTTTCTTTTTCCATCAACAAATCATCAGCGGTGTTGGCACAACACCTTACTTCATGGGGAGCCGACTCATCGGGCTGACAAATTAGAGACCCTCAGCAAGAAAATTCATCCGTGTTTCCTCTGTTTGTTGTTCTTGCCTGTCTGGCATTTGTCTCCTTAGATGATTATCAAACCCACAGGCACTCCTCACACAATCCTGTGTCTCTCACTGATACAGGTCTGAACAAGTCCAAAGGAGGTGGATGCCACTGCTCTGCTTTGTTAAGCTCCCACAGGGGGAGGAAAATGTGTCCATCCCTGTAGTATGAAATTGTTTGGATATTCCTGTGGTTATGTGGAATATCAGCTTCTGCACACTGACAAATTCCAAAATACCTCCGTCCTTTGATTAAATTTCAGGTTTTTCAGGTTTTTAAGGCTGTTGAAATGAAATTCACAACTTAGTCTTACCTCTTTCACTTCCTCTTTTTTTTCCAGAGGCCTCTATAATGAAGATACATAAGCTGTGCAAGTTTTGTGATATACAGCCAACTAACTGCTCGGGTAAAGGGAACTGTAAGGTGGAGTGTGGCATTACATCTATTTGCCCCCAAGAAGAAGACGTGTGTGTCAGTATTTGGTAAGTGTCCACTGAACTTCCTGCCTTGTGATTCTAATGCAATGATTCAGGATGTAAATGAACAATTATCGGGGCGATCGTGGCTCAAGAGTTGGGCGTTCGCCATGTAATCAGAAGGTTGCAGGTTCGAGCCCCGGCTTGGACAGTCTCGGTCGTTGTGTCCTTGGGCAAGACACTTCACCCGTTGCCTACTGGTGGTGGTCAGAGGGCCCGGTGGCGCCAGTGTCCGGCAGCCTCGCCTCTGTCAGTGCGCCCCAGGGTGGCTGTGGCTACAATGTAGCTTGCCATCACCAGTGTGTGAATGGGTGGATGACTGGATATGTAAAGCCCTTTGGGGTTCTTAGGGACTAGTAAAAGCGCTATATATAAATACAGGCCATTTACCATTTTACCATTAAACTATAGCAAAGAGACTCAAGAGCTTTTCTTTGTTTCGTTCTTTACTTTCTGACGTTTATTGTGCCTTTTATATTTATACGCCTCTTCATGCAAACACAAAGCGAAGTTAGGAAATAAGGGGAACAATGGCTACTTATTTATTCATCAAATCAGCCGTCGTTTCCTTCCTGAAGCTCTAAAATCTCCTTCATTGTGTGACCTTTTGCTTTTTTCACTTTCTCCGTCAGCATTTTGCCCAAAAAGCCGGCCCGATTATGACAGCTCGTGATCGCCTAACCACCCGTCAGCATCAAATCTGACTCTGATTGTGAGAAGCAGTAGGAAGCAGATTTGTATTGGTGTTAAAAGCTTAAAGCAGTGCTGCTGTTTCTCATTATACTCGCAGTGTAGTGGGCTTGTTATGAGCTGAGGTTAGCAGAAAGCTAATGGCACGTGGACAGCAGCACCTCTTTAAAATGTCTCTCATAACCGCCCAGGTAGCACTGCTCAGCAGGAATTCCAAATGTAAATATGCTGATTTGTACAGAGCCAAGTTTTTATTTTTTTCTTCTGTTGTTTGTATTTAAGTCTCCATCCTTAGAACTTTGAATTCAATGTTTTAGTCATTTGTGTGTGTGTATATTGTATATTACATAAAAATATTGCCATTTACAGCTACAAGTTTGTCATTGCATTATGTACCTAATTATTAAGGCTGTGCAAAAGTCTTGATCCACCTCTCATTTCTGTATATGTTGCTTCCAAGAAGCCAAACTTTGTTATACTCAAGTGTTCCTGAGTAGTAGTTCTCCAGACTTACAGAGCTTTTCTTTGGACATAAGCTGCTTTTCATTGATCTTCAGTTCAGTGCTTGTGCCTGAACATTTTCAGAGGATTTTATTTTGTGCTTGGGTTGTTGTTTAAGTCATTTAACACTTATCTATAAATCAATCAAGCACAAAAAAGGCGCCTAACAGAAAGGGATGAACCGGTGTTGTGTCTATACATAAGAACTTTTACATGAGTGCAAGGTAAAAAAAATGCAAGGAAATATGAGTTTAAATACCTCAACCATCTAAAGCAATAGACAGTGCACAAGACAAGTGAAGAAGAGAGTGCAGGTTTGATAGAGTAGGTGGAGACATGTATTAGGGATGATTTGTGACACAAGGGTAGCAGCAAGAGTGAAAAGACTGGTTTATATATGAGACCTGGCATATGTATGGTTTATAGATGGTGGCACTGACTAAAAGACAGGAGGCCAAGCTGATGATGTTAAGACTTTCCATGGGTGTGACCACGACGGATAAAATTAGAATTGAGTACATTAGAGGACAGCTCGGGTCGAGTGGTTTCAAAGGCAAGGTTTAGATTGTTTCGACGTGTGCAGAGAACAGAGAGCGGGTATATTGAGGAAAAAGGTCTTCAATGTGGATCTGCCAGGCAGGAGGAAAACAGGAAGACTGTAGATAAGATTTATGTAGTAAAGGAGGACTTGCAGAGGGTTGGGGTAGCAGAAGAAGATAGGTTGAGATGGAGGCTGATGATCCACTGTAGCAACCCTGAAAGGGAGCAGAGAGCAAGGAGAAAGTACTTTGTAGTACTAGCAGTCGACAAACATACAATTTGTTTTCTTTCCTTTAACCAAATGTAAGAAAAACACCAAACATAACACAGTTTGACAGGAATAAAATAATATTTTTGCACCATCAAGTGATTTCTAAAAAGAGATGTCAGCTGAAAGCTTGACCAATCGCAGCATGTTGAGCAGTGTGTCTGTAAAAATAAAAAAATTGAGGAAACTGAGCACATGGTGGATAAAATTAGAAGTGACAGGCCAAAAGCTAGATTTAGATGAACAGTATCTAAAAGTTACGTTCTTAAGAGATAGGAAAAGATCCTGTAATGACCTGCTGTGCAACTGGAAAGATGTGGGCATCATCAGAGGCAAAGAAATGGTCTCAGTGGAAGGACCGCTGCAAAGAAGCCTTTCGTGTCTTCTGGAGAGATAAATCAAAATTTGACATTTTTGTTTGAAATTGTTGTCAATATGTAAGGAGAAGGTCAGGAGAGAGGTACAACAGTGAGTGTCTAAAGCCATCTGTAAAACAGTGGAGGTGCCATCATGGTGTGGGGCTGTGTTTCAGCTAGTGAGTAGAAGATCTTGTCTAATTTGATGCAGTAAAAACATACCGACAGAAAAACGCACAATGGAACACTATCAGTCATGGATTGGCCTCCACATTTCAATAAATCGCTGAAGCTGTTTAGCATTTTCCTAGCAAAATACAAAGAAATCAGGGGTGACTTGAGACTTTCGCACAATAGCGTAGGCCTGCCATCATCTCTTTGTTACAAATCTTTGAAAAGCAGGTAGTGAATACCCGAACTCAAACTTGACTAGTAAAAAGTGTTTATCCGTCTTCTCTTTCTCAGGAGGAAGAAAGATGGCAACGTCACCTTTGATACAGTGTGCCACAACCCAGCTGAAAAACTGTACGGCTTAGTCTTAAAGGACTACAACAACAGCGAGTGTGAAATGAAAGAGCTGAGTGGCATGGGCTCAAAGTTCTTCATCTGTTCGTGCTCTGAGGATGAATGCAATGAGCGCGTCTTTTTTGACCCAAGTAAGTTAAATTGGCAATTTTTCAAAATGTATGAAATAAATGTGGTAGAAGACAGTTCACTATTAATATTTAACTTGTTTTTGCTATATTTGAATCTTTTATTGTTAAATGCTAAACTATGCGCAACAAATAGCTGCAAATTTGTCAGTCTAGCAACACTGGTACATAAGCCCATGCAGTAGATTTTTAGAGCCTTTTGAATATAGCTGAGCACTCTGAATGGAAATTGGTTTGATAAGAGTGAAATTAAGCCAAAATGGTCAAATTGCAAGCTGTAAAACCCAAACAATTAACTAAAGCAGGCTAAAGCCTCTTCAGAGCTGCAGCTGGAAACAGGGACATTATATGTCTAAGTAATTGGTGTCATAACTACATTTCGGTGGGTGTCTGAACTTTGATTTCGAATAAACACGGAGGCTCTCTGATGCCCCTTTTATTCGTCAGAAGTGAGGAAAAATGCTCTGAACTTAATTCTGCACCACAGTTAATTTTTACTCTAACTAGGTGATAATGTGCACTGAGTCACGTTTTTCACCAAGAAAGCAAAAATCAAAGGATCGATAGCAAGAAAGGTGAGGGTCAAATAAGCAAACCGAGGGAAGACAGCTGTTACAAAAAATTATTTTAAAAAGAAAGGAGAGTAGAGCACAACTAACCAGTTGAGAAAAGTTTAGCTCTCAGCAGCTGTTAAGTGACAATATAGCTACCAAAAAGACCTAGCACAGCTTAACACCATGAAACCCACGGCCTTGAATTACAGAAAGAGCCAGAGCGATTGAGCAGCAGCAGGTTCATTTTCAAATGATGCGACACAAGGGGAAAAAAACAAACTTATTTTGCTAGTTATAATGAAACAGTGTCAGGCAGCACATCGACAAACAGTGTAAACATTATTATGTCATGCATGGTGTTTGCTCCTTAGAGTAGTGGTTTACGCATTAGTTTTGCAAGCCAAATGTCTCTGTTTAAATTCCAGCCAATAAAACATCCCTTGTGGGATTGCATTAGGAATCCACTGCAAACACTCTGCCAAATTAAACAGCGACCCACTGTGACAAGGGAGCAGCCGAGAGTAACCACATGACATCTCTGTTTGTCTTTGATAACATCAAAGGAACAAGACAAGAAAATCACTATGACTCATATTATTGTAATATAGTGTTATTATAGTGTAATTATAGTGTTGGTTTTGTAAACACAAATAAGCTTCAAGTTATTTTGGTGTGCCCTGATGACCTGGTTTGACGCCTGATGTGCCCTTAGCACCGCACAGGCTGAAAACGGTGTTTGGCTGTGAGCAGGTTTAGAGGCTCATATCAATCCTGCACGCATCATTCTTCTAGAAGTCTGTGTGGCAGATAGTGAGGAAGAAGATGTGATAGAGGAAGTGAAGAGAGCAGGGGGGGAGGATGAAGAGAGATTTCTTATAATTACACAGGATGTTAAGAAAACATTTTCTTTGGGGTGGGGTGGAAAAAACATGTTCGTAATACAACGGTCTTTATTAAGCAGCATAGTAGTCTCGGCATTTTCTTAATGTAAGTGTTAGAAGACTATAGGGTTGGTATTTCAAATGTCTTTATGACATTAGAATCATGAACATTCAATTCTAGATGTTCAAGTTATTGTAGACGACAGCACGCTAAGAAGTGTGTGTCCATTTTAACATGTGCAGCGTTATGGACGTAAGTGGTACTCTAAGGACCCCTACAGGTTCTTGTAAAGTTGTTGGCTCAATTATCTATTTAAAAAAACACACACACACAATGATGGATGAGCGATATGAGAAAGGAAGGGTTCCTGCAGAGAGTGCTTTTGAGTGGGGCTCAGAGTTCTGTGTTACACCCCTGCCTGGAAATAGTTTTCAGAGTTCATCACTGGGAGAGTCATACCTTACATATTGCACACCAGTTATTTGATATGATTTTGAAGTTTTACTCCCTCTATCTTTCATTTCTTTTTAAAGTGGAGGAAGATTCATTTAACATCTTAGAAGTGGAAGTATTTATTCTTTCATTTGTGAGGATAACATGATAACGTCAGAATTTTTTATCAGTTTGTCGTGCATGAGTGCCAACATGTGTGCACTGGGATGCTCTCCAGATGCATAATTGCAAACAGCTTTAGGAGATCATGTAGACACTGGCTTCTAGACTCCAGTTACAACATTGGCCCTGGAATAAGATGTATTTTGACTACGGTGTCCCGGCAGTAATAACACTAAGGTACATTTCCGAGACCTGGCTCTGCACCGAAAGCCAAATTGAAAGCATCTGCGCGGAGCAAAGCACGTCATGGAAACATATTTTCTCACTGTTGGGAATGTCTGTGTGCTCTCTGGAAGTTCTCAGTGACTAAAGTGGATAAGTTCTGTAGTAAAGGCACTGCAGATGAGCTTGAACAACAGGGCAATAATGCCAATTTGAACCAGTTGAACCTGTTGAACAAAGCACCATTTAACGATTCAGCTTTTGCTTGCAGTTTTCCCTCTCTTCATACTGGTATACAGCTGCCTTGAGAAGCAAGCTAATGGTATTTCCCACCCTATTATCAGAAACACATTAACAAAGCCTACTGGGAACAGCAATGTTACGAAATGAGACCTAGCTTGAGTGAAAACAAGGTACGTCAGTTGTTATATTGAATGTGAGCGGGTGGTTTGTCAGAGTAACACCCATGTGAATGCCAGAATCGAACAAGACGTAACAAGATGATCAATGTTATTCACTTCACCTGTCAGTGGGTTTAATGCTGTGACTGAATGGTGTGTAAACAAATAAACAAGTACAACTTTAAAGCTTTATTTAAGATGGTAGGTACCACTGTTTTCGATGGTTTCCAGTCGTTATGTTATGCTAAGCTAAGCATATCTGAAGCATCATATTTAACAGGCAGGTATGTGAGTAGTATGGATCTACTTCCCACCAGCAAGAGTATTTCTTAAAGCCTTTTTCCCTCTAAAGATTCTACCCTTGTGTATGCAGTATTTCACACTTTGAACTTAAAGATAATTCTCAATAAGACGGTTTTTCACAGCATCTCCAGACCTTAAATGTAACATTACTTCTACACTTTCAATAATTCACACAACAAGTAAGGATTTTGTCTAAAGCCCGGAGGAGTTTGGAGGCACAGTGACAGGTTTGTTGTGAGAAATAGCTTCTCACTCCACAAAAATCAAAACAAACAGTCTGTCTGAGGCCCTGTAGAGGATTTCAGACATGTGGTTTCCTGTTCAGAAAAAAAAAAAAATTAGAGAGAAGTCGAGGGCTCAACTCGGCTGTCGGTTAGATGCCTGACTCTGCTCCGCGCATTTACACTTGCTCCTAAAATTGTTTGCCAGGTATTTCTTGAAAAATAATGCACACGTGATACTCTTGCCTACACGTGTTATGCAACTCAAATGTAAGCTAGACAGCTAAATAAAGTGTGGCATTTGCTTTAGCAACACAACTTATAAATGACTAAATTTAGAGCGCTTCATACTGGGGACCATTTGAGGTTTTCTTGTTTAGTGTTTTATGTCTGGTGATCTACTTTTTATAGATCTTCTTCTATTGCTGCAGCTTTAAAAACTGGACTATAAACACAGCACAAGCATAAAGTCTCACTGTTTGCCAAAACCAAAGCAGCTACCAGACACACCACCTCCCAAATTATAAGAATCAGACATGAGATCGTGCTTGACTGGGTCAGGGTTTGGAGCAGTTTACATTTGTGGCTGAGAATCTAACTTTAGCTCTGATCCTGATAAACATTCCTCAAAGAAGCGTCGGGTTTCTCTTGTCTTCTGATTACTTTACTTGTAGCTAAGTGCTGATACAATCTGCCACAAAGTAATTTAGTGTTTTATGTCTTCATATTGTGGGTGTTGTAGTTTAAAAAAGAAAAAAAAGAAACGCAGTTACTACTCTCACAGATTTAAAGTGACTTTTAAACTGGTTGTCTGTTCTGCATCTTAACCTCACACTATCTTCATTAACACGTGCTGATTCTTTGACCTTTAGGGCCCACGGAACCACAGGTGATGGCTGTTATCTTAGTAAGCCTGGTGCCTCTCCTGGTTATGGCTACCGTGGTCATCACTTTCTTCTACTTTTACCGTGTGTGCTGCCAGCGCAGTGGCCACTGCGGACACAAGAAAGATTCTCTGCTGGAAATCGACCCACTCGTCATTATAGAAGAAGACAGCAGCTCCACGCACGCCAACAGCCTCAATCACAACACTGAGCTGCTGCCCATCGAGCTGGACGTGCAGGTTGGAAAAGGGCGCTTTGCAGAAGTTTACAAAGCCAAGCTGAAGCAGGGCTCCTCTGTTAGCGTGGAGCAGGGCTTTGAGACTGTAGCAATTAAAATTTTCTCACACGAGGAGTATCCATCCTGGAAGAACGAGAAGGACATTTTCTCAGATGCGGATTTGAGGCACGAGAATGTGCTTCACTTCCTGACAGCAGAGGAGAGGAAGGAGCCGAGACAGTACTGGCTGATCACAGCTTATCATCCACGAGGGAATCTCCAGGAGTACCTGACTCATAATATTATCAGCTTGCATGACCTGTGGCTGCTCGGAGGTTCGCTATCCCGTGGAGTGGCACACCTTCACAGCGACCGCACCCCCTGCGGTCGCTCCAAGGTGCCTATCGCGCACAGGGACATTAAGAGCTCCAACATACTGGTGAAAAATGACTTGACCTGCTGCCTGTGTGATTTTGGCCTTGCGCTTCGGCTGGACAACTCTCTGTCTGTGGATGAGCTGGCCAACAGTGGGCAGGTAAGGCTTACCTAAGACTAAATTTTGGGCGATCGATTGTTTTCACTTGGCTGTCAATCACTTCAGACATCATCAACTTTGCCAGTGCCCCAAACACAAACCACTCTAAGCCCTGTCGTATAATTCTTCTGGGATATTTGTCAGACTTTGAAAAGAGCCAAGCTATATATCAAACCTTTCATTTTCTTACCCTCACAACTTCAGGACATTGTGTGTATATATGGCACTCACTCCATCTTGTCCCCAGAAGGATAATACTGATAGAAATACTGCTGTAAGTGCTCTTGGGTTGTTGTTGTTTTATCATAGTCACAAGACAAACAGGCTTGATTGATTCTTAATGGACTCATTACAAAGACGTAATAGGCCAGAGACAATTTACACTCTGTTATGAAAATGGCTTGTTATGAAAAGGGCTCACCCTTTGCCACACAGCACACCTAATGCATTGTGATGCCCCTAATGCATTAGGAGGAAGCTCCAGTGGACACATTTTCAAGGATGATAATTATGTGAAGACAAGCAAGGTTTTGATGAGCTCAGTCGTGCCCTTTTTTTCTAATTATTTTCTACATCAACTTTTTTTCTCATGTAGATAAATGTGATATAATCTCTTAGAGCACACAGGACAAAATCACTACCTGTCACTCGATTAATGCAGCTACTGTTTAACGAGCCGTTTTCAACAAAACGATTGCTGTTTTAGCAGATAAAAAAAGTGGTTCGCCACCTTCCCTTAGATGTACCTCTATATTTAAATCGTGCATAACAATATTGTGCATTTGCAACTACGGTCAAAGACGATAATTAATCTGTGTCGCTCTCTATTTGTATTTCCACAGGTGGGCACTGCCAGGTACATGGCCCCCGAGGTGTTGGAGTCCAGAATCAACCTAGAAAACATTGAGTCTTTCAAACAAGCCGATGTTTATTCCATGGCTCTCGTACTGTGGGAGATCATCTCAAGGTGTAGTGCAGTCGGAGGTGAGATCATGAAGTCCTATGCTCTATGTTAATCAGTTAACACGCTGTGCTGTAGAACGATCGCTTCAGTTAAAATTCCCAAAAAAATGCCAATGTTGTTTATTGTTTGTTGCTGAGGGAGGGAAACGAAAAGCAAAAAGGGGGTGTGCAGGGAGACGGAACACAGCACAAAAGAAGCGATAGCAACATGCCACAATGATCCATAAACACGTGGGGAGTGGAGAGGACGTGCAGTGTGCATAATGTGAACCCCCCCCCAGCAGCCTGAGCCTATGGCACCTTAACTGAGGGACGGTTCAAGGTCATTTGATATAGCTCCAACTAGAAGCTGGCTCCACAGGAAAGGGGCCTGAAAGCTGAAGGCTCTCCCTCCCGTTCTACTTTTAAACTTCCTAAGAACTCACGTAGGCCGGCAGTCTGAGTGAAGTCCTCTATTAGGATAATATGATGGTATGAGATCTTTAAGATGTAACAGGGACTGATTATTGAAGTATGTGAGGAGAAGGATTTTAAATTTAATTCTGGATTAAACAGAGAGCCAATGAAGACAGGCTAATATGAAAGAAATATGGTCTACTCTTGCTGCATCAGGGAGCTTTTAGATCAGCCTGATAATGATGAATTACCATAGTCCAGCCTAGAAGTTAAAAATGCATGAACTGTTTTTTATTTTTTTACCATTACTCTGAGACAGGATGTTTGTAGTTTTAGTGATATTGCACAGATGAAAGAAAGCAACAGTACATATTTGTTTACTGTGCACGCTGAAGGACATATCCTGGTCAAAAAGGACTCTTCCAGTAATCCAGTAGCACATGATGGCTCCTTGTCCTGCTTTTTTTTTTTTTGAAAGGAGAGATGACTTTTTCCCCACCGTCAATAAAATGAAGTCTGAACACGAGTTATGAAAAGCCTCCACTGGCTTTATCCAAATGTTTTGAATAGATTAAACAACCTTACATAAACTGATGATTTAGGCGTAAAATTAATTATTGATGATATAGAACATCAGTGAATGATTATGTAAATAGAGTTTAGCTTTAATGTGTGTTTGGGGAGGAATACTTAAGATGTCGGTGAGAAAAAAGCATTGGTTTCTTGCCAGAGTCGGTTTAACCTTATCACACAGGAAATGCAGAAGAAAGAGTCTATGCTATGCATCTAGTTCCTGAAACACAGGCTACTTAAGAATAGTTCAACTTTTAGAGGAAAAAAAAAACTTTTTCACTCTTGTTCATGTACTAAATGTGAGCGTACTATTTGACACTTTACATCTCACTTGTTATTTTCTGTCACGTTTTCTCAGTACTTGTTTTAAACCCAATATTCTGTCTTCCTGACTATCAACGTAGTGTACTCTACACACGTTTAACACTCCCTCTAACCTTTGCGGAGATAACCATCAATTTCGTTGGTAAATTAGCTCGGGTCACTGCAAGTATAGGAAACCAATAGAAGCACTGATTGATGAAATTCCCTTTAGAGGCTGTGTAAATATCCTCAGAAATACTGTAAAAGCTTGTTTGACCTCTGAGCAATACAAGCACCAAGTGACCAACTCCACTGTGAGTTCACTTATTAGCTGTGTGACAGGACTTATGTGTGAGCATTCGTTGACCCATTAGTCATGGTGGGAAGAAAATCTAAAAGTGTCAAAGCCACAATCCATCTTGTAGAAGCCTCAAGGATCAGCCTTCACTTTACTAATGTACCGTTACTCGTGTTTGTCACTCTGCAGCAAAACAAGGTCGAGGTATGTGCAAATAATAGAAGTGGTTGATTATCTGAAGCCAGTACAGTGCAGTATTTCATGTCGACAGAAGGTTATTTGTTTTTGCTTCCTTTTGTGTCTCTGTGGTCCTGTTTGTTTCTGAGGCTGCTCCTGTCTCCATTGTGTCACAGCAGTGATTGAATGCCGGGTTTGGGCATGAACACTTCTGCTTCTGAGTTTTCCTGTTTTGCCCCCACTAACCTCCCTCCCCTCCCTCCCCAGGGGGCTTCCTTGAAGTGTATCGTGCAGTTATTCTGCCCATGAGTCCTCTGAAGCAAAAACATGAGCAAGTGACCCACAATTCCTCTTGCTTTTCCTTCCAAACTGCAACAACATGGGTGCCCTGTGGGTACACATTTGAAAAGAAAACAGAGTATTTCCTGCTTTGCAAAGAGCACAGTCCCAAGACGCAGGGTTTTTTTTTTAGAGAGATTTTAACTTTGCAAGTGTGGTTTATATTAGGACATTTAGTGGTTAATGTCTCTTGAGATCAGGACAGGCAGTATATAGAGATGAGTAAAGATGCACTAAACAGATCCAGGTTCACTCTGGCTTCATTTGGTTTCCTCTTGAGGGATTTCAGGAAATCTGCGCGAACAACATCTTCATTTGTTTATCCTGCATTTCCCTCCATCGTTACATGCATGTCAGATTAAGTCCTTCATTCCCTTACTTTGCATTAGTTTAGGTTTAGCTAACCTAAACACTGTATACAGAATTAAACGTTATGCCAAAACACATTTTTGTCCTGCCCAGATACACTCGACCATTCCCTGTTTCTAAATCTGGCACTTTCAACTCAGTTACGCTACATTTTTCCTCCCGTCTCTCTCAGTCTCTTTCTTCTGAGACACAGGTAGGTGAGGCAGCAGTTAATTAGTCTCCCACTGCAGTGCAACACACCATAGGCAGCCGTGAAGCTTTACTCATGCAGGCACAGACAAGACAGGACAGGCCAGTGTAAATTTACTAGGGAAAGGAAGCGCAAGGTTCCCGTCCCACCTCTAGACTAAAGATAGAAGCCACTCGGGTAGTTCACATTTTCCTGTGTTTCACATATCTCTGTCCCCATTTTTCAGACTTGGCATTTCTTGGAGAAGTGTAAAAGGGTGAGGTCTGTAGTTCATCAGGGCTGAAACTGAAGGAGACGTTTTCCTGTTCAGAGATTAAATCACTGTACAAACAAAGCTAAGCTCTCACCTTGATAAACAATGAGAAAGGTGGAAAGAATAAGCTGCACAAATGAGATGGTGTAATTTGGTTTTCCCTTACTGGCAGCTAAAAATCTCCTTGCAGATAGTGTGCTGGCTGAGATCTGGTATTGATTCTGGAGCAGAGCAGCATGAGAGCAAAGCTGATGTGTTTACAAAGTACACTCAAGAGTTGCTTGCTTTCCTGCTGCTGTTTTTTTACTATGAAGTTGCCACGTTTTCCCTGGAGGTCGGTGAGTCACTTATGACTCCCTGAGATCTTACCTTCCTGAGACAAAATATGAGCAGATGTGAACCCACACTCATAAATTCAGAGTGACACATCCCAGGGCATCAGTATAATGACTAGGGTGATGTCCTGCTTTTTTTCTCTTGTCTCTGATGCCACCTGCCTGTGTGAATGTAAGGAAGATGTCTGATCACTGCAGGCAGGCACAGGGCTGCTCTGTCACGGCTCCTGAGGCCGTGGTCTGATCTGAGATCTGCCAGACGAGAGGAAAAAAACTGTCTGTCGACAGCCAGCCGGCCAGGCACAAACCATCACTTTACCTTCTTTATCTTCCAAGACTGAGGGAAGGGTTAGAGCAAGGGGGGAAACAGAGAGATCAGCACACCTCCAAGAGAAGGAAAAGTCAGATTCCAGGCTCAGATCTTTTTATCTGAGTGTCTGTTCCTTAAAATGCCTCTGCTGTATAATTTAGCTGGTCCAGATTTAGGTCTTGGAAAGATTGTGAGGGCGTTCCTCGAGCGGGTGGGGCAAAGTAGGAGGATAATAGCGGAGTGGTGTCGAATGTGGAGCTGCAGACGAAAAAAAATGCCTCCATTCCCTGAGGGGAGAGGTTGAGCTTGACTGGAGAGGAGGAAAGGTTAGGGCAGCTGCTCTCCAGATGTCAGACCATCAAACCCTTCAGAACTGGAGGGTCTAATGCGTGTGGTGGGGGGGCTGCCACAACGCGCATTTAGGAACAAATTTTAGACTTGATTGAGGATGAAATAGGGTCAAAATACGTGCAGCCAATTTACGTTCCCTGAAGCTGCATACAAAGCGGGCTAAAATATTTTTTTGGTTTTACTTAATGGGGTTAGTCGATGGTTAGGGAATGTATCAGCTGCAGTTAATGGTAGGGTAAGCTTCCAGGGCAAGTCGGTGCCATATGCCCTAAAATTAAGCTCTGCTAATGAGTAATGTTCATGCATACATCTGTAATGCTTGAGTTTAACAACAGAAAACAAGTGTTGGAGCCACCGCAAACTAATGAAAACCAGCAGCGGCTGGGAGTAGATTAGTCAAGCTGTTGTTCCAGACTCAGACAGACTTGGGGAAGCTGACACAGTTGTTGCGATCACATTACTAATTTATTTCCAAATACATGGGGAAACTGTTTGGATCGCTTTTGCTGTATTATTTATGTGTTTAGGTGACAGGATTTCTCTTCTTATTTTCAGTGTTTATATTTTATTTAAGCTATAATTAGACAAAAAATTGTTCACTTGGAAGGGCAGCAGAGAAAGACTATCAAACAAAATGTGAAATGCTTGTGCTGACTGATTTCTAAGCAGACCTGTGTGAGGTTAGTATTTCAGTATGCCAACTAAGACTGGTGAGTTTGGGATGTGCGTAGGGGAGCAGGTGGTCAATCTACGAGAACAAAAGTGCAGTGTGACGGATGTAAATTACAAAGCTTCAAAACGATGCCATTCATCAAGAGTTTTTCCTTGTTTGCAGTAGGAAAGAAAAATGACTACATTTCTCTTGGCTGCATATGCACATACACTTTCGACTGCCATGGCGGACAAGTGGGCTGGAAAATAGACATTAAGGAGGAAATATGTGCTAGCATTGCAAAATCCACATCACTACATGTCAGCTGTCGGACATATAGTGTAAGTTCCTCATTGTTACTGTGCTGAAGTTGTTAAATAGCTTTGGAGGAAATCTTGTCAGTGTGCAATGTGTGACTTTTGCAAACCCCAGCAGTCCTCACTCGCACTGTATTGTGCTTTCAGAAGCCTCTTCTGCCACTGCAGTTTAATTTAAAGTTTACCTTTAATAAACATCTTTGCCTTTAGAGCCAGATTGGGCAAATCTGTTTGTCCTGGAATACACACTTTGTTTATGAAGTAGTACAAGTCCTATACTCGAGAAGCATTGTTTGGAGATGAGAACACGAGCATGTTTGCTGACACTTTCCAAAGTGGGTTTGCTGTCTAGAACACAGTTATACACTCCCTGGACCTGTCACAACAAAACAAACAACATCTGTCTCCTTTTCTCTTAAAAATGGTTGACTGGGTTTGTGTTTAAGCTTGAATAACAAACCAGAAGTACTTTGCTTGCAGTAATGTTGAGTTCCAGACTGTAAAGAACTTTTTTTTTTTTTTGCAGTAGTCTGTGTCCCAGAATCCTCCAATTCCTCTCTGTAGGTTGCATAACTCCCTGCGATCTTTTCTTTTTAACGTGTTTAAAAAGAAATAAAACGTCATCACGATCATCAAACAGTACAAACAACATGCTTATGTGAGGATTATGTGTTCCAGTAGTTTATTTTAAAAAGCTACAAACAGCTTTTATATATTTCTTACCTTTTTTTCATAATAATTTACATACAAAATATTGTTTTATTCTCAGTCTCAGCAACAACATGTTGGCCTTATGACTGAAGAGGCAACCTCAGAACCCGCCGACAGCTGACACAGCTTTGTTCTGCACTGTTACGTAAACTCTGAGATTTACATGAGAAGATGCAGGACAAATCTGCATTGTGCTCTTTTTTTTTTTTTTTTTTTTATATTCAGTACATTTGAAATCTGTGTTTCCAGTGACAGATTTAATAGCCAGCAGTTAATTACAGGGATTGTTTTCTATTTTATTATTAGAAAATATGTATGTGTGTATAAATATCTATATTTTTATACCACAATATGCCTCTGCTACAATGAAGTATAAATTAAAGTGGTTCTGCTAGATTCTTACTGGCCTGTAAAAGCCATTGTTCTGTATTTCAGCTGTGTGACATTAAACAGCAGCTGCAGTATCACTGACAGAAATATAGCCACAGTATATTTGGGTCCATAAGGGAACCGTGACGCGCATTTGTCATTTTGCCTCTGCATGCCACCCCCACAGTGGTTTTTACATCAAACTGTGCAGACCTTTAGCTTTAATGCAAGGGGTCTAACAAAAATATTGCATTGACTGGAGCCGTTGTAGTCAATGACTGACTGACGTCTAGAGAACACGGATATCACCAAATGCTCTGTTTCCTCCCTTGAGATGCTCTGCTACATCTTTACTGCAGCCGCTTCCAGTTACTGCTTGTTTGTGGGTCTTTCTGCATTAGGTCTGGTCTTCAGTAACTGAAAAGCATGCTCCATTGGGTTGAGATCAGGTGACTGACTTGACCCTTGAGGAATATCCTGTTTCTTTCCTTGAGAAATTCTTTGGGTTACTGTTGCAGTGTGCTTTGGATCATTATCCATCTAAACTCAAATTGCTCTCTGCTTAGTTTTGCAACATTTTTCTGAGTCTAAGCAGAGAGTGCAGCCCTATACGCTTCATTCTGCTGCTTCTATCAGCAGTCACATCATGAATAAACACTCGTCAGACAGTTTCACGGGCAGCCATACTTGCCCATGTTATCGCTGCTGGTCATCAGTTTTTTGTTCCTGTTCAAAATTATTCTTTTGAAACTTCCTGAGTATTTACAAGAATTTACCACTGTTGTTTAATAGTACATTGTAACTTTCACACAGCCAGGATGCATTGTAAAATGTGTTCGTTGTTTTTAACGACGACTCTGTCTTTGTAGGTGAGAAAAGTAGAAACTGTTTTAATTCTGACAACTATTTGCCACGTATGCCAGGGATCACAGTCAGAGACTCCACAGTGACTTTGTTATATAGTTTATTAATATGCATCTCTTTTTCACTTTATTCTCTCAGTCTGATTTTGTATCCATTATAAAATCTGTTAATTTTGCTAGTCCATCTTTTAATGACTGATAATTAGCTTGAGCTAGGTTTTAACTTCAGTGTAATTCAGTGTTGCGGCTGAGGAATCCAAACTTCAAACAAAGAGGAATTGGAATTCATACGATATATTTTTTTCGGAAACTGTTGACTCATAGCTCTCAGGCTGTTTCCTGCAGACCTGCTTTGAAATTTTGCCCTAAGTAAACACAACTGGTAAGTGGCCTTTGACAAGCACTCTGGAATTGTTGTGTAAGAGAGCTGACACAAAGCCAGAGCATTGTTGCTGAGGTTTCTTTAAACTCATCGACAGTAAGGCTAAAAATGTGACGATAGTGTTTCTCTTCAGAAAATCTCGCCCATGGCCCCTCTATCAACAGCTTAGGGTTCTTCAGTTGTTTGTGCCGCTTCAGTGCTATTTAAAGTTTGCATCCTACAGTTTCAATTTAGAGCGCACAGTGAATCCTTTGAGAGGTGTTATTGATGTGTGTGCTGTGGGGCACCTCCATCTGATCTTTCTCTCTATTCCACAGAACTTCATCTGTCAGATGTGATCTGTTTCAAAGTTGTTTTGCCCTGCTCTCGGCAGGTGTAAAAGCCTAAACTTACCAGCTTGAGCTGTGCACAGGTATAATTCTCTGAACCCACCTGTTGTTTCTGTGTGTTCACATGCAGACGTGAAAGCATACGAGCCACCGTTTGGAAACCTGAGAGAACACCCGTGTGTAGAGAGCATGAAGGACAGCGTCCTCAGGGACAGAGGAAGACCTGAGATCCCCAACAGCTGGACCAACCACTCTGTAAGAAATGAAATTTATAAATGCCTCATTTGTAACCACAAAATCTGTGTTTTAACAGATTTGTCAGCTGATATTAAAAACAAAGCACAGAAAACCTAAAATATAAAAAAATAACATTGATTATTTGGGATTAATCACTACGGGCCAAACACAGAAATGAGAATGGAACACTTACTTTAAACAGTCTTCAGTATTCCAGATCCTTCACACTGCTGTGAGAACAGTGCAGGTAATGGTGTGATGTATTCACTGTGTCCATTCTCTGCTCACCCTCACCTAATTCCAATAGTGAGAACATTACTGACGCAGGCTGTCCCTTGCAATATCCACACTGTGTTTAAACTAGGGTTTGCAAAGTTTACATGGTTAAAAGTCTGTATATGCAAACTATGGCCTACTCATGAATGTGGCCCCTTTCACATTTTAAATTTTTATTATTTTAAAATGTTAATATAGTTTCTTTTCCTACGAAGAAAACTTAAAGTGGCCATGTTAACGAATAAATCATAGTAGGGGATCAATAAATTCTCTAAGATGCAAAAAAAAAAATAAATAAATAAACTTTATTTTCCACATTGGCAGCCAAGTTTTAAATCAGAAGTGTTTATAGTTGTTCCAAACAAAGGGAAACTGTCATAAAGAACGAGACAGTGTTGTTTAGATTTGGAGATGACTGCACACATTTTCAGTGTGTCTCCTGGAGGACATTCATGCTGCTGTACTCAGCAGTTCGCTATGTAGAAAATAAAAGTAGAATGCAAGAGGCTTTAAAACCGTCTCCCTTCTGCACAGCTTATTTATTTATGCTTTACTATGTATGTCACAATGAAAAGATTCATCCATTCAAGCTGCCACAGCGCATTGTCACACACTGTCTCTCGCTTTGTTTTGCTCTTCTTTAAATAGGATTGTTGTGATATCTACAACATTAAAATGAGCTCTGTGTCTAGCTACTGGTGGCACCTAGTGTCTCCATATTTTAAAGTGAAGCTGTACACAAGGTGAAGCAGCTGCAGCATTTATGTTCAAAGAATTGCATATTATTCTCCTTGCAAAATCGTCCTTCAGAAAGAATAACTCTCAATGCTAGTTTCTCCAATAGAAATGCATCAAAAGTCCTTTATAAAAGTACTGATACAGAGGTGCATATGGATAAACACACAGCTGAAAATGCATAAATGCACATTCATAGCTTCAGTTTGAGTTAAGTTGCATTGCCCCAAAGTCGATCATATTGACTAACTGTGAGCCTGTTCTCCTCATGCAGGGCATCCAGATGTTGTGTGCCTCCATTGAGGACTGCTGGGACCACGACCCGGAGGCCCGTCTCACCGCCCATTGTGTTGCTGAGCGCTTCAATGGCATGGAGTACCTGGACAAGCTGTCAGATTGCTCTGACTCAGAGGAGAAAATCCCTGAAGAAATCTTTGTAGTGGATGAAAAGTAAACGCTTAACAGAAACACTGCCCCCTGCAGGGTGACTGAGACATTTTTATCGAGCTGCTGAAGGGAAAAGGAATATGAGTGGAGGCATTTGAAATGTAGATGAAAGTGAACTGTTTCCAGAGGTGGACTTACATATTCTGGATTAAGTCCTAAACAAAAAGGGCGCTCACATTATAAAGCTTTTTTTTTTTTTTTTTGCTTTTTTTTTTTTTTTACCAAATACTATTTGCACTTTATAAACATCTATGCACACCAAACTATATATATGTTGTGTCTTATTTGTTTTTAAAATTTCAGGTATAGGAAATAAACAGACTGCAAATGTATTAAAAATGGGGCAAGACTGACCAAATATTAAGACACTAAGATCTCCTGCACCTGCCTTGTTTTTCGAAATGGGCAGGTGGTCTTGGATCAAAGTCCAATGAACTGAATGAAGCAACATTCAGGGTGCTAATAGAACCTCTGGCAAGAAGTGGAAATTATTCACGGCAAAGAAGTAGAGTGGAAAACATCCAAAGAACTAATCTGCAGGGATAGCTGATTTCATATCTCAAGGACTATGAAATGTAAAATAAAGACGGCAAAATCATTCTGAAAGGAGAAAGGAAACTGAGATATACAGAGGTAGGTGTGTGTTTGAGAGAGGGGGGCATTTTACTCAGAGGACTCTAAACTGAAAAAGGAAGTCTGTTTAATAAGACAAAGGGAATAAAAGGAATGCAGAGATGTATTAAGGACTCCAAACTGGAACATCCAGTCACTGTCTATATGTTATAAAAGCTGAATTTTTTTATTTTTTATTTTTTATTTTTAATACTGAGAAGGGAATTCTGATCTGCTCAGAAATTATCTGTATCAAAGGAATTTTTGTATAGAAATCATTATTAAAAACGTTACTATGCTCTCTGTTTGCTGTGCTTTTTTTGTGCTCTCGGCTGCTGTCATACTTTGTTTAACTTTGGGGTTTTTTATTTGAGATACTTCATTTTACAATCAAAAACTATTAATGATACTTTTCTAGCCTTAAATGAAGGAAACACACACTGGAAAATATGCTAGGTACACGTGTTTGACTGTACAACTGTATATAAACACAAATATCTTATCACACAAACACAAATGGCACCAAATGAATGCATTTAGGCATGTAGAGATGATCAAGATGACCTGCTGAAGTTTAAACGAAGCATCAGAAATAGGAAGAAAGAGCATTAAAGTGACTCTAAATGTGGCGTGGTTGTTGGTTTTAGAGGGGCTGATCTGAGTATTTTAGAAACTGCTGATCTGCTGGGATTTTCTCACACAACCATCTCTGGGGTTTACAGGAAAAAGTCTGAAAAACAAAATATCTAGTGAGCAGCAGTTTTCTGAGTGAAAATGCCTTGTTTATGCCACAGGTCAGAGGAGAATGGACACACTGATTTGAGCTGATAGGAAGGCATGGTGTGGATGTTATTTTACTTTGGCCCCATTATACTGTTAGGTAGACAGCTGCATTTAGTGGTGTAGGTTACCCTTCATGACCACAGTGTACCCATGTTCTCATGGCTGCTGCCAACACGATAATGCTCCATGTCACAAAGTTCAAATCATCTCAAACTGATTTCTTAAACATCAGTTCAGCGAGTTCACTCATGTTTGGGCTCCAATATCACTAGATCTCAATCCAACTGAGCAACTTTGGGATGTGGTGGAACAAGAGATTCTCATCATGAATGTGCAGATAAATAGATAAATGTGCAATGCTATCACACAGATATAGACCAAAATCTCTGTGTCATGTTTCCATGTTACCTTGTTGGATGTGTGGAACAGAGAATTAAGAGAGTTCTGAAGACAAAAAGGGGATCTATCCTGTATGATATGCCTAATAAAGTAGCCAGTGAATAAGTACTGCTAATCTTGATCCTACTAAAACTGATGTCCATCACCCAGCATGCTCAGTTGAAATAAAAAAAGAAGTATTCATATGTTGGATTGTTAACATCGAGACATGTTTAGCATTTGCAGTTATTTCAGGATAGTTATATAACTTTATTGTTACAATTAGGTCCTGTGTTTGTCAGCTTCTCCTCTTTTTTTCATCTTTTCCCCTCTAAGAAATGGTTCTCAGTGCCATACATTAGATGCACTAAAGTACTTTTTTACTGTGGAACGATATAATCTAATTTATTGCCGGAGCACTTAGCTTCTGAAGGATGACAAGCTCTCAAAAATCATGATCCCTTTTGCCCATCAAGTAATCTCAGGCTTTAAACAGTTTATGTCCTGATGATATCAGATCCAGCAGTATACAGGATCCACAGCGTGCTGGTGTTGACAAGCGCTCATTCATTTAAGCACAGAAAATGTTTCATCTTAAATTCATGATTACACTGAGTGGCAGTTCTCTGCTGACTGACAGATAATGCTTGATACTTTTACACTGGTGGTGTCTGCACTGGTTAAGGCAAAAGATAAGGGAATCAGGAGGCCCGCACTGTGTTTGGCATGGCGTGTCTGCAGTGTTTGACGAGCCTTTTATCCTCAGCCCGAAGCTGACTCAGACTGGAACACGTGTCTGTCTGTGGATCTCTGCCTACATGCCTCTGCCACTATTTGCCTGTTTCTCTGTCCAACTGTCTGCAGGTGGCTGCTTTTAATTCTTCAGATGAATCCCAGAATGCATTTTGGAAAAACTGATTAATTAAACTAAATTATAAATTAGTGTCACACTGAGATAATAATCTACTGAAGGGGGGGGATCAAGTGGTATGCGTGTGTATGTTATTTAGCTCTCTTCTAACAAGCTGTGTAAAAGCTGGTGATTCTTATATGTATTATGTCAAAAATGGCCTCACTGAAAACACGTTAATCAACACTGCACGTGTGAAGCACTGTTACTGAAAGAGCATGAACTTAAACAAATGCACTGGGGAACAGTAAGTGATTTTTCTGCTATGCTAGGCTAGTTTTTATCTCACAGGGAGGTTTCCAGCACCCTTGCGACAGTTTACATGCTCTATTTACATAAACTATGCCACAGGCACTCTGGGTGTGGGCTGGCACACAGACATATTGGACACTGCCGAAGAGGGGGGCGATGATAAATGATTTATAATTCTGCATTATAAATGGATTACCACAGGGGTGTCAAAACTAACCTTTCTCTTCATTTTTCACAATCAAATCATGTGACGCCAATTTTCCTGCAGCAGTGAAGCCCAGTTCTCAAGAGGGAGATACATATTTAAAGAAAGTGAAAGCTTCTAAATGTCTTCCTCTTTTTTTAAACTGTGACTGAAAGAATAATGTCTTCTTTCCCAAAGCAAATTCAAATGAGCTTTTACTATCTTACTGCAGGAGCCATAGAGCACAGATCCTCTGGGAAAGCTCTATACCAGGTGTGTCAAACATAAGGCCCAGGGCCCAAAATTGGACATTTCCCACTGAACAGCTATGATAAATGTAAAGGAGGACTTTTAACTATATTTTCATGTGTTTTACAGCTTTTCCTGCTACTAAGGACCTCCCCATTGCCTTTCAAACTACACCAAAGTAATTAACCAATAGATCAACAACTAAATAACAGAAACCATCCCGAATTTTCTCTGAATTAAAAAAATCTTTCTGTTGTATTATTACAGGGCAATCCAGGCAATAAGCTTCTGCCGTTTTAAATATTTACTTCCTGCAATTAAAGCCAAACAGTCATGGAAACAGATTGCTTTCATTTAGTAGAGTAGCATTTCTTATTCATACAGAAAAACTGAGTCGTGCTGTGGAAATTGCACTTCTTTTCTTTATATTAAGGTATCTCAGGGATTAAATGTGCAGTTAAACTTTTTTACACTGACAGAAAGGGGAGTTTCATCGGTCTCTGCCATTCAGGTTGAAAGTGGGCTGTATGAGGTCCACCATGTAAAATGAGTTTGGCATCCCTGGTCTATACTCTGAGGTGCGTTTTGGCTAACAGTGTGGGACAAGGGTAAAGCAATTACTTATGAATCATGAGGCACACGTAGAATCAGAAATAATCCTGTTATGTTTAATCCTCTTATGGTAGTTTGCATTGCTGTAACTTGCAAATGAATTTAGCAGCAATATACTAAATTGGACAAAGTCTATCTTTTTTTTCAAACTTTTATTTGTGTGTTCAACTTTCATAATTATTATCGCCTCCTGCTATCACCAGGTCTGTGATATTACTGTAGCGTTTGTTTTCTTTAAGGCATCGTGGGAGCTTGAGCACTTATTTACTTCACCAGCAGCAACACAACAGAATAATATTAACCTAAATACGCCGGATATCTGCATTTTGTCTTTTCACCAGGAGAGGGAGTGGTGGTTCTACTG
Source organism: Haplochromis burtoni (assembly GCF_018398535.1). Taxonomy (NCBI): domain Eukaryota; kingdom Metazoa; phylum Chordata; class Actinopteri; order Cichliformes; family Cichlidae; genus Haplochromis; species Haplochromis burtoni. Next base: position 1,827,090 of record NW_024582451.1, read on the forward strand.
CAAACGGCGTACAAAGGCCTCGCTTGTGCCTTCAGCAGTCAACTGGATTGGAGTGGCTGAGCTGCAGGATCCAGTGAGCTTACATTTGTGCTTTGAGGGCAAAACATGGGAGCACTGCACTGGGAAATGAGGGGGTGCTGAGCTCAAGATGTGACAGGTCTTTCCATTACCAAGACTCATACTCAGTGGAACCAACAAGTCACCAAACACTAGAGTCATTTTACTTCCCGATGAGAGCTAATTGCATTTAAACAGTTTGCTTTTGGCAAACATTGCTTAAATTTTCTCCCTGCCTGTTTCACGCCCTCTGTTCTCTCTCTCTCTCTCTCTCTCTCTCTCTATTTTTTCCATCACTGCCTGTCAAGAAGTATCAGGAAATAGAAGCTTGAAGCAGCACTCTGCAGCCCTCTATTAATGTCAGTTAAACTCCATACCTGTGCCACCATATGGATCCTTGTCACCTGCTCAGTCATCATACTTCCTAATCCGATTAACCCTTTGAGTGGGTGGCAACAGCAGACAAGGGTGGCTATCCACGTAGAGCTCACCCTTCTATATACAAACACACACACAAAGCTCACAGAACCCTTAGGTGGTCTTAATCATCCAGAAGGAGATGCTCTCCTGCCAAAGTCACTTATCATTCCCACATGCCGGTTGCCATGGCGACACCTCATACATCAATCAAAGCTGCTGGGGAGTGCGTTGGTTGCTGAGTGCTATAAACAATATTTTAAGCCCTAGTAAGGCGATGACAAGGAAGACAAATTACTCCTCCATCAGATATTGCTTTCTCCGCCGGCTTCGTGTGGGTCCGGTTATCGTCACAGGTCATGTTCTCCACCGACCCAGGCTTTTACAGCCCCTGATTTGTTTTTGGAGTTTTCGGTTTATTTTTTCTTCTTCTCCAGCATATTATAAAGCTGTTCTGTGTAGCATGCAGCTTTGCGATTGCCAAAAGAAGGAGGCACATTCTTCAAACAACTTTCACACAGTCACAGTTGTATGCAGCACTTGTCCAGCGGATGATGTGCCTGGTAAGATAAGAGCAGCTGGCAGCTCAAGCCCAGAGATTTACAGATGAGACCACTGCTGTATTAGAGGCCATTGCCTCTCCTGTCCTCTTAGATATTTTTATCCCGTGGCAGTGTACTTGATAGTTCTGATCTTACTTTAATTTCCTTATGCCTGAATGAACTATTGTATCATTATGTGCTCAGCTGTAAGCCTCTCAGAGTACTCAATAACAAAAAAGAAAAAAGAAAGGGAAAGAAAGAAAGCCAGTGGAGGGCAAACATGTTTGAAATGAAGGTGTAATAGTTCCTCTCCAACAAAAGCTTAAATGATTTGGTCATTTGAGTCTACAAGGACAGCACCAGTCAACTTAATTCCCCACATCAATCATCTCCTATTTACACGCATGACGTGATGATGATCTGGGACTAATTTGGCTCAGTTTATCTGTGCACCATATTCATTTATCTGTTTATAAACAATTTACTGGTTGTGCTGCCTTTTTAGTTTATGTCCCATGGCAGGCAAGAATGCAATGACAGCGATCCCTCATTGTTAAATAGCCCTCAAAGCTGTGCCCAGGGGTCAACCAAAGTTGACATGAGATATAAAAAAGGAAGAAAAGGAAGCAAATTGCACTTTTGCCCTCATTTTCTTTTATCAGCAGTGGATTGTAGGAGAGCAGGGAACAGACTTTTGATTGTGTATGGAGTTTAAAAAAGAGAGACAAAAGATGTTAATTAGGAAGGTTTAGAGGTGCTTGGAGACACAAGTTTGAACTTTAAGAAACGCTGAGCTCCAGACATTATACTGACCTGAATTACTCTGGCTTCATGCGACACACGAGCAACAACAGAGGAGCAGTAATGATCTGGCACAGAGCTGGCTGTCTTCTGTCCTCTCTCTTTTCCATCCTGCAGCCTCTCCTCTACTCCCACCTTGTCCCACCTCTCCCATCTTCACTGGAAAGCCAAGCTAAGTTTAACTTTATTTGAAAGGTGTGAATTGCGTGCTGTCAGATGACCGATCGAGGGCAACCAGGAGACGGATCGATTGGATATAAGCGCAGCGGAGAGAAGCATACCCCTGACCAAGGGGCCACTTGGTATTGAGCAGCCTGTGTAAAGTGCTATTTGGACAGAAAATAGACCAGAGCTAGCTTTTAATGTAAAAGATTTTCTCATTATACAAAGCAAAAAGAGCACAAGCGTTATACTGTTTATAACGTTTGGTGTTTGGTGGTACAGTGGCTTGAGAGTCCTGGCATGAGAAGGAGTAATTCAGGCAGACGCTTTCTTGGAATTTAAGCAAAACAACAACAACAAAAAATCATAATCTATTGCTTTTGATGAGCATATATACCTTTTCTGTCTAACTCACATGTGAACGCAGCAGAAACATGCCAGCGAGGTGGCTTGTGTATCTGCCCATCTTATTTTGAATGCCACCATTGTAATTTTGCCACGGGAGGGTTGTCGGGGATGTCACTGAAGCAGTAGCACATAAATATGTTGTGTTCTGAATTGAGACAGCTCATGTCGTCCGCTCAGGAAAGTGAAAGAAGGGTCATTTGTCAAGCAGAGGCAGCTGTGGAAATTGGGAGACGTACTTCAATTTTCAGCACGTGAGTCATATATTTCTCTCTCTCTCTCTCTCCTGCTGGGATAATGTCAGGCCAGGTTCCAGACGTTTCTTACGCATTACATTTCTCATATCTGAGCGCCATGTCTTCTCAATAGACAGCATGCGGAGGCTTCACGAACCACACCAAAGTCAGGGAAATGTTGATAAGGCGCGTGTTATTCTGAAGAGAAAGTAGTGCAAGCCAACTTCTCAGACTCTGACATTCTGCCTGCAGACAGCTGATATCTCTGTTGAGCTCAGGTAAGTATTTCGGTTGTCCCTATTTCTCAATATCTGCTTCTCTCTCCCTCTCTTACTCTTTCTCCATCTTACTCTCTCTTTTCGTGCTCCATCAATTGAAACTTTCTTATATAGATTTTTATGCAGCATGCCAATAAAATTTGAAGCATCACTGCAGGCACTTTCAGCCGTGTCGACAAGTCAGAATCAATCTTGATGAATGTGGTGAACTGTGAATGTTTTCAGACAATTTTCTCTGCTGATATGCTTTCCAGAGTTATTCTTAGTTAAAAAAAAATTGAGTGACTGTTCTTCTTTTACTCATTTTTGTGTGGAGCCTGCTTTACGCATACCCACACAGGTTTTTATATTTATATATATTTTATAATTGCCTAATTATTTTGTCATTTCATGGAGTAATTGTAACAAATAAAAGCTTATAAGTCCTTAAATGATACACTGAATGAATAAAGATACAAAGAAATATTATTGCATTGATTGTTTTGTTTTTCTACATGGATTCAATTCAAGTATTTTTGTAAGCAAAATACAAAAGACTTGCCATTGTCTCTGAAGCTTCACAGCCTCTTGGGGGGAGAAAACTTTTCACACACACTGGAAAATGGCAGATGAACGCGCTGAATACAATACCATCTTGCTGCAGATGCAGCATAATAAATTGAGCAAAAGCTCTCTGATCTCTGGGATAACAGATTGTTCTATATTCTGTTGCAAAATATAGAAGCTTATTGCACTATTTCATATTTATCTGGCGTGTGCACAGGCACATATTTGAATAGCCAAGTAATGCCAAAGCCATGTAAACACTCCTCCCATCGGTGCCGAGATGAGCGTGTCGTGCAGTTGCCGAGTATCATCCGAGTGTGTTCAGTGGGGACCGAGGGAGCTGTGTCCACATCCGGTGCATTTAACTACCTCTCCGTGGCCCCCTGTGGAGAAATGAGGCGTGCTCAGTGTGAAATGGTGTGTCACTGATGAGGCCATGCCGGTAACCCCCGTGCACTTGGTCACAGAGCACACACCATCAAGTAGAAGTTGACTCAGGTCATTGCTTCTGCTATATTTCTCCTCCTCTGATTTCTCATTAACACTTGAAAGACTAAAGATGTAATTTAACTCATGGAGAGCCTTCAATACCCAGGTTTTTTTTCTTTTTTCGATTAAGGTGACCATCAAATTCTTTTTTAAAGAGCATTAAAACAGACAGCCCAACTCTCTCCTTGCCACAGCTCCTAACAGTTGGATGCTGCACCTTATTGGAACAGTAAGTGGTTGTTTTAAGTACTCTCAATTCACTGCAGCTCTGAGAGTGCAGTGGTGCTGGCTAATCATCCCGCTATAATGGATTACAGTTTAACAGGTAAAGTTTCAAAGCTTCCTGAATGAAATGTCTGAATCTTGTATTTCTGCTCATAATGAGCAAATGGAATGTACATGATGGATTTACCCATTTTACACATAGATGATGCACAAGGTAATTAGTTAAGAGGAGTGCCAAGTTGGCTAAATGAAAAGAAATGAGAGAAAACAGAGCAACAAGAAAACTTGGTGTTGAGTTTTCATTCAGTCTTGGAAAGACATGAAGCTGGGTGTATGAATTTGTATGGTCCTGCTATCCCTGAAAGAAAGATTGGTAATCAATCTAGTTGTTTTCCTTCCTTCAAACGATTGTATCTTGGGAATGGCTCCAGCCTCCAGTAATGACCCTCAATAGGAAGCAGCAGGTATAGATAACAGATCGATCTATAATTCTCTCTTTCCTTATCAAATCCCCAGAGTATCAGGAATCTGGTCAGGCTTTGTGACGTCAGTTTTTGACTCCAGGCTCGCTCCTAACTGGACCTCACATATAATGCATGTATTAGATGGGAGGCTACTTTTTAAAAAGCGGGCAGCAACTTTGCTCTCATCGGGGACATCTAATAAAGGAGTTGTTTTCTTCTCTTTTCACTGAGTCACAAAAGGAGACAGAGATGTGATATTGATAGGTATCTCCAGACAAATTGTTTAGGCTAATCAATACTCCGCCTCTATGACATGATAAATATTTCTGCCTTACAGGATTTACTTGTAACATTTTCAGAAAACCAAAAACTGGCATGCTGTTATTATAATCCTCTTAATCATTTATGACACCTCACTCACTGACCCATGGCAGGCATTTAAGGGTTTAGGGTTGGGGGTTTTTCTTTACAACTGCCCTTTAGCAAAATTAAAAGCTGGAGACACCTAAGGATGCTGTGCATAAACTCTGCAAGTCTGTGATGCTGTGGGGAGAAGAAAAAAAAGGAAAATAAAAACAAAGCAAACAGAAACAGTCAAGCCTGCCTCTGGAGAGAGGGCGAAGGCAAAGCTGCTCTAGCCTGGCAACAGCACTTATTTTGGCTGGTTTTCATCTGGGCTTGGCCTTTTGACAAGAGATGCAATTGAAGAAATCTTCACAGCCTCCATTTCTTCTTTTCAAAGGTCACCCATTCATAATCTTAAGGTAGAATAGAAAGCGTGAAGGGTTAGAGTGTTTTTCATGGCATAAGCAGGCCTCAACGAATGATCGAGACGCTGGGCGCATATGTGTGTGAATGAGCACACTGTCGTGCGCCTACAAGAGGACGGCTTCATCAATATGCATGCGGTTATGTGTGCGTGGGATTTCATGTGTTTACATGTATCACACTCCTGCCGTCTGTCTGCATTTAGTCTTTGTGTGTGAATGAATTTAGGCACTGAATCCCAGCTTCAGACGCTGATGGTGTCTCTCTTTCAGTCTCTACGATCTCTTCCTGAACTCCAAACTCTTATCCACTTCTGCCACTCCACCTGCTTTCTATGATGACCCCCATCAATTTTCATAATCATCCTTTTACTCTCCTTTATTATGAGCTTTCCATCTACCCATCTCTCCAAAGCTGTATTTTTCATCTCCCTCTTATCCCCTTCTCATCTCACCACCAGACAGCCTGAATGCACAGCCACATTAAGCCGGCTCAAGCTTCAGTCCTGTTCTCTTACATGAATTTTTCATTTGAGTTTTCAAAAATGATCGTCTCACAGGTGACAGGGTAGCTGTAAACAGTGCTGATGCAAAGTAAGTATGCGAATTTGGGCCAGTTTGAGATATTTTCAAACCAGTGTAGGGTATTAGCTGTCTGTTCTATCTTATAAATTCAAAATTATGATGTGAAGATGCTAATGCTATTAGAATATACATCATCCGTTTAAACAGCCCAATTCAAAAGTATTGAAAACAGGTGTCAATCCATCCATCATTTTCCACTTATCCTTATCAGGGTTAAATCTATTTGGTCTACAGTGAGTTCGGAAAAAAAACAAAATGTTTTTTGCTATCAGATTACACCTAAGAGGGCTGTTGGACTATAATTTTTCTCCTTTGGGACTGGATCACACATCAGATAAATCAATAATACTTCCTACATCCGTCTCATCGTTATTTGAAACCACCAAGTACAAAATAAATGTATACAATCAATCATAAAAAAAATTACAAAATACAAAAAGCTTGAAGATTTATTTGAAATGTTTTTTAAAAAACGTGTTTCATTTCAATATAGTCTTTCAAGGCTTTGGGGCAAGTTGTGAAAGTACATCCCGATTTTAAGGGAATGATGAATGCTGTGTTCTTGTCTTTGCTGGGGGACACAGTAATGATGAGATACATCAATCTGTATTATCACCCTACCGTCAGTCCACAACATCCAAGGGCAACAGAAATATTGCAGTCGCACAGACAATTTATCTTCGCACACCTGCTTATATACCCATAGGTACACGAAAGCGCTTCCTTCAAGATTAAGAACCTTGTGCGCTCTCATTCTGTAACTTATTCTCTATCTTAAAAACTGTAAAAAAAAAAATAGTGATAAAAGTTTTATTTATAGTTACTATCGGATTTACTTTATCGAAAGTATAATAAGGATAATCCCTATTTCAATCAGTTGCAGCCATAATTTTGCTCCGTTTTCATTGGTAAAGCTTTCTGTCGTTCGTTTCCCTGATTGGTCTAGATACATAGAATCCCGCCCCTTCGTACCTGTCGATCTGTGAGAGGTCGCCTGAGCGTCCTAGAGCCCGCCTCTCGCATCCCTCCCGCCCCTCTCCGCCGGCGTTCAATCGTGAAGCGGATTGACGGTTGCAGCCTCGGTATGTGGCGCATGAGTGTGCGTTTCGGGATGTAACAGCGGTCTCCCGGAGTAGCGATACCAAATTAAATCATACCTTACACCCGAAGGAGTTAGATGATAGGATACCTGAGAGAAGTGGGCACAGCATAGGGAAGTATACGACAGTACGGAGCGGGGGGAAAGACGTGGAGCGGGGCAGCAGCAAATCCAGCCGACACTGCGCGCAGAAATGGCGGAGCAACACGCAGCCAGCGACGGCAAGCACAAAGCGTCCACCAACGCCGGTGGCTCGGTGCACGGGAACAGTCGACCCGGCGCCGCGGGTGGAGGAGGGGGCAAAGGAGGCCTGTCTGGCGGACTGACACAGCCAGCTGGGTGGCAGTCTTTACTCTCGTTTAGCATTCTTTTTCTGGCCTGCCTGGCGGGATTCAGCTCCAGACTTTTTGCGGTGATCCGGTTCGAGAGCATCATCCACGAGTTCGACCCGTGGTAAGCTAGCTAACTACTGTCTGCTGTTCGTTGGTTACACTTGCTTGTAATGGAAATGAGAGACTGAGAATTTAATCCCTACAGAGGGGAGGTATTATTATTTTTTAATTAAACACGACGTATATTTATTTATGTCCTTGCTTTGCTTTACGCTTTATAAAGTTAGCACAGTCGCAGCGGTGTTAAGTTTTTGAATGCAGCTCAGCTTTAACTTTAATTTTGATTTCGTGCTGTGGTTCGTTAGCGGCTCATGCTCGTTATTACACAGCATGCCCCCCCCCCAAATGACCCTGGCACATACACTTGTATATACGGGCTCGGTGGCCCAATGTGCAGCCCATCTGCGGGACCTTGACATTTAAATATGATAAAGAGCTAGCTAACTAGTCTGGTTTGACCAGTTGTCCAGTTGTGTGTTACCCAACAGTAGGTTTGTGTACTTGCTGCAGTGAGCTCTGCCTTGAGTCTTCAGCTGCAGGAACTTTATTCGGATTGAAAGAGCAGAGAAAAAAATAAATAAATCTGCATTTTAAATCTGTATCCTAATTTTTTGCCTCATAACTTTTGCACTGTCCACTTCCTGCTGTGACAAAACAAATTTCCCACGTGTGGGACTAATAAAGGTTATCTTATCTTATCTTATTTTAACCAGTGAAAATGTAAAATAGTTAACAGCCTGATTATTTTACTCGTGTGCTTGATTGATGTGTTTGATTGATTGAAGTAGTTTGGTTTTCTCATGTCTTATTGTTGTTTCGCTACATCTTGAATGACCAGGGTCTCTTGCAAGCTTCCAGCCGGTGCTTCTCGTAACAGCAGGTTGTAACCCGGAAGCCAACTGATCCGATCTGGCGTGTCTGTCATCACAATGGAGAATTATTCCGCTTTGTAACAGTGTCACATGGGCTCACAGGCGGCCGCCTGGTTGCCCTGTCATTCCCTCATTGCTCTCTTATATTGTGTGGCATTCAACGAGGCAGCAGAACTGATGCATCCATTTATTAATTTTCAAGGACAGGTGCTCCATCTAGTTCAGGGTGACACTTGCGTCTTCAATTATGTTGATAACTTGATTGCATTTAAAAGCCAAGGGCCAAGGCTTATGGCTGTGGGAGGTTCTGCGTGGTTCAGATGAGCTTGCTCCTTTTCTCAGACTGGAATTTGCTGAAAGGGCTGACCTTAGCGCTGTTAATGAGTAGTCCCATGTGTCTTGCACTCATTAGAAGCTGCTTTTACAACCTTCATATTTCCCGATTAAAGTTTGGGGGGGGGGTAGTCCATAGAGCTTTTGGATACAGTATATTATCTATGGTACTGTGCTGCATTTCACAGTAGCAGTGGGAGCTGTTTTGCCTCAGTATAAAGCTATAATGTGGCACCCGTTTCCACAGTTGCAGAGCAAGAATGGCACAGGTCTTTGGCAGCATGTCACAGGAAAGAAAGCAAAGACATTCTTTGATATTCAGAAGTTTAAAAAGCCCTCGCAGCAACGAGTAGTCTGCATCTGTTCTCAATTTTTGTCCCCCCAACACAAAACAAAGCACCGTTTCAACCGTCTGTTGCCAGCTTAAATGTGTAAAACTGTAAATTCTGTCGCATTGGAGTGTTTTTTTTTTTATTATAATGCACAGTATCCTTATTAAAGTGGAGACTTGCATCAAAAAAATATATATCTACAGTTAGCTGTTCATTGATACTGAATTGTCCTCCTCCCCTTGTGTCATGTTTTGAACAAGAACCGACTGACATCTTAATAATTCATACTCCTAACAATCCGACAAACCTGACCCTCCCTTGGGTTTTTACTTTGAGTGTCCTTTTTAAACATGTACTAATGTTTGTTTGGTCATCTTTTAAAGAGTTTTGTAATTATGTTTCATCAAGCACTATAACTTTCTCACTTTGTGACAGAAAGAAAATGTGTGTTTTTTGTTTTGTTTTTTCAGCTGTGTGAACACTGGATGCTGATTGGAAGTCAGCACCAGACACACCATCAGTGCCGTTGTCCGTTGTTGTCTAAGCGCTTATTGTTTTTTATTGTTTTTTATTGTTTTTTTTTTCCCCCCCTCTGCACAGAGCTTCAAATTATCAGCAGCTAACCATTACGTTAAACAAGCTGGCAATTTGAAGAATCAAGATTGGATTTACAAGCACCCAAATGTCAAGCTTATTCTGCAGTATGCAAATGCTCTGAGCTGTGCTGATTTTTTTTGCAGAAGGGTCGCTGCCGTGGTTCGGCTATATCTGGCTGTGCTAATTTTAATTTCCTAATATTTGTTTATTTAAAAATCAGGGGGGATTAGTTGGCATTCAGGTGGGATTCATTTATTTATTTATTTTCATCCATTGATTGAGCTAATTAGGGTTCGTGCCAAGAAAGGTGTAAAGCCTGATGGCTGGGACACTCCAAGGGTGGGTGGAGGACATAGGTGCCAGCCTGCTGTGTGGCACAGATGGAACAGTACGGCTGCCTAGGTGCAGACACAGTGTGTAGCTACTAACGGCCAACTTCTCTCTCCTAAAGTAAGGTAAGGTGCGCTATGTCAGCAAGAGAACAAAAGAATCACTTAACCTCATTTACATAAAGATAAATGATGATTTGGCTCACAATAACTGGAGTACATTAGGAGACTGGCATAGCCTAGATGGCTAGTGCCGTTCATCTGTTGTTCGCCTAGGCTGCTGAACAGGACAAGGAGAAGTGTCACTGGAGGGGCAGCTGATTGCTGCAAACAGTGGACCAGCACCTTTTATGTAGTATTATTCATCTGTTCTCTTCCGCTTATCCTTGTCAGGGTCGCAGAGGCTGGAGCCCATCCCAGCTACTGAAGGGCTAAAGGCAGGCTACACCCTGGATGCGTCGCCAGTCTATTGCAGGGCTAACAGATAGAGACAGACAACCATTCATTCACATTCAAACCTATGGGGAATTTTAGATTTACTAATTAACCTAACCCACTAGCTTTCCTCCCACAGTCTTTTGCCCTGGCCAGGTAATGGAATCGAATTCAGGACCCCAGGACCTCTTTGCTGTGAGGAAACGGTGTCACTGTGCTGTCGTGTATATAAATGACAGGGGTAGTCTGGAGTTTTAAATATTCAGTTATCATTAAGCTACAAAACAATGTATTTAAAATAAGCTTATGGAATGTCGTAACATTTATTGCCATCTAGAGTCACGTTGTGTTTCTGAGAAGCTCTTATACTGATAACGTCCGAGCACATCCCAGATTCTCAGTGGGGTTAATGTATGGACTCTCTGGTAGCCACTAGAGGTGGGGTTCACTTCAGATACTTGGGATATAATATTACTGTGATTTTTTTTTTAAAATAATTTTTTGATATACTGCAGTAACATAAATTGCAATTTATCACTTTTCTTTTTCAACTGAATAATATGACCTTAAAGATAAACTTTGCCAACACCTGTTTTATCCAGTAATATGAAGTTATCTCACTTTATTTTGTCCATAGCTGCAAAATGAGATTGCCGACACTCTCAACAAAACCTACCATAAATGTTGCAGTCTGCAGTCAGTCTGTGGTTGAATTGCATCCAACCTGTTTTGGTTAATACGGCAATTTGCTGTGGTAAATTTTCAAAAATCTCACATGTGTTGCAGTCTACATAGACAGAAATTCACCAGTTGTATAATTCACATTTAACTGTTACACTTTTTTTGTCAGCAACCTTCCTGTTCTGTAGAAAAATATAAGCAGGATACAACTAGCTGGCAGCCACTTTAGTCGAATCCCCTCAAGTTGTTCTCACTGACAAAGACTCATTCTGACTGATGATAACATGTTTTCAATCCGTTGGCCTTTAGAAACGCGCAGTTATTTGATAACCTTCGACAATCTCTCTGATAGTGATTGCAGTCAGTCCAGGTCAGACTACAAGTGTTTGCACAAGGGTTGCCTCCTATCGGGCCGCCTGTGGAATCGCCTTGCAAGTGGTTGTGACTGTGCAACAACCTTCGGCTCTGGGAACCATTTAGTGACTACAAGTTGCAACTGGTAGATTGAATTGGCAGATTTATTTATTTTTCTGTTTTTTGGTAGCTGCATGAGGGTTGCTATCCTGTTTTTACTGTGTGACTGAGCCAAGTATGTGAGTCTAGTATTGTGGATTACCAGTTCGGTTCTGAGAGGGGGGCACAAGTCCCTCTGAAGTCCATCAGGAAGAGCGCCAAACATGTGACCCCTTGTGTAGAAGGGAACAGCCAGAAGTAGCTTTATCATGCATAAAAATACCAAACTCATTTTTGCGAGTAGCTGTAAGGTTTGCTTTGTAAGGGGACTTTTTCCCTGCATCACATGCTTGTGAATTAAATTAATTGGGTTTTCAGAAGCTGTTCGGAAAAGAGATTTCATACTCACTGGTGGTGTGCTACTTTTTCAGATTCCTCAGCTCAGGGTTGTACAGATTACCAGTTCAGCACAAGCATTGCTTTTTAGATGCAGTAATGTCAGTCAGATAACACTCAGATTAAATGATTGATTTATTAAAGCATCAAAATAGTCAGTCTGGCTTCCAGGCTCCAAGCTCATCACTGCCCACAGATATGTTAAGCATAAATGTGGGGAGTAATAAGTCAATATCCGGCTGGCAGCACTGCAGTGAAAGGTTAGAGAGAGAAATTGGAAGTTCTGGACATTAAATAGACCGCCAAACTGGGAGGGTTTGTCTGGTCAAGTGTGTGTGTGTGTGTGTGTGTGAGACGCAGTGCAGCCCAAGTTGGCTGCTTCCAGACTTGGCTCAGTATAAGGCCAGGGATTTTTTTTTGAGTCATTAAAATGAAGTCGGTGACCTGTCATGACAAAATGAATGTAACTGATAGCGGGAAGATTAATTTTTATCATGAAATTGAGAACAAGACAGCCTGAGCCTTCCGTGGGATTAACTCGGGCTGCTGAGAGCTGGGTTTTGCTTGTAGTCAGCGGTTGTTTGTCGTGGGTTAAATCTTATCCTTGGAGTGTCATCTTCAGCCTGGCTGTCCGTATTGTTTAAGTTTATTAGGAATCTCTGAGCTCTTTCTCTCTCTCTCTCAGCTCTAAACAAAGTACATCTTCTCCGTATTTAAAGTGCAATGTTAAATACTGTGTGCTCAGCTCCAGTTACATATCTGCATATAACTTCAGTTCGACAAATCCTTACAGCTGAAAAACATTTGAATTTGCAAGGGTCATGTTTAGGTGAAGGTGAGAGAGATGATTGTGCTTGTGCCGCCTCCTGCTGTGGAATTCATGCAATCTGTGCACACATTTACTAAAGCAGTGTTACCAGGTCAAGACAAGATTTTTAAATGGGAGCCATTGGAAAACTGCCTAACATGCTCTAAAGGATATTCCTGTTATTTCATCACACTTGCCTACATTCTCTTTTTCACTGTGCTCTTGTTTCTGGGCTTAAAATGTACAAAACGACTTCCTCTCCCTCCCCCCAAAGAAATCCTTAAAATTTTAACACTTTGTCAGCTTTGTTCTTGATCATCGCCGTTGGAAACCTGCAAAACTGGAGGCTCTATTAGTACGACAGCTGGATAGCAATGCAGAATCTTTCCCATCTTCTTTTTTGGGGGGGGTGATAGTGACTTTGATGTAAGATGCAGAGGAAAACATCCAATGATTATGACCTGTTTTTGAGTGTTAATAGAAAAACAAGACGTGTGAAATGTCAGCGGTTTCACAGATACATTATACAGTCCTTTGCTGTTTCAGACAACACTCTGATATGAGTTAACACCTCAGAAATGATGTTTTAGTGTCTCTGATTGCTTTAATAATGTGGTCTATGATGCACTTTGCTGAGTGTTTTTCACCCTCCTTTAATTCTGTCTTTTTCAAAACTTTTATCTGAAAGTAGATTAGGCCAGCAGCTGCTGGCACAGCAACATGTGAGCTAATGCTGTAGTGTGGGAAAATGGAGAATAAGTTGTGACTGATCTTTCCACCAGGCACTTGGCTGGAGCTGTGATCCTTGCTTAAACCCCCAACTGTCCGGCAGATTATAAAATATTCAGCGCAGATTTGGTGTCCAGTTACCTGAAGCAGGATTTTTTCCCCTAAGGAGCCCATCCTTCCTGATATTATGCTTGGTACTTACAAGGAAGACTTACATTAAGTCTTGGTTAACGGGTTGGAGTTGACCACAGCTGCGTATTAGTATTTTACAGCATGCCCCAGTGCCAAAGCTAGCTGTTATATTTCTATTCCACCTTTGCGCTGAAGTTATGTCGCAGCACCTAAAGGACACAGGAAGAGTTTCTTTTCCTCTTCCTTACAGAACTTTCATTTTCTGTTTTCTCCCCAGTCAGGAGACTTCATATCAAGCCTCTGATGATTAAGTGCTGTTTTGGAGGCAAGGCTTCCCAGCGGACTAGTGTCAGGCATTGCAGCGAGGTTTGCGAATCTGAGGAGCGCTCCATGTGTGAAGACAGGAAGCGACAGATCTCTTCCAGGGCACCTGGGGCATGTGTCGCTGAGCTGCTCCTGGCAGGAAACGGCAACAGGCCTGGGGTAGCCGCTGCCTAGTACAATGAAAGTCATACAAACAACCCGGTCTTCTGTTGTCATTTGATTTTGGATCTTTATTTCTTCTAACAGAGACCAAGGTTTTAGATTTGTTTTAAATGCCTGTTCATGATTGAGAACTGAGACTACTTGAATTTACTTTCTTTATACCCTTTGTTCTGAGGTTGTGTTAATGGCTTTTAGTCGAGCCTGGCCTGTATGCATAAAAGGAAAGATGTGTTAAGTGCATAGGTAACAAACAAGTTTGCAGTTATCACAAAGACACCACGTGACTGATACTGCTAAGCCATTGTACTGCAGGCATTGCATTGAGTATTGAAGACAATGGTGTTAGTGCTCCTCTTATAGACAAACTGTAAGCGTCTATGTTTTAGCCAGTGTTGCTCATTAGCTGTTTTTGAAAGCACTGGCAAGATCGCCACCTCTCTGGTTTCACTCGTCAGCTTTTCAGAGGACACACGACTTTGCAGACCCCTTCGTGGAGGGTCATAGCACTGTGAGAGAGGTAGTTCAGTTTGTTAGTGTGATGAATTGCCCCTGCCTCACATTCAGAGCTGTACTCACCCACACGTTAGCAGCTTTTAAAGGATGTGTGAAGCCAGTTAAGTATTTGTTTAACTTTACATTTAATTACACTATGGTCAGAGAGGTTTGAACATAGTCCCCTGTTTATATAGGGCACGGAATAAAAGAGCCTTGGTTTATTATTCATTACAAATTAGCTTGAGCCTGTCGTCTGCCTTAGCTTTCTAAACCACAGTCTTATAAATTTTGGCAGCAGTTTGCTAATGAGATTTTAAGAGCATTGTCCTTTGAAAGCTTTGAACAGTGTGTTCCAACATTGTGCTTCTTGTTCGAGGCTAAGAGTATGATTATGCACTCTATAATTTTTAACATTTAAAGATGTAAATGGCAGTGTTTCCAGTGTTGTGCCATTCGTTCACCTTTGGACCGCCGGTCTAATAAATTTCAGGCCACATTGTTTAAAAAAAAAAGGAAGACTTCTCTTTTGTTAAAAATTTATTCAGGTGCTGGCAAATGCACTACAGATTATTTATCAGAATTGAAAGGCTCGCTTTGGTGGGAACATTTAGTGCAGCATACTGTGCAGATTTGCGGTTGCTGCCAGAGTAGCCTGTCTAATATAGATCGAATACATCTGTCAAACTCCGAAGACGGTTATGTGCTTGGTAAGATGCTACCTTTCAGCTGAATTCGCCCACAAACATTCACATAGTATATGAGGGGGCAGGAGCGATACAGACGGGTACGCTTCTTTGTCGTTCTTTTGAAAGAAAAGGCTAGTGATCATAAAACACGCTCACGCTGTGGTCACAAAGCCTCCAGACAAACGTGACTGAGGGGAAAGGAAGCGAAAACGATGTTTAGCAATCAGCTCTAAAAAACGATCAATGTGACAATAAACAGCTTGGTGTGTGTCACGCAAAGTGAAAATGTGTGGTCGATCCATCTTTTATCCAGCTGTTTGGCGTTGTCATGGAGTCTCTGACACGATCGTTGTTCCGTGACCGCTCATGCTGGAGTATCCATCCATCTAGGAGGGGAGTAGGGGGGCAACAGATCGAGAGACGTGTCTGCTTAACAGATGCAAGGCCGTAATTGAGAGCACTCGTTGAATACCGGCGCGCTTTTGTTTAGTCTTTTTGTTGAGAAGACTCATTGGTCGAATTGAGTAACTGGTCAGCAGTAAGTTTTCATGCTTTGAGTTTGCTCAGCAGCACAACCGTCGAGCAATGCCTTCACCCTTCCGTCTGTGGAATAATAGTTTTTATAGGGGTGCCTCTGTTATTTTTAGAGCTTCGTGAAGAGCTTGACAAGTGAGAATTGTTTCTTGCACTTGACTAAACAATGCGAGACCAACAGGTGTATATAGTGATGCTTGCGCAGAACCAGCATAAAAGTAGTGCTCCTCCCGAGGGGGAAAAGAGTAGAGTTCGACTGAAGCAAGAAACCTAATATCTGCTTGTTAAGACAGACTGAAAATAATCCACAGCACCAAACCACAAACAAGGTAACAAGTCTGACAATGCTGCCTCGAATGTTGCCTCACTCTTACTGCATTCTTTTTCGCCTTCACTTTGGCTTTGAAGTGGTCCTCGATGCACTCTGGATGGTTCAGGGCGAAGTTGGGTGTAGGGAACAAAGAAGATCTGTGCTTATCATACATCCCTGTCCTCTTACTGACAGGAGTCAGCATGCAGCTCAGTGGGCGAGCGCACCTGCATACAGAGAGGAGAAGAAAGGAGGAGTGAGAGAAACGGCGATAGGATAGTAGGAGGCGGAAAGAGAGAGAAGAAATTAATGCCTGCCAGGCATTCAAACAGAGGGAGGCTTTGGCGGTGAAGCCAAAGAAATTTTATTGTTCCAAATAACTGCTTTATCAGTTTGTTTGTGTGCATGTTCATGTGTAATATATGTGCTGTATGGTTTTATGGAGGGGAGGATAGGGTTGATGTATTATTTTGTCGGCCTCTGCCTCAGGTTAAATTGAATGTCTTCTGTAGCTGATAGACTACTTACACCAGAGTCCATTTAATAAGATCGGCTGCTTAAAGCGTCTCTGAAGCATTACTGAATAGTTCAAATAGCTCAACTCAGCTTATTCTTGAGTAATTTTTCCTCTTTTCAATTTAATCCCTCCAACATTTTGCAGAAAGTCCCTAGAAACTTGCTGCTTAGCATCAGCAGGGAAGCTAGGTAGATGGCTAAGAGCTGGTTTAATCAAATAAATACCAAAGAAAGGGTTATTGCGAATGTCAAGTAGTTTTCTCCACAACGAGGTGATAAAAAGTGGTAGTTGTTCAGGCTTTAAATCCGTGAGCTGGTTATGTTATATTGAGTTTTGGGTGCACGTTTCCCTGCTTAATTTTGTTTATTGTGCTTGTTGGCTCAATCCCTTGTTGGAGGATTGGCTAGCTCTCAGGTTGGCACGTCTTAAATGCCTTTTGTTCTGCGTCTTCCAGATTTTGTTGTCTTCATTTGAAGTCTTTTGCTTATTTTCCTTGTTTCAAGGTAGGTTTTATGTAAGCTTCTAGCATATCTTTACATCTCAGGTGTATGACTCACTCATCAGTCTTTTGATCGCTCTGTAAATAAAATGAATCAAGTCTCTGATTTTATTGCAGTTACTATAAAGGGTTACACGGCCGCTGTTTGTTTCTCCTCCTGTGTTGTTTTTCAATATATCGTCTCTCCTTAGAATTTTAATATACTCTGGAGGTTTCACGTCTCTTGGGTTTACATGGGTTTGTTCTGGGTGCTTTGGTTTCCTTCGTCAGCAACGAGGATGTTTTGGGATTTAAAGCACTCCTGCTATTGTCCTCGACTAAGCCACTGGCCTCAGACTTAAGTTGGTCCCCAAGGGCCCGTGTATCTGCTTCCTATAGCTCTTAAGAAATTAGTACTTTCTAATGAGAACAATGTAACGGAGACTTGCAGTTTTAGGAGATCTGGGTTTTTCTTCTCGTATAAAAGAACTCTGGCACCAACCAAAGAGGTTTGGGCCATCCACCAAAAGATTTTTTTTGATAAGCGGAGTTTAATTTACTTGAGATCTGTTTATTAGATCAGAAATTAAACTATACAGGTTTCCTAAGATAACGCTTACCTTAACTGTATACAACCTATTTATACTTGTATGCATAGTTGTCTCACAAAGGCCCTGGAGATGTACTGACTAAACTTAATGTTTATTAAACACTTAACAACCCACTGACAGTATGATGGGCATATTCTTTTTAAATGTGTATAAGAAGCAGAATGGTATCTAAGTGCTGTGTGAAGTCGAAATGTTGTATTTTTCCGTTTGTGGTTTCCATGCCATAAAAAAAGAAACAGGAAGTGGAGTTTCACTTCCTAAATTGAAACCAATGTGAAATTAGACTGACTTGAGCTTTGTGAGCTGAATATCAATATATCTTTGTGATTGACAGTACAAAAGTGTATTTGATTTATTTTACAAGGTTTGATTTAGATTTGACTGTCGTAAAACTCTGAAACATAGCGAGGCTGGAAACCAGTGACCTGAAAAGATTACTTGGGAATTAATCAGTTAAAAGTGTTGCCAATCAATTTGCCTTGGATTGATTAACCTGTGAGTTGTTGAAGCTGTATTGCCGTTTCTGTTTTTCCCCAGACTTTAGGTTTCCAGGTGATTAAAGTCAACTGCAGCCGCTGGGAGCTGTGGAGTTTATATTAATCAGCCGACACGTTCGCTTGTGTTAAGAGAAAGCGAAGACAAAAGTGGGATGAAAACACAGCTGCGGATTATAGCTGTATTCAGAAATTTCTAGTAGAATTTTTAATATTCAGAATAAATACCGATTTGCTGGATGTGTTTTGTGTTATGAGCAGGCCACAGTATACTGCTACTCTGCCCACTGTAAGGCCGCCAGTGGGCATCTTTCCATTTTGGCAGCACCCCATCTCTTGTTTTTCTGGTGCAGATGTGTCCATTGTTCTGCTCTTGTGTTTGTTTTCATTCCCCCTCGGCCCATTGAGAGCGGATGACTTTATTGTCACAGCCTAGCTGCTGGTAAGCTCACCTGGTGTGACATTATGGATCGCTGTGGTCTGAGGCCACAGCTTTGTTTCAAGTCAAGAGAACAGCCTAGAGCCAGGCTGAGACTGATAGAGGAGCGGGTGGAAGAGAGATCAGGGCAGAGAATGAGAAACGGCAGATGGACGAATGAAGGCGTCTCAAGCAGGACGGAGTGACAGCTGGAATAGGTTGTCAATCTCTGACCAGTTGCAAAAAAAGCCTGTCATTTCATCAGGGTTATCCAGTAAAGCAGCTGGCAGGTAGCCTGGGTGAGCCACATGGCTCTGAAACAAGGTGACATTTTTATGCCAAAAAATGCTGCAATGAGCCTGATGTGTGATTACGTGATCGTTGGAGTTGAATGCAGGCAGCTCAGTAAAAGAACCAGTAAAGACTTTTATTAAGAATAGGATCCATGCTTTTGAGCGGTTTGATTATGTTTGCGGTAGATTTTTCTTTGTAGTTGGTGCTGTACTAACCAGACATTTAATTGTCTGAGGTCTGTTTCTTTGTCCAAGTCTATAAATGATACGATGAAGACTTTGGATTTTTCTCTCATGTTGTCAGAGATGGATTAGTCCTCCGCTCAACTTCTTTCTGCCAGCTTCAAAAAAAAGAGAAAAGAAAAGATGACAGTCCTGGATGTCTGCACGGCAAAGGTGAAATTTCTGCTGAACAAGACAAGTCGGGGAAACTAAGATTGAAATTAATCACGTGAAACACATTCATCAAGAAATTTAAAGGCCTCTAAAAATCCATTATCTACATTTAATATCAAATGAGAGGTCATTTCACCTATGGAGTTGTTCCTTTAGTCTGTTCAGCCAGGCCATGCTATATGTATAGTTTAAATAGATCACTGTAAAAACTGCCTTTGCAGTTGAAAGCCCGTTGTATTTGTTTCCATATTCATAAAGAATACCCTGTAGGCGCCCCTCAGATAATGTTGTTTCTCTTTAGGCATTGAAAGCTGCAAACTCTGTCAAGGACCTGCCTTCCACCTTTTCAATGGAGTGACAGAAGGCACAGTGTAATGCGAGTGCTTGCTGAGTGCAGGTTTACCCTCATGAAAGCTATGGCCATTGTTCCTATGCAGCTAACCTGCTGCTAAAAATGTCTGAGAAGTGCTTTGAGCATAGCATGACTCATTGTGGCTCCAGGCAACTCACAGCAGGCATCAGTGCACTTTCAGGCCATTAGATAAACAGTTTGTTTCGGCCTTAAGACATATTGGATTTTGGAGACATTCCTTTGCATTTTTAGTGAGGCATTATAGAATTATCGGTAGCTTTTAACCTTTTTACAGGGGGGAAGGGAAACAAGTATATAGAATAGAATTCAACTTTGTCATTGCACATGCACAGGTACAGGGCAACGAAATGCAGTTTGCATCCATCCAGAAGTGCTTTAGTGATATAGATATATTACAATATATATTAGCAATA
>NW_024582451.1:1849546-1861958 GCF_018398535.1 Haplochromis burtoni
CCATACTTTTGTACTTGTACTGTAATGTACAAAGCTTTTCCAGACTGGTTAAAAGCATTTCTCGTAGAGGAAAGACCGATTTGATAACCATTCAGAAGTGGATAACAGATGACACTTTTGAGCTCTCTAGGTGAGACTTTCAAATCTTGCCTGCTTTCTCTGCTCTGCACACCTGGTTATTTGCTGCACCAACTCAGCTTTTTCAATACTGTGGACAACAATGTCCTCGAGTATCTCAAAGTTGTATGCTTTCTTGTGTGTGTATGTCACACTCCAGGGAAGTGCCAGTCTGGTCAATATCGTTGCCCTGAGCTTTATGTCCATCTGTCTGCCAAGTGTGAAAATGGGATTATGGAAGCTATTGCTGAACTTCACTCTTTTTTTTTTTTTTTCTTCTCCCCCCCCACTATAACAACTTAAATTCTCACAGATTCAATAGATAAGTTGGTTTACATTTTACTTTTATTTTTATTCAACTGATGGTGTCATCTTGTAGCTCTACAGTCTGCAGAGACACAAATCTGCCTCATTTTGCCTTTTTTATGAAGTCTCCTTCTGATCCAAGCCTAGCCTTCAGAACTGATTTCTCTGAAATTAATACAGGAAATGATTTTCCACCCAGCCAGCTCTACAACTTAATGTCCTTGAGACATGTAGCACCCCAGCAGCAGAGGATCTTTTCCTTCAAAATTATGATCATTGTTCGGAGTATTATGTCTGCTGCAGTCCTAGATTTCCTAACATTAGTGTGGAATGACCCATTTGAATGAGATGCTCGTTTCTGCCATCTACACGCATCCTGAAAAATTGCTGTCAGTTTTTGAAGCCGTCTGTTTCTTTGTTCACCTTTGTGTGAAACAGTTTTTGCGTGATGGGTTAGGTAAAGTAACCATTTTTGGACTCTGTTGAGTCACCACGGCAAACTGGCTGTCACGCTCAATTCTTTCTGAGTCAGCTACCATATGGATGCCAGGGTGGTGCCAACATATCCCTCCACATTCTCTCTTTTTATCAGCAGGAAAAATGGTGAGAAAGGCTGTCTGCTGTGGGATTGCAAACTGAACAGGTTGTATGCACTTCAAGATGGATGTGGACAGAGCACATAGCCCCCCCCCCCAAGTCTAACAACTTTCCTGGCAGAAACCCTGCAATTCCTGTGTAATGGACACAGATGGTCCGCAAAACAAGAGCAAATATCAGATTTTATTTCGTGCTGCTATAGGGATGCTGAACATTTAATTCTTAGTCTTTAGGCTCATGCATTTCTCAAAGTCATTCCACTTATGCAAGCACAGGTTTTGTTGGCTTGGAGAGACAGAAGGATCTAAAATTGAGCTTGAATGTTTGCTATTTCACTGATAACATTATAGAAGAATGTATAAAAAGCACAACAGATGCAGTTGAAGAAAAATCAAGACAGTGATAGTCTGGCATCCATCGTGGTCAACAAGGCCGACCCTGTTTCCACAGACCAGCCACTCCAGTGTCACCCACGAAGCGTTTTATTGTCACCAATATTATTTGTTGTTGTTGTTTTTTTTTTGAAACGGCGTGTAATGTGGTATAGATCTGATAGAAAAACTAGGAGCAGCTGTATTCTCATGGTAGTAATAAGGTATACCTGCTCTAAAGCATACCCTGGTTTTTCTCTTTTGTCTCTTAATGTGGCTGTAATTTACAGAAATGACAGCATATTGTATTTTGTACAATCATAAAGACTATAAACGCACCAGGAAAGTGTTAACTGGGGACTGTTATACCTTTGACAGGTATAAAGACTGATGTTAGCAAACAGGTAGCGACATCTGGGCCTGTAAAATTGAGCCACTGTAAAAGTTCCAAAAAATTACAGTTCCTCAAGTGTCCGTCTGAGGCTGGCTCCAAAAATGAGTTAATCCACGTAGACAATCCTAAAATACCCCAAGAAACAACAATTCCACTTATCAGATTGTTGTTGTTTTTTTTTTTTGTTTTTTTTTGTTTTTTTGAGGTAATGTTTGAAAATTAACCTTTTAAATTTAACCGTTGAAAATAAAATTCTGAAATTCTTAAAAACAAAAACAGCATGTTAATTGGGATAGATACATGACAACCTTGATGAGAAGGGCCATAGAAAATTTCAGCCATCCAATTTTTTTATTTTTATTTTTTTTTATTTTTTCAAACATGACCTTAGTTTTAAAGTGCAAAAAACTAAAAAAAACATGCTGGAAGTTTTCTATGTATTAGATATGAAGCTAAAATTTTTATATTTATCCACTATATATGACTTTGGACCATAAACCTTTATGCAAATTGGAGATAGTTGAGGAGAAGGGTTCTAAAAATTTCATGACATTTTCAATCCAGTTGGTAGCATTTCAGTTATTCCTTCGCCTTTTTCCTGAAGCTCTTTGCTTTCCTTTTGTGGTTCAGCAGCATTTCAGTGAAAGCAGTACACAGTACTTTCTTGAAGAATTCCTGGAGCATTAACTGTGAAATGAAGGATGCATTTACAGCATGTCTTTTAGAGTCCATAAAGTGTAAAACTAACTTGTGTCTCTTTGCAAATTCCTTGGTGTCTTGTAGCTGCAGTTAATTATCTGGATTTCTCTTGACCCTTCTCTAAACTTAGCCAAATGATACCTCTGCTTGGTGTATAATAAATTCCCAACTCCATGTAAACGTCTTTGGTTCTAAATTTTCAGCAGGTTTATTATTTATGACAGGTTGTTTACTGTTATTCTCTTGCTGCTATTTTTCGTGACAAATCCTGCATTCCTGCTTCTCCTCTTCTGGTCCTTTACGTTTGGCACTGAAATCAAAGAGTGCGAACTTAATGTACGCCTGTGATGAGCCTGTCATCTTCACTTTCATAGTTTTTCATCTCAACCTGTGACCTTCAAAGCATGTTTCCCTTTTTAAGCAGATAGTCTAGTTAGCGAGATCAAGGGGGATATTTCCGACACTTAAGAAATGAATCTGGCGCTGGCGATGGCACCGCTCCATTAAAAATGCTCCCAAACTTTCATTGGAATATATGAAGGAGATCATTAAGCACTTGAAATGATTTAACTCACGAGAGATAAGTGACCTCAGACTTCGACATTTCTCTTTCAATATAGTTCCAGCAATTTGGCAATTACCGCAGTCATTAGAATTTCATTTAGCATGGCTGCTTATCTTGACCTTGAAACGTACTTTCTTAGTCGAGGTGACAAAGTGACTGAGGTACTCTTCTTTCTGCCATTCTTACTTTTGTACTCACCAGGTTTTTTTTTTTTTTCTTCTTCTTTTTTGTCTGGTTTCTTTTGTCTGTTCTCTTCCCATGAGCAAGACTTTTGTAACTTTGCAAGCAAGTCTTATACTCATAGTGTTTTAACTCCCATCTGGCCCTTCCAGCTATCCGGAGTTGCATTTCAAAGCAAGAAGAACTTGTTAGCCGTCACCCCATTTGCTTCATAAGCCACATAAACGCGGACCCTACCCTGGCGATCAGACCAAGCACTGGTGTTTTAAAGCTTTTTTCTTTTTTCTAAAAAAATGTATTTTCCGAGACTTTGATTGCATGCTAATACCCCGTACACTCAGTTAATGTGCCAGTGAGGTTGTTAAGGAATATTCTTTTTTTTTTTTTTTTTTAAATATAATGCTCTTACAGTTCCCATCTGGCACAGCATATGATGTGAATTCCCAAGGGATTTGTCTGTCAAAATTCATCTCTTTCCTCTCTGTCAGAGGTTATCATTCATCTTAATGATAAAATAAACTGTCGGTACTATGAGTTTTTTCAGAAATATTTTATAGAGATAGATGATGTAACGTCATTCTGAATATTTAGAATGTTTTCATAGACGTTCCATTTTTCAACTCTTTAGTCAGTCCTGCAAGTATTTTTCACCATTTTTTTTTTTTCTGGAGCTGACGTCGCCAGTCTAATGGTAGGCTTTCAGAATTGCACTGGACAGCTCTTAATGGTAATACTTTAACATTTTGCTTAAAAATGTCAAACACTAACATTTTTGGCCTCCCCATCTGGGAAGATTGGCAGCGTTGTTTTATGTTACTTCAAACTGCACACTTCTAAAGTGTAATACAATTTGGATGCGTGGGCTGTAATAGATGGATTAATGATAAATGGATTGCTCTGTGAAAGAAATAACTTCAAATGTGAGTCCTACCTTTTATTTTCCCTTTATATTTGTAGTAAATGCAAAATAAAAAAAGTGCAGCCAAGTCCTCAGAAGTGCTTTTTTCATTTTTGACACAAAGTGGGATTTATACTTTTTGCTCAAGGTATGTCACAACTGCAAACCCTCCTGGCAAGCCTATGCTGTAACCTCACATAGACCCTCCCCTACAAATCTAATTACATGGCGTGTCAACAGACTGCAGCGACTGCCATTTGGCCAGTTCACTCCTGTGCATTTTCAGCTACTAATTCTTCTGCCACCATTTTTCTTTCTTTCTTTCTTTCAAATACACTAAAAGACAATGGATCAGCTCAAACGGAGAAACTGCAGAGCACCGCAGGCACACCGAGCAGAACTCTAAATGCTGGCAAGCATCTAGGCTACATCATAGACTCTAAATCAGGGCTGGGTGATTAGTTTTCTCGAGGGGCCACATTACAAATTGGGAGGGCCGCACCAATGAGTTTATAGAGAGCAGAATTGGATTCGGCTTATTGGTGTGGCCTGCCACACCAGTCCCAGTTCATCATGCAGCCCCTTGGGAAAATTAATAAATAAACCAAATGGACTCGAGGCAGAAATGTAAATTTAGCTCAATTTTGTGCATGCTTTAATTTGAGTTGAACTTTGACATGTGGGTACCAGAGTCATTAACACTGACTTTGTGGTGAAGTTATAGTTTTGACTGGTAGGTGGATTTTTAGCAAACTGTTTGGTCCGACTGGGGTCGGTCAGGCTCAAGTTCATTTGTTAATAAGCTAATCTCATTCAGAGTTAGAATTAATAAGCCTTTTAATGTGAACTGATGTGGCATGTGTTAAGGGCACAGTGTGGAACTATGGTTTTAACTTTCTGCGACACCATTTCTTAAACTTTGATAAAAGGTGCATGAGCACTCAAATCTCTGAAATGGTCCCATCTTGATAAGCGGCATCTTGCCGTTGGCACAAAGCTTGTCTTTCAGGGGAGTATGCTAGTCTCAACATCATTTACTTGTGGAGGGAAATCAGAGGGATTGTTTCTTCCGGTTGCATTTCTGGGCTGCACTTCAATAAGGAGTTTGGAACTCTCTCCTTCATCACAGTCTCTTCATTTAATATGCATGCAGGTACACACCTATGCACATGCACGCCCGTCCTGCAGTTGCTGCAGCCAGAGCTGACATAATGTCGTTATGCCACTTCCAGTGAAGGGTGGCTGTAGCTCAGGCAGTAGGGCAGGTCATCTACTTATTGGAAGGTTGGTGGTTCGATTCCCGGCTTCCCCTAGTCTGCATGCCAAATGTCCATGAGCAAGATACTGACCCCAAATTGTTCTCTGATGTGTGTGAATGTTAGTTAGAAAATGTGCTTGTGTCAATGGGTGAATGCACAAGTTGTGTAGTGCTCAGAAGAGCAGAGAAGCGTTACATATGAAGGTTGGGTCCCGTTTGACGTGGCCGCTAAACAAAAGCTGAATTTGGCGGTGAATAAACTGCACTCCCGTCTCTCAGGCTCACCCGTAATAGGGTGCTGGATCTGTTTCCACCTCTGGCTGGGATTTGCTACCCAGACGAGAGTGAGCAGAAGCCTTTGCTCTCATCCACCACTCCAAATCTATCGGGTATGAGTGCGAGAGAGTGGAGTTTTTATCCAAGATGAGCTCATTGTTGCCTTTTATGTTTTTTCTTTGCCCTGAGCCCAGTTTTCTACTAAGATGCTATCACTGTGCATTTCGCACAGATACATTATCTGCGAGTGCTTGCGCTGCTTGATTTTTATCTTTGCTGAAGTTTCAAAGTCGGATTAGGGCATCCGTGTGTTTTCAGTGTGGAATAAGCGATAAGATTCCTGCTCACTGGGAGTTTGCACACACCATGGTTCATATCATAACAGTGCTGACCACTTGGCAAAGCTGTGATGTTCCTCTTATAAAAGCTGTCATTTTGGCTATCATTTTTATACGCTTTGTTGGTTTTCTTTTAGCGATAACCTTAGGCAGCGGAGCAGCTGCACGAGCTTGACACAAACAGGCAGTAATGACTTGACGGGAACACATTTAAAGGGCGATCATCTTTTGATGTAACAAAAAACTGAAAAGGTATTTGGTTTAATTTGTCACTGGAGCAGGAGGATTTGGAGCTGTTCTCCCGTAGTCTCAGTTCTCGTAATGCCTTGAGACGAAAATAGGTCAGACAGCTGTTTTATTGGGCACCACATGTCGAGAGGTGTATAAAATGTTGTTAACTCAGACAACAGTGACTCAGTCTAAGCATTACGAAGTCTTGGTGCATGGCTTCAGACACAGAGTTGCATTCAGAAAGCCTTGGCCTGAATTAAGAGTAGCATTGCATGCAGCTACAGTATTCTCTATTTAGCCACAAGCAATTTTTCATCCTTGGCACAGAAGGCCTGAAGTGTGGAAGCTTTGCTACGTCTGGGGTGACATTTAATTGGAGGAATAACAAAAGGCTCATTGTCTTTCCACTGCTGGAAATTACTACAGCAATTTTGCCCCCACCCCCTCAAAATCAGTGTCCTCTGCATGCAGAACAACAATAAAGGAAGAGTCACATTTATGACGGAGTAGTCTTTTCTGTGTTGTACAAAGTTGAAAAGCCCCCTGTGGCGATATCAGTATTCGGCATGGTAGCTCATTAAATTACGTGAATCGTTAAGGGTTTTAGACATCAAACAAGCGCTCTTTGGGTTGCTTGTAGTGGAGTCGGGTTGCCTGTGTTGTCTACGTTCACCTTTGGCTTCCACGAAGGAGACCTGATCTGATAAGAAATCTTTAAGGCAACCTTGTATTTTATTTATCTTTTTTTAAAAATTATTATTAGGAAAAAGGGGGGAAAAACCCCTAGAAAGATTCCCTGTCTGTGAAAGTCATCTTTTTTTCTTTTTCTTTTTTTAAATTTTATTATCTTCTATCAAGGTCAAATTTCTTTCAAAGGCAGCCACACAAGCTCATAAGAGATTGTTATATTTGTTTTTTTTTTAACTTAAAGTGAATGATATACAAATTCATGTACATTTTTCAATTTATGATAGAATTTGAGCTCCCAGTCAGCATTTTCAGCTGAAAAGCTGCTTCAAGTCACACTTACAACTCAAAAAGATGGACCAGCCCACCGACCCCCAACTTCAAAATCCAAGATGTTGGCATTGCATGTAAACATTAGGAAAACTGGAAATTTGTGCTTTCACATAACATCCTCAGTTTTCTGACTTTAGCTATCACCAAGCGTGATAGCTGTGGTTGTAAGAAGACTTCTAGTCCTGAACTCTATAGGAAGATGGCCCTTGGACTTTATGGGCTCACTCACACTAAATGAAACTTAAGACAATTTTGTTTATTCTTTTAGAAAAGGGGATTATTCAGGGTTTGGGCATTAGTCAGTGAGGATGTAGGTACACAGTCAGGTCTGGACTCTTGCTTATCACGTCTGATTTTAAACATAAAGATAACGATTGCGGAAATGCTCATGTAAAGGCTTCCAAACAGCATTTCACAAACCAGCGGGTGATGTGACGTAGCTGTGTTCACAATCTATGCTCCTTCACCACACTGCTTATGCTGCTAGATTCAATAGTAGATATAAACATGTTCATTTTAGATCTGTTTGCAAAGGTGGTTTCCACATCCACAGTGTGTAGTAACACAATTCTGTTTCCCCCAGATCTGTCAAAACCCTGGGCACATCAAAAAGCAACCATTTGGAGGAGTGTAGCTGGTGACTGCTGCAGCTCAGACAAAGTTTACCCAGTCTTGCTTTATAGATAAAAATACACCAGTGCTGTCTTCTGCAAGGGGTCTGTGATGGCCAGCCCATGAAATCATAAACAATGCAGTCTCTAGTCAGACTTCACATCTGTAATAAAACCCAGAGCTGCATGGTACACTGAGTCAAGACTCTGAAACTGAGGATGTGGCATGCACACACAGTTTATCATTATCATCGATAGAAAAGTAGCTTCCTTCCACTTAATTCATATCAGTTTTTTAAAGTTTCCTTGTAGCTCTGTGTACTCTTTCAAGCGGTTTTTATTTTTAAAAGTAACTCTAACAGTAGGATAATGAAATACTGTAGCTAACCCAATATTTGTGATACAAAACTCCCCAATGCTTAGAAGCCTGCCAGGTGGTCAGTTTAGGCTCAATGTGCCGCCGGACTTGCAATACACTAATGAAACCCTGCAATGGATTGCACAAACTTCAGTACGTCTGTGCTGTCCTTTGCACTGAAGAGACTGTAAGTTTTGGGAATTTAAACACCTCAGACTCCCTTGTGAAAGACTGAAACACTGATTTGTCACCACTATAGGAGAAGAGGAACGGAGTAGGAGTAGGAGAGGGAAGTACACCACTCTGTCCTCTCCCATTATCTTACAGCCATAGAATATGAAACAGCAGAGGCAGCCATGTGTTAGGAAATAATGATGAAGGGACCGCAGTGGTACAGAAGACAGTGTATAATTACTCAGCCCTCGCAGTAAATTTTGACCCCTCAGGATTTCCGAACCACAGCGGCAAGCCCATTCATGCAGATATGGCAGCTTTGGGGCAGCAATAACTTGTGTTGTGATGTAGGCAAACTGTCCTAATGATTGTCGAGTTTGTAGAGAGGTTGTAGAAAGCGTCTCGTATCTGCTAATCTTGACTAGGGTGTTACTGAGTGCCTCGCACTGATATTTAAGCCAATGAGCCATAAATGTCTCACTGGCTTTCTCTACTATCGCTTAGTGACTCTGCAGCTCATAGTGAAGCCATTATGCTCAAAGGGAGAGCAGTAATGTTTTATCCAGAGGAATCAATTGTATGTAGACAGTGTGATTGTCCACAGCTGTGTTTTTAACTTGTAGTTTTATGGTTTCATTTCTGGCCATTGCACAGTTTTATAGAGCTTTCTCTTCCCCCTCTCCCCGTTTCAACCTTTCCAGCAGCAGGTGGATGTTTGAATGAAGGAAAGATGATTTTCAAGCTGTAGTTGGCTGTGGGCAGCTGCCCTCAGTTTACCCTCACTGCAGGATTTTCAGCCTAGAGCTTCACACTGGTGGATTTAGTATGTTTGTGTAGCTCCAACATGTTCGGGTCTTTCTAAGCATTACAGCGTGGAACACAGCACAGTGTGAATTTTTGTGGCTGTGCCATAATTTAAAAAAAAAAAAAAAGGAGAAATGTGACGTTGCTACATTGGCTAGGATACTTGTATACACTTTCAGTTTGTCAAAAAATGTTGTCAGAATTTGCACAATTGATGTCTTTCCCTCCAGTCGATAACACATTCACACAGCAACCCGCTGAGAGGCGAGCGCTAGCTCCTCCCCTCACGAACAGCTGATGTTGTTGGCGTTCACAACACCCAACAACACCTTTAGGAAGAATTTTAAAAGGTCAGTAAAGCGCCCATTTCAACAGCATTGAAGTATCGAGCAGTTATTATAAATGTTAACCTGATCAGTGAAGGAATGCATCTGGCATAACAATTTCGCCAATTCAGACATCTGCTGTGGTAACCCCTGTGGAAAAAGTACTTTTGGATGCTCTTTTATCCAGTGTCTGAATTTATTATTATGGTAGCGGCCAATAGCTACGCATAAAAATTTAAAACAGACTCTATTGTTCACGCTAGTTTGTATTTTGAGGGCGACAGTAGGGCTGTGCGATATGACCAAAATCTCATATTCCGATATAAGAATTCTGTCGTCCCGATAACGATATAAATCAAAAAAATGTAACCTTTTCTGTTACTTCTGTAAATCTCGGGCACCTCGACTTGCGGGAAGTGTTTCCAGCTGGGCGTCACGTACCTGGCATCAAGTTTTAACTGATGCATGAAACTATACATTTTTAGACATAAGTTGTAATGGCCGGCGTTTTCTTTGTGAGTATTTATTACACGGCATGCTGCGGGGAAAAGCCTTTGAGTTTAAGGTTTATTTTTTAGCACCTGACGGCTTTTTTACTTCTCATCCGTAAACACTCTGCATCTTTCACGTGATTCAGTTTATTTGAAGTCTCAACAGGATCTTGAGCTTTATTGTGAAAGGTTTATGTGGAACAAGCGGACACGCGGTGGTTTTACCGTCCTTGTTGCTAACGACAACGCATAGAAACAAACGCTTGTCTGTCTGTAGTGTGGTTATATTAAATATAGGAGAAAGAGAGAACTTTAAGAAATTAGCCACTACAGTGACCATCAAAACCATGAAAAAATATTGTTTATTTTGCGACACCACGAAACAAACGATAGCGTAAAATGCAACGATAGACGTTTTTATATCGTCATCCGATATAGATATATAGATATAGATATAGAGAGAGAGAGAGATATTTTTTTTTTAGTTATATTGAACAGCCCTAGGCGACAGCATCGTCAGCAGTATTACATATATGATCATTGCCCTTTTCATCACACCTTGTCAGTAGCCCAACTTTAGGTTCTCTCTCTCTCTCTCTCTCTCTCTTGCTCCTTCGTGATGTGTGTCCGTATAATAGTTGTGTGTGTGTGTGTTGTATATGTGTGTGTTGTGGTGTAGTGAAGATGTGTGTGTGATGTTGTGTATATGTGTATATATAATATTATATATACGTATAATATATATACTATATATATATATATATATTATATCACTCAGTTCTAATTATATATATCATAAACTTCTGGGATTATTATGTTCCACATTTATTAGCTTAGTGGTTAATATTGCACTATTTAATTATGAGTGAGATGAGTTATATTATCTGAAGAAAATTGTTGAATTCCATGCACTTTTTGATTTACTAATTCGACATATTAATAGTAGAAGCTTTAACAGTCTACTTAACTACTCATTAATAATACTTAACTATTATAATATATTATCCTTAATGGGATAGTTGAGATTGAGAGAGCTTTTTTTTTTTATATTTTTAAGTTTAAATAACCCTTTGAACGCCCGAGGGTCGTACAGCTATGCGTGAGCCAGTAATTAGCTCAGTGCTTATGACATGGAATCATTGCCCTCTTTTCATGACACCGGGTCGCGCTCGAGTGTAAAACAGGCCTGACAGCTAATAGTTTAGGTCGCGCGTATCACATTCTTACCAGGCACCCTCTCACTCTGCCCTTCACCTACAGACTGGTAGAATGTATATCTCACCTCGCCGGCCCACTCACCACCAACACCCCCTTCATGTTTAATGTGCCCCACTCCGGAAAATATCTAGAGCGCATATCGAAGTGTACGAGCACAGACTCTTATAAGGTTGCCTAAAGCAGAATGCCGTTCAGATAGCAAGAGATTCAACAATGCCAAGCTCTTGCTGACATGATTAGTATTTATCAACATAATTTAGTATTGCTGTTCTTAAGGTGATATGTGAGGCTTACGTTGTACATTGCATATCATTTTTGGTGGATTAGTTTGTTTGATTACACGCAGAACCGTACCTTTCTATTGACAGCATATATGAGCTTATTCTCTCTGTGATGCACAGTGAATATCTATCCTCTTAAATCGTTTCTGTGTTCATTTCATCTCTAACTACAATACCTGAATAGTATGATGCATTTTCTGACTTAGTGACTCTCGCGATGTGAGCTTTCTGTATTTTTTTTGTGGTTACCGAATGGCCCTTACATTGACATGCTTGACGGCTGTGTGATTAAAAGAGAGGCTGCCTTGAGCCCATGTTGGGAATCACTTTGACTAAAAGACCTGGAATGTAGGCGTACCGCTCTGCGAAGTTCTACACTAACGCGAAGTTGCTAATGAAAAATCTTAGCACAAGATCCCTGACAACACACTTGCAATTATTCTTAGACTAGATAATTGTGCTGACTTCTCTACAAATGGAGTGGGACCCCAACGCACATTTGTATTTAATCTCCCTCCTACCTTTTAAATGGACTGGAAGTACAAATCTTTAGCTCTCTTCGAATCACTGTTGTTTCAGAGGCACTTAAAATAATTCTAAATCCTGCATTTTGTATTGGTGGGCTTAAAGGCTCAGCAGCTTTTAAGATGGAGTAAAGAAGGAGAATTTATGCCCTCCAAGGACTGTCTTCAGGAATGTGGTTTAAGAAATCCGTGGGAAATCATTATTACATCACCTGTAGAAATCATTATCATCATTCAAAAAACAGTGATGATTTCTATAATACATTGACGTTACCATGTGGTAGTCAACCAGTTTGTCCACACAGCAGTTAGCAAGACACATTCGTGCTTGCTTTTAATCTGCAGTGCTAAGAACTACGCTTTTAATTTCCCATC
>NW_024582451.1:1861983-1935732 GCF_018398535.1 Haplochromis burtoni
TGGCATCCATGCAGTACGCAGTGAATGTCACCGAAACAGCTGTTGCAATTGAAGTCTACTCATCAGTTGTCAATCCAGCATATTCATCAACTGGGATATTTGAGAGCCTTTGCTCTGGAGCAGTCATTTGAGATTACGGAGGATGCTACATGTCTCAAAACTGTTATTTTGGCTAAAGGTGATGGATGTACCCGGCAAATTAGTAGTTCCTTTGGAAATGTAATGGGAAGTTGCGGATGAAAGACCTCGCTTAAGCAGCTGTGAGTTGGTAAACGCCTGATGTGTTACAGGTTGCTGTAGGTGGGTGTGTATTTTGAAAGCTGGTTGTATGGGTGGATTGTATGGTTAAATGTATCTTTGGTGTTATGAAGATCAGTTTTAACTTTCTGTTTCTTTTTTGCAAGAAGCGCACCTTGAAATTGTATCTGTTTCTAATGAATATTCCAATGAAACTGTATCAGTGTTTTTTTTCTTTTAAATGGAAGACATCACTGGTCGCCAATGAAAGAAAACTAGAAATGTGGAAAATTAGAACTGTTGAACCTACTTGAGACTACTCTAGGAGCAGCACAGTTACCCCCATCTCTTTGTGCTAAACATGCTAAGAAAATGCTAAACATACAAACTGCAGTCATTTCAAAGAACATTTAGCTTGGTGTTTCGCAGTTGGAATAGTTGAATTCTAACAGTCTTAATCACCAGGTCAACAGGTCTTTTCCAATATGAAATGCTGATGCTTCTGTGATTGGTGCTCAGTCTTTCCATGCTAGTGATGGGAAATAAAGCAGAACTTCTCTGTGCTGGCCAGGCGATGTACTTTATCACTGATGTAACATAATCGCATTAGGAACAGATTGCCCATGTTATTCTGGTTTAGTGAACTAATGGAGCTAGTCAGTTTGCTTTGATCCATGAAAGAAAAAATATCAAGTCAATAAAATAAGCTACTTTAAGATTGATCACAGTAAATACTTTTTGTTTTATTAAGGTTCTAGTTTACTGTGGCCCCCTCCTTTTTATTATACCCACATCTTCATCTTACCTAGGACTGTTTTCTGCACAGTAATTGCTGTGGTGTTTAAACCTATACTTGTGGGAGTTCACATTTCTCATTTTTCTTCTGAAAGTTCTAATCAATACTGGCCCCAGTTGGTTAATTGTATGCTGCACCTCAGTCTAGTGTTATTGAACACAGAAAGCAGAGTTACCTAATGGCTTTGTCATTGACGGTTTCTCTGCACGTCAGCCTACAGTTTTGCAAGTGCTGATAATCTCGACCTAGCCTATTGAGACTGGCTCACTGTCGCTGTTTGCTTTGGTTTCCAAAGTGCTGTTTGATATAAAGCTTTCTTCCTATATCCTCAGAAAATTCCCCCCTCCATTCTCTTCTTTCTACTGAATAGCCAAGGAATAAATTTCTTTGCTTCAAATGAAACTTGAAAGTCTTGGTGATATAGAGAAGGGAAAAATATAGATTCATAAGTTTTATTTCTGTTCTGTTCAAACTTTGTAAAAATCCTGCTTCAAAATAAAAACCTTACCTCACACCAAGTTTCATCAGTCCTGCTGTTGTAAATTATTTTTCCACAAGGTTTATCATAAATATTTGTTGTAAATGGTTGAGTCACAGAGGCTTTGTTTGCTCAACCAAATGTTCAGACAATCAGTTAAACAAGCGGTGCTATGTTATCAATTAAACTGAGGGTTAAGCTTGTCTTGACCTTGGTGTGTCTTCCTAATGTCTGTTGGCCTCATTGGATTCAGTTGACCAAGCACATTCTTCTTCTTCTTCATCCTATCACAAAGATCATGCTGAGAGATTGCATTGTGTAGATTGCTAACTTCATTCAAGGTGTTTAACTTAAAATGCAGGAATCTATGGAGTGTGAAATGAATCTATGTACCAAACCTTCGTCTTAAATTTCTCAGACCTCGGCAACCCTGCGCTCTCCACAGGTAGAATCAGCAGCAGGCCTTCACCTCATGCATGAAGGCTGAATGCTTACCATTTTGTCTGTCTACCCAGTTCTGGCCATTATGCTTTATATTCATGAGCTGGAGAGACTGTACCATGATACAGGGGCAGCTCTTGTGGAGTAGAGCAGCTTGTCGATGTGCCCAAATGTCCAAGTGGTGTTGGGCAAGATGCTGATTTCCAGATTACCTCGATGCATCTATCCGTTTGTGAAATGGTTTGTTGTACAATTAGGATTATACATCTTCATGCTGAGATTTAGTTAAAATTTAGCTCATTTAGCTGAAGGGCAATGAGCTCAGAAGAATCAGTACTTCTAGAGTTTGTCAGAATTTAGAGAAACGTTTTTCGTGGGTTCCAGTGCTCAGGCACAACTTTAACTTTGAAGATGAATGCTCTTATTTCTGGTTTGCATCACAATTTAAATACTTTAACTAATATTTTGCAACTAGTTTGTGAGTCTTTGCGGACAAGTTGGAGTCTTCATCTGATATCCACCAAAGCAATCACAGGATTTTCAGTGAAGCACTGTGTGCTGGCAGAAACCATTCATTCGACCACCAGTCAGCAAGACACAATTTTCTATGAGGTCACTGACTAGTCTCTAGTCTGTCATAACTGGGTAACTAGCAATTGATTTCACAGCGACTGCCAGTAACCAGTTGCAATCAGTCATTTGCCCCCAGCGATGGGTGTTTGCCAGGCAGTCATTAAATGGTCAATAGGCCTGTGTAACGGGAGTCTAATGGGTCTTCACCGAAGTCATGACGAAGGTCATATCGGCCGTTTTACAGGCACTTTTCTGTCCAGAGCCATTTTTGTTTTCATGAAATCATATTTAGTTTTAATAATCCGGCACATTAGAGATGATTTTGCTTTCGACAGGTTTTCATTTGAATAGTTTGGTTAATTCTTATTAAAAACCTCTTAACTACTTTGTTTGCTCCAGACACCATTAATTAAAAAAAAAAAAAAATCAATTAAGGCTTTATTTGACCAGTAACCACAAGAGACCTAAATTGGATTTCATAATAAGTTTGAAATTTAACTTCCCCATGCTTTTGTTTTTCATCAATTCTTTTTTCTTTCTTTCTTTTTTTTTTTTTTAAATTAAAAAGTTTAAGCAATCATCTCAGCACGTGTACACACAAATGGTGTGTTGGCTTCTTGCTTCAGACTTGCTTTGCCTGCAGTCACCTGTGTATCCCTGACTGCTTTGATAATTTACTTTCAGCGACTCTCATTGTTGTCTTTTAGCTCAGGTAAGCATCTCGTCGTACCTTGCCAAGAATATGACACAATTTAAGATTGATTGTCCTATTAGGCCCATAAGGTATTAAAAGCCTGTGTCTTTGTGATGGGTAGGCATTGCCAGCCTGCGCACGGTTGTGAGTAGCAGTCTAAATGTGTGTGTGAAAAGATAATTGGGATGTCAATAGCTGGGACTCTTGAAGTCTGATGTCAGGAGAATGTAGACCTCAGTGGCTAACTCCATCAAATAACTGCATTTTACACAAAAAAGAGCGCATCCAAACAGTGAAGCTCGAGCCACAAGCTTTCTTACATATTTGTTGTTATAGAAAGAGACACCCCATTGATGTATTCACACAACAGCACCTAGTCAAAGAAAAGTCTTTATGAGACTGCTCTATTTCAGAGCTGAATAACTCTGCTCCCCACAGCCTTTTTTATAACCGAACAAACTGAGAATTTTTATTATGACTGTCAAAATGTGGAGGTATTGGAGCAAATAAATAGTGCTGTGTGTCAGATGGATCCCAGTTAGAGCTGGAGCATAGTAATGTCTATTTAAGGTTGTCACTGATGATCTAAGATGGAAAATTCAACTTTAGCTTTGATTCATTAGTTTGAGCGGGCACTAATTTGGCTTTTTGCATACTGCCATGATGTTACATCTCTCAAGATGCGAGAAAGCAAAACTATGAGGTTGGCTCATCCAGCCAGCTTCCTTTTTTATTTTAATTAAATTATTTTTAAACCGCTTATCCAGTTTAGGGTTCCTGTAGGGTGGCAGGGCTAACACAAAGACAGTCAACCATTTGTACTTGGATTCACACCTAGAGCCAAGTTAGTTCATTTAACATGCATGTCTTTGGACTCTGGACATTACGGTTTTCACCCAGAGGTTGTTTCTCTTGAGGGTTTTAACACGGCTGTACCCATTTTTGGGTACTGTCTCTCTAAGCTTCCATCATGTGTATGGAGTCGAATTCCACAGTCTTTGAACTGCAGTGTGCAACAGTAGTCTTGTTCTGCTCTGTAGCCTCTGTGAGCTGCAGAGCTGGTTCTGCCTTGTGTATCCCTGCTTCCCTCTGTCGCTCCAGAGCAGGACAAGGACCACTCTCACCAATTTCAGACCAAGATGGTGGAGTCAAACCATGGGACAAGACACTCCAAGATCACTGACCTCATCATATAAAAGTATCATATCCCTGTTATAGTAACGCAATGTGTTCACCTTCCTTAGCATGCACAACAACATGACAAGTCCTGATGCGTCTGACGGCGAAATTTGCGTGTCAGCTACGGATTACAATTTGGTACCTAAAAAGTGTGCTACATCGACAACCTCCAACAGAACACAGTATTTTTGCAAAATATGTGAGGAAACTTTGTTTCCAAATTTAACAGGAAGTCTTGTCTCACTACTTGAGGCAAAAACACACCGAGTAAAACCAAGCGACAAAGGGGACTTACAGCAGCTGGTGATGTGACCCAAATGTAATCAAATGACTCCACCGAGCATCACTGGAGCACTTCACTCTATATGTCAGGAAGATGGAAATTACTCTTGCAGGTACTAGTGGAAAAGCAGGGCTGTGAGGAGCTGGTTTAAAAGCCTGACTGGAGATGCAACATCCCAGGTTTATTATTATTTTTTTCTTTCAGTTTTATTATGGGATAATATTGTGCAGCTCCTGAAGAGTTACAAGATTGCGTTACTTTAGTTATTGTTGAACAAAAATGTCAAGCCTTTATTTTATGCTATTTATTTATAGTATAAAATTAGATTTACTTACTGCTTAGAAATGCTCCTGCCTGTGAGCTGCAAGCAGTGATAACACATTCAGGATTTTATTTTTTTCTGTATCCTTGTAGATTCCGTTAGCGCAAATCTTTCTTGAAGCACTTGTATAAATTTGAGGCTGCATGACCTACGCCTAGTTAGCAACTGAACTTTCAAAATAACATTCAGAGAGATTGCTTATACATCTCATTGTCATTATCCCAGATAGAAGGGTAAAATATACTCGGGCTTCCCAATCAAGAGAGGTCTCTGTGGAATATTGGGTTCATTTACTGATGCAGGTCTGTACCATAATAGTTTTATTTATCAGCACAAGTAAAACAGTCACTCACTGATTTCTTGATTCAAGCATACATTTTATGTGCATGCGTAAATATATTTTTAAGTGGGCACAGCCTGCAGGTTGACTGATGAGCAGATTGGCATGAAATGATCAATATTTTCTAACAGAAAGCTAACAGCCTTTGGACTCAGTCTGTTGTGATTATAAAATGTATGCATTAGCATATATTTCAGCAATATGTGTCATGTTTCATTTATTCAATACGTGGCCCTTTGCTTGCTGTATCATAGTCAGTCTGGCCTGCTGAGAAAATGTGTTGCTCATTCCCGGTAAGGATAGTTACATATGCCCCTTCTGTGATTCTACTAATTGCATTTTTGACCATGCTGAATATGCTAAATGCTAAATATTCTTAATTTAAATGAAGTCTGGAAGATATGATAGACTTGTTATGTTTTAGCTGTGCTGGATGAGCGTTTAATATGTAAAAATCTTTTGGGTGGAGTTCAATTTTAATGTAATGCCTCATTTCCTGTAGCATTAGGATTAAATGGCTCTTACTGGACCTCTTCATCTCAGACGATGAGCTGTGCACTCTGGGTTAAATTGGGGGTGGGGGGTGTCTCCTCTGCAGTGTCAGCAAGTGTTAACTTATTGAAATTAAGATAATTATATTTTTTGCCTGTTTGGAGACTTGGAAATGGTTGACCTAGCAGAATAATTAGCTGCACATTTGTTGTTTATCTCATAATATTTTTAATGTTTCCTCTTTTCTTTTTTTCTGCTCTGGTTCGTGCAAACATGATCAACTGAGTCGGTGCTTCAGTCAACCTACTGCATTCACTGCTTGTCTAAGCAGAATTTCACATTGACAAAGTTATTTTTCAAGGAACATATGCACATATTGCTGTCATGCATTCAGAAAATAATCTTCGTTGCGTTATTTGTATTAATCTAATCCTTAATTAACCTCACCTGAACGTGTGTCTTTGTTAAAACCCAACCTTCACACTTCATATGGGAAGGTCCCATAATATGCATAAAACTGTTCTATTCAATTGTGGAGAAAACTCCAACAATCAAATGACCTCCTCTGAGCAAGCACTTTGACGAGAGCAGGAAGGAAAAAAACTCCCTTTTAACTGGTGTAATTGGAAGTTTGGTAATTTGATATCTGGCTTTTCTTGCTGACATGGGTGCCTGTGTCGTGCCAACCACCCCACTCACTACACCACTTTGCAATGTGTCTTTTGTTCCATCAACTGGTTGCAGCAAGACCCCCCCACCTTCAAAAATGATCAACAAGTGCTTGCTCAAAGGGAGTCATGTGATTGTTGGGGTTTTCTGCGTATTATTGTACAGTCTTTAACATACAATATAATTCACCTTGAGGAAAATGTTGTGATTTGGTGCTAGATATATTTAAAAAAAAATTAATTGAAGTTGCTTTTCATTAGAAAAAGTGTGGGCTTGTTTGTGAATGATAGAATACAGTGTAACAATAAAACTTCAAAATGTAATCAATTCATATTTGACATTCGCACGCCAAATGTTGAATGTGAATGTTGGATTAAAAAGTGCTTGAGCACAGAAAAAACACTTGTGGTGAATGTGTGGTTTAGTTAAATGCTGCTGAAGGCTCAATTAGAATATTGAAGTAAATACCAGTCGATTTAAGTTGAGCCACTGCATGTTTAAGCATTGTGTAATTTTGTGTTCTTATATCACTGGCTATTAAAGGTGGCTCATGTGTATTGTTAGCCCACTCTTACTGTTAACAGATATAAAGTATAAGGAGTTAGTAGACTTGACATTAGCTGTTTCCTTCTGCTTGCACGCACTCTTTACAGTAGGCTAAATCATTCATCACACTCTCTTCTTACAGCAGTATTGGATGTTTGTAGACTTATGCAGCTTTGCTGTTCCAATATTGGCACAGAGTTCACTTGTGTTTTGGGTGGATAGTTCTATCCACTGCTGGGTCTAAGAGTTTGAACAATGAAGAGATATCACTAGTGGCCAGGATGCTTCATCTTGTCAGGTGATGGCAGGACCAGTAGACACCATTAAAGCTTTGGCAACGATCCAGTCAGCCAGTTAGTGTGACCTTTCCCACCAGCTATGCATTAAATACTGAGTCATTAGTTTTTGGGACAGTTGGACAAAGTGTGCAGTGTGACTGAAAACTCACTGTTATCCAATTCTGTGGTAATCCAACCAGAAAATCCTATTTTGGGGATATTGGAAGGCAAGTTTTTGTGGGCTGTTGATAGCTGTTATTGTTCTTTAAATGGCGTTATTAGAGGTGTGCTGCTTTCCTTGAAGCGTACTTGCTGGTTTTCAGAGGTGCTGCAGTACAATCACTAGTCATTCGTGTGCTTTGTGGGCCTGAAAAGCATATTGGCAGCTATGCATTAAATACTGAGTCATTAGTTTTTGGGACAGTTGGACAAAGTGTGCAGTGTGACTGAAAACTCACTGTTATCCAATTCTGTGGTAATCCAACCAGAAAATCCTATTTTGGGGATATTGGAAGGCAAGTTTTTGTGGGCTGTTGATAGCTGTAATCCTGTTCTTCAAATGGCCCGTCTAAGGTTGCAAAAAGAGGCGAATGCACTGTTGCCTAAGAAAACGTGCCCTTAGTCAAAGTATAATTAAATGGCAAAAAATATGATCATTTTGATAACTCAGGTTTTTGACCCTGATCAGGTAGTCACATGTATCACAAAGGTACATATTACATAAGTATAGAAATTGTTAGCCCAGGGAGAGTTTTCAAATGGACATTAGCTGAGCCAGTGAACAGCTATTCACTCCTTGGTTTTAGTTGTGTTCCTGATTAAAATCTTTAGATTCTAGACATTTGAATGAGAAATTTTTATTCTCATTCCACAGTACTCTGCAGAGGTCTTGAGCCACCCATCATTTCTTCATATTTGCTAGAAAAATGGGAAATAGGTGCAGCAATTTATTGGAACACATGCAAACTGGCAAGTTAATATTTGGGGTGTTGGCGCCTCAAGATGATCTCACACTGCTTTAATAATGTTGGGTTCGGTCTGGGGAGGCCAGTCCATGAGTGTTGTTGTTTTTTTTGTTTGTTTTTTTTTGGCTGTTTTTTTTTCTATCCAAATATGCTTTTACTACATTAGTTGTGTGTTTGGAGCTATTGTCATGCTGAAAAATGAGGCCATTGCCAGTGAAATATTTTCCATATAATTATTGGTATTTTTTTCTGTCTTCATAAGTCTATAGATTTTGGCAAGATTCCAACACCACTGGCTAAAATGCAGTAATAAACCACCACAGAGCCTCCACTGTGCTTTACTGATGGCTGTTTTCCTCCCCTGAGGAGAACTGAAGGTTTTTTTTTTTGCTAATGTGTCTTTGAGAATTACCTTGTTGGTGGAAAAATACTATTTTTATGTCTGTCAACCTGTAAATTCAGTTTAAGAAACTGGCCTATTTTTATTCCTTTCTTTTGCTGCTAGTTACAAAGAGCAAAAAGAGGATTTAAAATTGGTTCTTTGCTTTGTTATGTGTAGAGCAGCTCATCCATAGTTAGGTGCCTTTTTATGCTTGAATGTTAGTGGCGTAACAATCTTCTGCCTCTCCGGGATGTTCTTTTTTATAATAATCATTATAATCATGTTGCTAATTAACCTTATTAGCTGTGAGATTCCCACTAGCTGTCTTTAGTTCCCCGTGTACCTACTTTTTAAAATCATATTGGTGGCATGCACTAAAGTTTTCTATGTAATATATATACATGTATATTTTAAATAGAAAGCAATGTTTGTGGCAATGTATCTCTGTACTCTATGCCGTAGCCTGATGCAGAACTCAAAGATGTGTAGGGTAGCAATATGCAGTGCAAACCCAGTAAGTTGATTAGCACAAGGATAATATCACTGTGAAACAAAATGCAATGGGATGTAATTGTATCAGGTTCATTACGCTGGTGTAGATGTTTTTCTCATTCTTATAGCTCTGTCAGTCCGTGTATAGATTTACAGTCTGTCCTCGAGTCTTCTCTCTGTTCTGCATTTCAGTAAAAATAACAGTCCAGTTTCACTTGAGGTTGCAGAGCAGCACAGAGACATCAGCTCACAATGCAAACAGCAACACCGTACCCTGTGACAGGGACTCAGCACAGAACTCTAATTTCTGCTTTAAGAGACGTGGCCTTACAAAACGACAATAACAGGGTCACCCTGACGATGGTCAACAATGCTCGACTGCAGGATACCTCACTGTGTGAAGCTTATTTTGTTTGCGCTTGTTTGCCTTCCTGGTCCATAAACAGTTTCATCATTTACACGTTGTTCACAGAGGTTGTTAATTAGTCAAGGTGGCGATTAGAACCAACGACCATTCAGACACTCACCAGAATATGGACGAGTGGGGAAAAGCCAATGATGCATCTGATTATGCAGTTGATGCTGAATGAGGCATTACTAGTTTATAAACAGGAAGGGAGCCCACTTAGTCATGCTGCTGCTGATGGCACAGCCTCAACAGGAAACTGGTAATCAGTGAAACGGACCTTGATTAAAATAAATGACGGTGCTTGCAGGAGTCCCCCTGTGATATCAAGTGCATAAATATCCCACTTCTATTTTTATTTTTGCTTTCAGATATTATCTGCGGAGTTTATATACGAGTTGTTCTGCAGATATGAATCCAGGATTTTTTTTTATTTATATGTTCTTTAAATGGCGTTATTAGAGGTGTGCTGCTTTCCTTGAAGCGTACTTGCTGGTTTTCAGAGGTGCTGCAGTACAATCACTAGTCATTCGTGTGCTTTGTGGGCCTGAAAAGCATATTGGCAGCTATGCATTAAATTGCTAATGTGCCTGGCAGAGCTACATTATCCGCCCCGTCAAAGTGACAAGGGCAGAGGTAGAGCGCTCCCTTCAGCTGTGCATGAGATCTTTGGAAAATGGGTTGTGTGGATATGGTGTGGCAGTGCGCAAAGTTGTCTTTTTAAAGGCTTTCTTTGAATTTGCCGTGTTTCCGCCTCGCTGCTTTGACAGCTGCAGAACAATGAGGCCGGATTGGCTGGCCAGTTTCACAGCACCTACATTCAGTCTCTCTGTGGTCAAACTCACACACCTGGCTGCTTCTGTAGTTATTTTTTTCCCTTTTTTACTTCGTAACATTGAGCTTCTTTCCACGCCTCGGCATGCAATGAAATATTTGTATTGAAAGAACTGGACATTAAACATATGAAACAATTGCTAGACTTTAATTGACAGGACCTAATCTTGTATGGGGGGTTTTGTAGCAGAAAAACTGTAAAGCAGTAGCTCTTTTTTTTTTCTCCTTTCCTGTGTGACTCCTGTGTTCCAGCTGGATGGTTTGTTTGTCCCAGTCTGTTCTCTGCCCAGATTCAGACTCTCGGGCCTCAGGTTGTTGAGTAATGTGATTGCCTGAGGAGCCCCAAGGATAAACACTCATGTCAGCTTCTTTATAGCTTTTCAAGATCACTTTAAGAGGCACAATGCCTGTGAGTGTTTGCCTGTTGTTTCATCCGTCGCATAGAGAATATTGCTCTTCTAATTTATGATCATTCTGTTCGTCTTGACTTATCAATATGGTTAGTAACTGTTGTCATAGAGAATGAAACACAAAAATAAAAATCCTGGGATCTGTTGACTTTTTTTCAGTATCACCTGTATCCCACAGCATCCCATCATCATGTTGCAACTTCTCCATCAATGAAAGCGTGCTGCATACAAAGACGTCTTCTCAAAACTAACTGAGGGATGGGAATAGAGAAGATGAGAGCAAACCAAGCATCTCGTGACCGTGCAGCAGTTTTAAACTTATTGCATTGATCGTGAGCGTCTCACGCTCCACGACTTTGCAGCTTTTTAATGACATTGCTTGTCATCTCTTAATCTGTCTCACCTGAATACATGGAAACGCAGTTTATGTGATTAAC
Organism: Haplochromis burtoni; assembly: GCF_018398535.1. Taxonomy (NCBI): domain Eukaryota; kingdom Metazoa; phylum Chordata; class Actinopteri; order Cichliformes; family Cichlidae; genus Haplochromis; species Haplochromis burtoni. The sequence goes on from NW_024582451.1 coordinate 1,873,238, forward strand.
TTTGGAAGCACGCTTATTGATTTAATGACATCCCTAGCCGGCCTGTTCGATTGTGACTGAAAACATGCTGACGATAAATTTGGTCAGTAATTAAACTATTGATTGTTTATCAACAAATATGCATTTATTAAACACATAGGTGTTTTTTGTCGTTTTTCTGTTTGTTTGTTTTTAAGCAGAGGATTTTCTTGACCTTTATGAGTTCAAATGAAAGGGGTGGACACTATGAGGGACACAGGGTCGCCTGGTAGAGAGTTGGACCCAGACTAGGAGATGTTTTTGACCATGAGGACCCCTTCCAAAGACAACTGTCGGTCCCTGCCAGCCTGCAACCTCCAACGTGGAACGTCCACAGAGGCATATTGGGGTGAAGAGAGGCACGGCTGGCAGCAGATGGGGAGCTTGATGGAGAGCTGAAGCCAGTAACCACCTGACACCTCAGCCGCTCTGTAGGATGTGGACTGGGTGACAGAGCCTTAGTGGAGACAAAGACTGCTGCAGGAAACCATTATCCTTCCACAGGTTTACCTACGGAAACCTTGTTACGACTCCTATTTTCGTCTGGATTGATCTTGTTGTACAGAGGCGCTCTTTCAGTCATTTCAGTTACAGAGGAACAAAATGGCGAGTGAGCCTGTGCTTCTAGGGAGGAAAGAGGTGCGCTCCATTCATAACACAAGACAACATGAGAACTTTCTAGCTAAAATTACAGCCGTCTTTGAAAAGACCAGTGTTTAAGGGTTTGTGCCTGTTCGCACTTGAAGAGTGGGGTATGCTGAAGGAAGAAAATGTAGTTGATTGGCTTCGCAGCTGTCGTCGCGCCCGAGACACCTGTGCTTTTTGTGTGTGTGCTTGTTGTGTTTCACTGTTTCTGTTGACACTACTTTAAGGTCAGATGAATTTGATTATAATTGCCTCTTCCAGCAGCTTGCATGTTTCTCTTTTTACAGTTGAAGTATACACTATTATGTTTGCAAATTTATATCAGATACAAGTTCAGTATTTAAGTCTTTTTAAGTGACTTTTAATCCCTGTTTTCTCATTAACGAGTGCCAGTAATAAGGAAGTGATTGCACTGTTGAGTCGGTATTATGGCCTATTATTGTTATTTGTAGCAGATTTAGATGCAGATAAACGTCTCACTGTTTTGCATTGTTAAAATGCCAAGCTTGCCTTCTACTTATACTCTTCTGATTTGTGTTTAAAAAAAAAAAAAAAAAAAAGAAAACGCATGCAGCAGGAGCCTCTTTATAGCCTCTAAACTTTGGCATGTATATGCTGCTTTAAGATGCACATAAATGCAAATTTACAGCATCAGCTTGTTGAAACCCCTGAGCCTGCTATTGGTGCAGCAACGGCCACATGTGCATATTTGACTGAAAATAAACACAGAAAATCTGGTTTTAAAGCAAAACTGTCCCAACCAAGGCTTTGTATTGTTTAGTCTCATTTCAGTCTTGTTACTATAGCCTTTGTGTTTGTTGGCTTGTCATATTGTTAGACTTGATGCAATATGAATCAAAGAATTGCTCCAGAGCTTATTAGTCACACAGATGAGGCTGCTGTGTCCTCTGTGATATACATTTGTCTAATAATAGTCCTTTAGTGAGCTGCTGAGGTTTGCTATAGGATCTCTATAGATGAATTATGTTACATGAGCCTTTGAACATACTCGGCCTACATTAATGAGCTCGGTGGCAAAAGAAGCTGCCTCTGAAAATTTACTGAACACTTGCTTCGTTCTCTTTGGCAGCTTTCTTCTCAGCACTGTCAGCTCTTTGGTTCTGCTGCTTGACGCCGTTCCAACCCCCTCGGCTTACCACGGCTACAGTGTGAATCGAAGCCAGTTTGGAGTGATATTCCTTATATTTATTCTTAGTTTCCCCCCCTTTGGTCATTATTTCTCTGTTCTAATACCAGACCTATTTTACGTCTTTGTCAGCTCAGCCTAGTGGTTGAAATTGGAACTATTTGTACAATAAGCAGGCTTTTGTTCTGAAAATGCCACCGTATGTATGAAAGCCCTTCATCGCAACCCTTTTTCTTTTTTAAATCAGCGACTGACCTGAGAGCTGTTGGCGATAGCACAAAGGCTCACGTTGTGAATGGAAGCTTCATCTTCCATGTTTCAAAAAAGAAAAACTCAGCAGCTTATCCATTCGTACCGCCTTCAGAAAATCTGTAAATAATCTATTCGTTCCTAGAGATGAGTCTTTGTTGTTCCCCTTCTCAAAATTGGCCTACAAATGAAAATAGATCTTTATTCTATCTGTGTGGTTGTTTCTATGCCTTACACGAAGTAATCCCTATTATTTTTCTGCATCTCTACAGGTTCAACTACAGATCAACACACCATCTCACCACCAATGGCTTCTATGAGTTCCTCAATTGGTTCGATGAAAGGGCGTGGTACCCCTTGGGGAGGATCGTGGGTGGCACAGTAAGTTTATCCTCAAAATGCAGCTCCATTTGTTACATATTTGTTCATCAATTTTCCATTTACAGTTTAGAGAACTAGAGATTTAAATCTTGTTAATAAGGTGCCCATAAGAGCCACAAGTATCTCTACTGATCCGATTTCTAAATGGCCTATTCAGCTTTGGAGCTACAAAGCTGATGGAGCCTATCCCATCTTGCATACACATCTTGGGTACACACTGGATCTGTCAACAGCCCCCCCACCCCCTCACACAGTCTCACATCCTCACCTACAGTCAATTTTGAATCATAATTTAACCTAAAAAGTATGGCTGTGGGGAAACTCCATACAGGAGTACCACAGGCTCACAAAATTTTAAGAAAATATGTTTTGTGATTTAAAAAAAAAAAATAGAGAGAACCTGAGCAACACTGACTTGGATAATGACCTCTGTGTATGTGTATGGGGAACAGTCAGTGTTTACACTCTTTAGAAAAACCATGGTGCCCTCAGCCTACATCAGAATCATAATACTCTGGATACTTTACCTTTTTGGGCCATTCTGTTAACCACAGATTGGTTGTGTGGGAAAATCTCAATAGATCAGCCCTTTCTGAAACACTCGAACCAACCTGGCTGACACCTACGACCGTATCCAATCCAGCATTACTTACATCGCCTTTCTTCCCTCATTCTGATGCCCGATTTGAACTTCAGCAGGCCTTATTGGTCATGTCTACATGCATAAATGCACTGAGTTGCTATCACGTGACTGGTTGATTACATGTGTGTCTATGAAGTAGTTGTACAGCTCTACCCCAGTGAGAGTATGTATCAGAAAAAACTAAAAAGCGATCATTATTTCCAACCACGACTTTTCCCAGCTGAAGGTCAATCATCTGCATATTGCTTTAGGTGTTTGATGTAAAACACAGAGGCAAGCGTTTACATTTCCGAAGGCCGAACATTTGCTGTGCTTGAAATTGACCCCAAGGATAACCTTTCTAAATAGTTGCCTTTTCCCCCTCAATTTTCTGTTGTTTTACTAAATCAGCTCAGACAAGTGTTTCATCCTCTTTGTGTTTCCACCAAAGTGTTGCCTTGTCTCCGCATCTCTTTTATTTTAATGGCTGATTTAAATTCAGCCCGTAGTTTCCAGTTTGGTCACTTGAGCATTGAGGCACTACATTTTGCTGAATGTGTCTTGCAGTTTGTTTAATCAGACAGTGACCTCAAGTGTGAACGAGCTCGCTCTGCATCAGACTAAAAGGGGTTGAGATAAGTGTCAGCAACTAACGCTGAGGCCATGGCACTATATTAGATTGCTCCCTTTCAACTTGGGAGCAACTTTCTGGCCCATGTGTGACACAGTGAAGTTGTATTCATGAAGGGAGAGTAAGATGAGCCTGATACTGAGAGTCAAATTGGTCCTGAAAGAATAGATTTACACTACTTTAATGAGTCTTCTAATATTAAGGATAAGGTTGAAGAAAGCTTTTAGTGTTTAGAGTCTGCCTTGCAAAAAATCTCAGGGCAACAGGACATAAGCTAGAGGAATTCTGCATCGTACATAGGCTGGAAATAGTACGCTTGATGCTGCAATGTCCTGATTTTTAAAAAGACTGAGATATATTTGCATTGCATGACCCTGACCTGGTTTGGTGGCAGAACACACAGAGGCTCACACATAGGTCGACCAGCACATCGAGATGCCCATTTGATCCTGTCGGCACACAAGGTTCAATACAGGGATAAAAACAAACACAAGCTTACTACATACAAGAACAAAGAAGGCCTGCCTACATGCAGTGTGGAGAAGTATTTCAAGGGTACTAAAGTCAGGCTTGGCAGATCAAGGATGCCATAGAGCCCCATAAGCCTCCACCAAAGAGCATGGATTTAAGTCACAATCCAGGAACAACAGTTAACCGTTAACTTGACTGATTCCCCTCAGCTGCCGTGCCCTCCCCACTGACCAGCAACATGATTACGATAAAATATTGAACTTTTTCGGTGAAAAATGGGACATGATGATTCTACAAAATGTGTCTCCCATTTCCCCGATTCCCTCATCTCCCAGCCTCATCTTCTCACCCCTCTATCCTGTGAACAGTGACGTCTATGTGAGTTAAATACCTTTGGCCTTTCTATCTCCCTTTCCTCCTTAACGTCCCCACCTGCTGTTTGTTCTCTCAACCAAGCTTCATGGACATACTAGGGTTATACTCTGAGCTATAATTGCTCTAGCTAATGGTGCATCAGGACTACAGAATCTAGGTACTCAGTGCCAGATAAATGTGGAAATGAATTCTTACCTCGATTACTAGTTCAGGTAAAACGCTGAGCTAGAGCCTGACCCTTGGAGCCTGTAGTGAGACTCCTGTCTCTTTCCCTCTGATTAGGGAGTTCCTGCACATAGCCGATACAACAAGGCATGTTAATGCTGTGCATTTATTCACATTTCTGTTATTGTAGTACCAAACAACGTCCAGGGCTGGAGCTGGAAGACATTCTACATACTGATATTTGAATATAGTTTTCACTCCTGCACAAGCAATCCAAGGAATTATACATCCCAAACCTATCCATCAGGATTCATCTGTCATAAGTAATTACCATCAGATTCTGGTAATTGCACATGACAAGCCTAGCCTGTAATAATGGATGCTCTGCTTCTGTTTCAGTACACGGACGCTTGGGCTAAGCCGTGTACCCAGAGGGTGGAAGCTGAAACTCATGAAAATTAATTTAAGACTGTACGCCTTCCAGTTCAGATTACTCGTCTAATCATGACATTAACAAGATTCCCGGACTGTACATTGCATTATCTTCAGCATAAATATCAGTGCACACAGAGCTGAGGTTCTTCTTCTGCACATTTGGAATATATTGATGGCGTATGAGTCAAAACAGGAAATGATCGTAGAGTATTTCACACGCTGCAGTCTCCTTTCTGCTCAATGTAGTTTCACTGAAGATTCATTTCATTTTCCAGTTGGACATTACTTTAAATATTTTAATGTTCTCACTAAAGCAATTTGCAAAGGGAGAACATACATGGGCTTGAGCAGTATCACATCTGGAGGTTAGAAGTTGGCAGACAGACGGTGCATTTCATGAGTGCTTTATAACTTCATTTCTGGTATACTTCTATTTGTCATTTGTTTTATTAATATTAGGCTTGTTCCAAATGTCAATGTTCCCCCATTAAACAAACAAACAAAACCCTAACATTTAAATCATAAGAATAGAATTAAGGTCAGTTTGATTTCTAACCGTTGTATTATATAGGACATAAGTATGACAAATCTAGCCTAACTAAAACACACAGGCTCAAGCTGATACAAAATCCTGCCTGTGTTTCTGAACTTTTCTTGGAAGTGTTGTGCTGAGTGGTTACGAAGAGTCACTGCAGCCATTTCAGCAGGTATAATTTGTGGAGCGATTGTGCTGGGGCCTAAGGTATGTGTTGCACTGTCTGCAATTACAGAGGTCATGTAGTACTTGCGGCGTTATTATTTTGAGCATCGTCTGTAGATGATTGTTACTTCATACCTTTTTTTTTCTTCTTCTTTTATTTGACATTTTTAAAATGCCTGATTCTGGATCCCCAGGGATGATACTTATACCACTGGAATGAATTCACATAAAGCATGCTGGAACTAATATGCAGCTTCACAAGGTGCTTTGGCAACCAAATTAATTAATCTGACTGGAAGAAAAATGTTAAAGAGTAAAAGATGCACTGCAGCGGAATGGCTGTGGCATCGCAAAAAGTGGAGATATTGTATTTCTTTTTTTTAATCATTGTCAACAAATCCCTTGAAAATGCAGAAATGGATAATGAATTCATCCTTCCAGCAAGATCTGTGTGTAAGCCAAGGCTTGATATAGCATATTTCTCTGTGCCATAGCGCTTCATTTGCCCCCAAACTGTGTCACTGTCAGTGAGCCACACTGTTGCACTACATAAATGACACGTTGCTTCCTCACCATGAACATTAGCATTGTGTTTTGTTTTAAGTCAGTCTCTTATGCATGGTCTTGCTGATGTAAATACTCACTAGCTTACCAGATGCATACTAATCCCCTGTTTGTTAAAATGCCCAGATATCCCAGGGCATCACTGTGGCTCCCTTTGAGATTTACATGCTCGGTCTACACAAAACAGTCCACTGTAACCCACAGTGGACTTTTGGAAAACGTTTAGTGGCAGATGGCAGGTGACATTTCCCCTTATAAGACACATCCATTTCTTTAGCAGATGGGTGGGTCATTTAATTGGCCACACTAAATGCAAATGTCTCCGTATCACATGTAAATGTGCAGAGTCTAGGAGTTGATGCGTAGGAATTGATGCATCTGATAGAACTATGGCCCTTTAGCAACTAGAAATATTTGACCTATTTCTTTTTTTATTACAAAAAAATAGATGAAGGAAAATGAAAAAACTAATTGGATCAGACTTTACAGGAATGCAAACAGCATAAAAAGCATGATTATGACCTTTTCTCCAAAGTGTCTGAATAAGAGAGAGCAATCTGAAAGCTAAGGAAATGCAAATTTAAGCACATTTGAGATTGCATTAAAATAACTGAAAAATAACAAATTATTCTTGATTATTATTTTATTGCTTAGAGAGACAAATGGGTTCATTAAGGGCTGAGATTACATCAGGGATCGACTCTGAGCTGTTGCTTGCTTGCAGTGATAGACAGATGAGGTCAGGCAGGAGTCTCTGTGGTCTGTGATGTTTGCAGATGACATTGGTATCTGTAGGGAGAGTGGGGAGCAGGTGAAAGAGTCTGAAGAGGTGGAGCTATGCTCTGGAGAGACATAGAAAGGAAGTCGGTAGGTGGAAGACAAAATACATGTCTGTAAAGTAGAGTAAGACAGGAAGGTGATGATGCAAGGAGTAGAGGAAGTGACGTAGATGAGTTTATATACCCCGGGGAGTGGACAGTGCACAAGTGGAGTGGTGGGTAGAGACCTGTGTCAGGAGTGTTTTGGAGTTGTAAGAGAAGAATAGTGGCTAAAGGAAAGGTAAACAAGATGAAAGTGGGAGCACGTATGGTGTATAATTTGGAGACAGTGGCACTGACAAAAGATGGGAAGTAGAGCTGGAGGTGCCAGAGTGGCACTAAGAGGAACAGGACTGGAAATGAGAAGGTTAAGAGGTTCGCAGACATGCACACTGGAGGGCTAGTGGGGAATTGTACAAAGGGTGTTGAATATGGAGCTACCAGGGAGAAAGACGAGAGGAAGACCGCAGATGTAGGGGAGGAGGTTTGGTGTGACAGTACATGCTGGAGAGAGGGGGAGAGGGAGGCAAATAATCTGCTGTGGCGACCCCTAAAGGGAGCAGTCAAAAGAAGATTGCAGTGTCAAACAGCAGCTTCACAGTTGGAAGCGGAGGTGGGATTTGTCAACATTTATATATATATAGAGCGACTGTTCAACACTAAAAGTCGGCTGCAAACAGTGCCTTGCTCAAGGGCACAGCGATGGCAGTTGCTGGAGTAACAGAGAGGCGCTCGCTTATTTGGTGTGTAGGTTTATGGTGAAAATCCCACTTGTTTGCATGACTGAGCGAGATAATTTTATGAACACAGACAGGCTTCAGGGAAGGAGGGCATTTACTTTTACTCCCACACTGCTTTTGAAATCATAAAACGAATGTGTGAGAGCTCTTATTTGCATCAAGCCTATGCTTTTAAAACATGCAGGGGTGTGGACAAGTGCTGGGTTCATCTCAGACTGGTGCAGCGAGCCCGTAAATGCAATCAATGGCTGTTGTTTAGGAAACTTGGGAGCGGAGAATGTAATTCAGAATTTTGTGAATTACTAAGTTACACTCTGCCGTCATTTTAAACAGCCAGTCTGGGTTTGACGTTTTAACAATTATCCTCCTTGCTGTGACCTCTGACGCCAGGTAGGATTCACGAAAACACCTTTGCTAATGTTACATTTGCTCCGTTCGACCTACCTGGGCTCACCTTTCAGTATATACAGCTCAGTCTCCTCCACTTCTCATGAGCCTCACTGGCTCGTTATCTTTCATCATATCTTTTCTTCTGCCTGCCTCTGCCTTTCACACATCTACTATGCTTCCAGTCTCATCCTTACACTCCCCTCCACCACCCTTTATTCAAAATTAGACAGATGATCCTGACAGTCTGCATTAATTGTGTATGGTAGCATTAAGTCTCTAAGCACTGAGACGGGTCAGGCCGTTCGGAAGAAAGATGAGCCGATGTCAGTTAATGTGACAGTTGAGTGCCTTTATGCTCACGCCAGTCCAGCTGCCCTCTCCCTTTTTATTTCCCCCTTTTCACTCCCACCCAGCCTCCACTCCCCAGAGGATGACTGCCAGTTGCTCTTTCTCCTGTGCCACAGATAAGGAAGGAAGGCTTCTCTAATGTGACAGTCCAGAACAACAGCAGGCTGTCAATCCAATAAACCGCTCTTTGTTGCCGTAATGACAATGACTCAAGTGCGTTTCTGTAACGCCTTTTGACAGTTTTAGTTGATGCTGTTTTCAAAATGAGCAAGCCGCCTTGTGCTTTGTTGAATGCCAGTTTAGAGAAGTGTTGATTAAATTTATGTACAAAGATTTCTTTCAAGCCAGACCTCATTGCTAAATATCCTTGACTATGATGAACAGCTTTAGTCATATTTGAGGGGACCTGGGCCATACGACAGTTTAGACTGGGTAATAATGGACTGTTGTCAAATTCTCAGAGCTATGAGATGTGGTTGATTTACGCAGATGTAGATTAGCTGGTGTAGGTTGGACTTCTAGGCATTGGCTAATTAGAGACGTGAAGACCTAAGTTTATTAGCAGTAGCGTATGGAGTGGACCTACAGTGGAAATGCATCAAGGACTACTCGCACGTTAAACATAACCTTTATCTTGCATCTTATTTCAGACGTCCACATTGCACTGCACAAAGCTCTAATTGGATCTGCTCTCATACAGATGAGACAAGGACATTAAGCCTCACCCACTCAGGCCCCATCTTTAATGGTTTTAATAATAACATTCTTGTTGACACCATGTGCGGCAAAACTTGACCCTCGATTTTTCTTTATGCAAGCAAAAATAATTCCTTTTTCCTTTTCATCCCAGTTTTCTAGTGTTTGAATCGACTAAAATGGAGAACAGAGAAAAGGAGATTCTGTGATTTATTAATGATATAATCAACAAATTGATAGCAGAAATAATTGTTCAGACCTTTAAGTGTGCCCAGTGTGATTCAAGGCCAATTCAGTTTAGTTCGATTTAATTTGGTTATTTGCAATTAGCGTATTAGTTGAGCTGAATATTTATTTTCGTTGCTGCCCCTGTAATATGTAATAAACAGTGGTGGCTCTGTGGCAGTGCACGCTGGTGTTTGGTGCCTAAATGCCCATCAGTAACTTGTGTTCATCATTAATGGAGCTTGTTAATGGCCACATTACCTCCTGTTAAATCTCGCTGAAGTTTTGACCTAATGAAATGAGAAATGCAGTGCTGTGCAAAAGTCTTGAGCCCATACTCTTTTCTTTGTTTCCAAGGAGCCAGAGGCAATACTTCTGGGCTTTTTGAAGGGCCTTGTAAGTGACCATTTTTAGGGGAATGGGTTGTTTTTGACCTGTGAATCAGTGAAGCTTGAAAAGATACTTTACTCAAAGGATGAAACAGTGTTTTGTACATACACATAATTGACAACTTGGCAAAGAATCAATTTTAAATTGTATCTTTAGGGAGTTTGTTATTAACAGCCTTCTACAAAGGCTGCTATAAAGGGCGTCAGAGGACCTCGTGTCCTTGAAGTCATTGGTCTGTCTGATGCGCTTGTAGTAGTGGAACTCCCACAATTGGTCATGCCAGAGGCTGCTTCCCATAGTGAAATACCGAGGAAGGCTTGAAAGAATCGCTTTAGTTAAATATACAAAGAATCTACAAAATGCCAGAGATAACAGTTTGAAAATACTTTTTTTGTGCTGTGATTTTATACTTGTCAAAGTTGAAAGTTTGGCAGTCCAAAAAAACTCTATGGCAGATGAACAGTATGTGAAAGACATGTCCTTTAAAAATCGGGCAAAAAATTATCCAGCAAAGACCTGACGCAGGACTTTTCACTGATCAATCTACCATTCAACGTAGCTTCATCTGAAATGGTCTAAGTGGAAGGTCGGCTGTTAGTAAGTCGTTCTTAAGGCAGGAAAGCGGGGAGAAAAGGCTGTGGTGTGCCAAATTACACAAGAACTAGATTGGTAACAGGTTTTATGAAGTGATGAATCCAAATTATTAGTATGTACAGAGAAGGTCAGGACTAACAAGGAATGTTTATAGCTGTCTATAAAACACGGTGGAGCTCTTCCATGGTCTTTAGCTCCAATTCAGCCAGTGATGTTGGATTTTTTTCAAAGTTAATGGAATTCTGAATGTAGAAAAGTGTGATCAGATTTCAATCCACCATACAGTAGCACGTTGCCAATGCAGAAAAAAGCATACCTGGATAGACGAACACAAAATTGATTAGTATCAGTCATGGATTGGCCTCCCCAGAGCCTGAACAACATCATCATCATGACTGAATTGAACAAGGAGAATTATTCCTGAAGACTACTTAAATAAAATACAAGAAAGCCTGTCAAAGAGTTTGGGCTGCGTTGAAGAATAAAGTTATTCATATTATACAATAAAGTTATCAGATATCGACTTTAAAGCTCGATTAAGTTGTACAAGCTCTATTTCCATGTGTGTTTGCGCATGTTACAATGGACCTATTTCCCATTTTCCTAGAAAAATATAAAGAAATAAGGGGTAGCTCAAGACTTTTATACAGTACTGTACTTTATAGCAGTTGAGATGATGTAGTATTAGATTAGTTAGACAAGCCTGATCAGTAAGTAGTGTGGTCGCTGCTATCCATGATGGATAACAGTCAGTTCAGTGACTTCCTCTCCAACACAGCTTCAGAAGTGTACGGTTTACGGCCAATCACAGAGCCAGCCTTCATAATCAGTTTATCTAGTCTGTTGCTGTCATCAGCTCAGACTCTGCTCCCCCCAGCAGACCACAGCAAAGTACGCTGTACTTGCCACAATCGACTGACTGGACAATATCCATCATTTTGCTGCACATATTTAAGGATCTCAGCTTGCTTAGGTAATAGAACTTGCTCATTGGGTGAGGTAATAGAGCTTTCCTCCCTCTTTTATGCACAGGCTCTGTGTTGGCCTGTTGTTGATATGGATGCCCAGGTACTTGTACTCACCCTATATATCAACATCATGCCACAGAATAGATGTGGGTCATGTAACTGTCCTCTTTCTTCTCTAACTCTTCTAAGTTTTTCCTCTAATGTTTTTATATTACATTACATCCGAGTCCTGAAATGTTATTCACTTGTGACTGAAAAGCTAGTCACACAGCATTTCCAGAACAATCATTGCCCAGACAATTGACTATTGATTACACAAATGATTATATTTTTGTTTTTCTCCTGTGTAAATATTACAGAACATTCACTACAAATCGGTAAAAGTGACAGTTTTCCGAATTGAAAGCGGTTTCATTTTCCGATCAATACCTGATGATAACCTACACGTCAATTCTCCATATACCCGCTTAACAGCTGGTTCGCACAGCACACAGTCTATAAGATCGACTGTCGTGTGGCGTCTACGTGCGTTCGATGTGGTACGAGCCCACGTTAAATCTTCTCGCAAGCAGCTTAAAATTATTCACGAGTTACGCCTTCCATTTTCCCACAATTTGTCTGAACACACAGCAGACGGAGACGTAGATTTTTGTATGCAGCGCTTAATTAGTGAGAGAATGTGGAAAATGAACACATTAGAGCTGCGATTCACCTCAAGTCATTTAATCTTAAGAGAATTAGCAGCTTTCACTAATACAACGAGTATTCCCACGGCGAGAGGCTCGCACTGAGGGTCGGGGAGGGAGAGGTCACATTTGAACATCTGTTCAATGGGAGACGAGAAAAGCCTGATGCCATCCCCCGTCTGTTGGAAGCTATTGGAACCATTTTTAATTTGGCTTCTGATGTTGATTTAATTTTAGTCTTTTGATCAAAATGTGCGTTGTTTTGTTTTTTTTGTAACCTTATTTTTAAGTAAATCCTCTAAGGGTTTTTAGGATACAGCTCTGACTGTCGTCGTTGCGTAAGGTCATCACGACTACAGGTGCTGCTCTCATCTGTCCCAAGGTTTACAGAAAAGGCAATCCATACCTCTCTACTCTCCAGTGATGGAACTAATCAACTCTCTGCACTTTACTTTTCCCTCTCTGTCAACATGGATAACATCAGAATAATGCAGCACATACCTGGTCGTTTCAGGAAAGGCAGTGAGCCTTTGTGAGTGAAATCTATGTGTTACTCATGAAATCTGCTTGAGGAAATTAAACCTCTGTTTAAAAAATGTTGGGAGGTTAAGTGTAGTTTTCTTTGGCGCTGGCTAAAATCTCTTTGGTAGGCGCCAAAAATGTGTAAAGGGGGAAAAATAGTCTGACTTAACAGTGTTCCTTTAACTTATGTTACTATAGATGTTGAGGCTTCTCTGTTCTGGTTTTATTTCCTCTTTGCATTTCTCACAAACTCTTCTTCTGTTTTTTTATTTTATTTTTTATTTTTTAAAACCTTCCCTCAGGTGTACCCAGGGCTCATGGCGACTGCAGGCCTTATCCACTACGTGCTCAACATGCTCCACATCACCGTCCACATTCGTGATGTGTGCGTCTTTCTTGCGCCTGTGTTCAGCGGCCTGACCGCCATCTCCACCTTCCTGCTAACCCGGGAGCTGTGGAACCAGGGTGCCGGGCTGCTGGCAGCCTGCTTCATCGCCATCGTCCCCGGTTATATCTCTCGCTCCGTCGCCGGCTCCTTTGACAATGAGGGCATCGCCATCTTCGCCCTGCAGTTCACCTACTACCTCTGGGTAAGTTCAGACTTAAAAGTGCCGTAAGGAGGAATCTTATTGTATAGAGGAGACAGTTTAAACTTCTTTGTGAGGAATCAGATTCATGCTCACTCTTTTGGGAGGATTTTACCCACAAAAGTAGCCCCACTTTCAAATCGTACTTTTCATAGATGTTGAATTATTTATCCACAACCTTGAAAGGCATGCTAGGCTTCTTTGTGCACCACGTGAAGCCCCGGAAACGACATGCTGCACCATAAAACCTTCACAATATGATGACCTTTAAGAGTAGAATTGACAAGATCTCCCTTTTAAAGGTTGAATATCTCCTCTCCCAATTTCCTTTCCTTTTTAAAAATGCATGAAATGAACGGAGTGTTTGTTCATAAAGTGGCTAACCTTGTTTTATTTAGTTTTTTCCCCCCCCCTGCCTTCAACAATTTATTTTATTTTTTTACTTCAATAAATGCGGCCTATCCTTGAGCTAACAAGGCAGATGAGAAGAGTCTTTTGTTTTGTTTTTTTAAAATACAGCCTGAATGTTTGCAGCAACTGCATTGCAACATATTTTCCACAGCAGGTGGAAGGAAGAAGCTTTTCAAGTTGAAAGATGCCTGAAACAGACTTTACTTTCAGTCTATCCACTCTTTCAGTTGCATCAGCAGCTGCCTTTCAGCCCTGCAGCTTTCTTACTAAGAATGCATCTCGTGTGCCTTTGTATACAAGCGTGTGTTTGTATTTGTCTGTGTGAAAATGAAGAGCTCTGCAAACAGTTTTTATCAGCATTCACTTCTTCCTTGTTATTGCCGTTGACCTTGACAAGTACTGCGGATTTTTTTTCCCTTCTGTATTGAGCTGAGTCTGTTCACTGACTTTTCCCCTGCTTTGCTTAAACTCATCCTAAGATAGAAAAAATTTAATATTTCCAGCTTATTGAAAATGGAAGTAATTGTGTCTTTCTCCATAACTGGGTTTCTCTTGACATTAAAGAGCTGAGCTGAGCTTCTATTGGCCACATAGAAATACAGCTTAAGAGCAGATGATGGAAGAAGTCCATGCAAAAATGATGTTATGTAGCAAAAGATGGAATTCAAGGTTAAAGTGCTAACGGTGATGAGAGAGGAAGGGGGAAAAAATGCAACAGACACGTCACAAAATTAAATTAAAGTCATGAAAGTGGCATTATGTAGTCCTTGCTATATGCTTCCAACATATCAGACTTGAAATACATCCCTGTTAGTCATCATTCTGCTACGAGGAACATAAAATTCAGGGTCAGTCCAGTTTTCAGTGCTGAGTAGAGAATTATTGGAGAACAGCTGCAGATTCTTTGAAAGTGTAAATATTACGGCCTTTCATTAGCACAAAGTGAGCATACAGTGCTTCCTGTTCATACAGTATTGTGCCATCCCACTGAGTCCATAAAATTATTTTCTATTAATGAAATCACGTAGTGTTCCTGTGGACTGCAGGGATAGAATATAAAGGCTGCAGGCTACAGAGAAGCAGTTGCCCACCTCTGCAGTTAACCTGTGCTGAGCAGGTGTCCAATAAAAATGGCGGGGTATTTTCAGGGAGGACAAATTTAATATTGTAGATTTTATCAATATAAAAGTGATCACTGAAGACACGGAATTGATTGGAAGACAGTTTTAGCAGATAGCAACTCTTACAGGCCTCTGTTTCTGCCTCTGCTTGCAAATCTTTCTCTCAAATATGCATGGGGAAAGGGGAAATTGAACTTACCCTACTGCTTCCAAAGGAACTAAGCGGTAAATAACAGGTTCTGCTTATCAAATACAGTCAGTGAGTGCTCATCAGCTGGTGTGAGCACCTCTATAAAAGCAGATGTTTTGGCAGTTTTTGTCAGATTTTTTTGCAATGCTCAAAAACGGCAAAAAAACAAAACAACAAACATATAAAAAACACCCAGGAGCTACATCTCAGACTCTGCAGGCTTGAATGTTCATGTTAAATGTTAAAGTTCATCACAGTGCAGTCTTGAACTGTCATGTCGAACAAGTCATAGTTGTTCAGCCGCAAAAGAGTGAACAAGTATGGCTCGTTTCGACGGGTTGCCAGGCGATGTGAGACTGATAAAGAGATGCAGAAAATGATTACTTCAAGTTATTGTGGCTAAAGGTGGTTTTACAGGTTGCTGAATCATCGATGTTTTTCTTCGGCCTCCATCGACTACCACGAAAACTTGCTCCTTGATGAGTCTGTCATTTGAAAGCGTTTACCATGGCTGGCTGTAAACCTAAGCAGCTATAACGCACAGTGTTTGACAGCATCATTAGCCTTTATCCTTGAGTTTTTTAAACATAAATTAGACAGCATAAATGATAACAGTAATGTAATTACAATAGCATCCCAGGTTTAATTCATCGTTGGGATTCTCTGTGCATTTCCTTTGATTCTGCAGCACAATTTACTTTGGCAAATGACACAGGGGTTTCTTTTTTTCTGCTTAGAAGCTTTGGTATTATCTAGAAAGATTACTACATGATAGAATGCTACAATCCTATTGGGGCCAGGGGACTTATGCATATAAGCCACATGTCTATTATTGACTGACTGTAGCTGCGAGATTGTAGGAAGATGTAATTCCTGGCTGGTTCACGTCCAGTATATGAGATTCACAGAAATGTGGCAGACAAATGTAACATATTTATATAACCAATTTATTTAGAAAACCCTATTTTTCATTATTTTGGTGATGTAATTCAACCGCATGCAACTGATTTAAAAAAAAAAAAAAATGTCTCCATGGCTCAAAGCTGCATACAGCCTGCAGAAGTCACACAATTATGCAGATGCGAATTTGAATGCTGTACATCGCTGCACATAAAGCGTTCAGGACAAATGTTCGGTCTCAGCTCACGCTGGCCGAGTCAATTACTGCACAGCACAGTAGCAAGTTGAGAGGCTACTGTTAAACCTAACCCCCCCCACACACACACACACACACACACACACACACACACACACACACACACACACACACACAATAAGCGCAGAAGCATGTGTTCCTGAGCATTGCAGATATGTAACTGGTAAACATGTCAACCAAGGTTGTGGGTTGTTTTCACATTGGCTCTGTGTGCATGAAGGAGTTTTATTATTCTGTAAATGTGTTTAAGTTATAATGGACACATTTTTAAGCTAGTTAACAATGTTATACTTTTTTTTTTTTTTTTTTTTTAGAATCAGTGAAATTAATGAATTCACACTTTATTTTGACAGATTGAACAGTAAGGGTTATTAAGCTTATGAGTAGCACCCTGCTTGATTTACAATCTCTTTACATGAGCTTGAATAAATTCATGTGGAGAGCCTGCATACCTTCAACATAATCAGCTTTTGCAGGTCCTAAACTGAAATAAGAACATTTCAGGTAAAGTTGCTGGATCTGCCATTCATAATTTCCAAGCAAGCAATTTCCATGTGCTTTAAATATGCATTGCATTGTTCTCCACTCAGTGCTGTAGAACGCCTGTATTCTCCTGATGGCAGAACCATTTGTGCCACAAAGTTTGGGCGAATAAGTCAGAATTGAGGTTGTTATATTCACACCAATGAGGCAGATGGTGCCTTTCTTTAAAATTAGTGGTGACAAAAGGTGCCATTACAGGTAATCTAAAAGCAGAGCAGGCAGCTTGTTAGGGGCCTAACTCTGTAGCCTTGTGCCAAATGTATATTACCTTAATGGAGTTTAAATGTAGATTTCCTTTTTATATACTGCAAGATGTTTGGTCATGCCAGCCAGCACTAATTTCAGAACAGTTTGAGCAAATGTTAAAATGACATCTGGAAGTCACTTTGAATTCCGTGTCCACCTTGAATACCGTGCGTCTACTAGAGAGTGAATGATGACATGTTTGTCGTCTGCAACTCGTGCACCCCAGATGGTGGACCTCAAAGAAGTATATTGGGAATGCCTGCTGAGCTGTTGGGTATTCAGCTGTCTGTGTTTGCAGTGGAGTGTAATATAGGCCCACGTTTTTGGTGTGTTTTTTCTTTTTCCTTTTCATGTCATTGTTTGCATGTTGAGTTTTAGAAGCATCTGGTCTTAACTGCGAGAACTTTTCAACTTTTGCTTTTCCCCCCCCTTTTTTTTTTGGATTGTCTCTTCGTGTTTACTGTTTGATTTATTCAGAATTTTTCACAGACCTCAACTGCAAAAGGCAACAGGCATCCAATGAAAGCAGACTTAAAAAGATAATACTATTTCAAAAAATGCCTCAAATTTATGTTATTACAAACATGGAGCTTTTTTCCCTTTCATCGTGTGATTTATTTGCTGAATAGTACCGAAACCTAGCGTTAGAAGGGCTAATGAAACTAGTGCTTGTAACCTTCCTCATACAAGGTCAGTTCAATTAGTGATGAGAAAGTGCTTTTACTGAACATGCCACAGCTAATCTTCAGCAGTAATGGTAGGGCACTGTCTATTTATGCAGTTTTTAATTTTTACCTTCAAGGTTTGTGTTATACTCAAGTGGAAAAACATCTTGAGCCGTGGAGGCTTTTATCCAGGTAGAAGTAGCGATGCAGGTATTTCATCACACCGTGACTCAGTGCCGTGTGTCACAGTGTAAGAAGCCTGGCAGGGAAGTTGCCGCAGGCTTTGAAGGGACCTTTTATCCATCCGTGGATTTAGCCATCCAAGTTTATGTCACTTTGTCAAATCATGTATGGATGAATCTGTCCGTGCGGTTTCAAGGTAGTATGGGTCACTATACTGGAGCGTGCTTGCGGACAGCTCTGTGGCCCTTTTTTGAACTCGCTCGCTGTCACTGATCTGGCAATGCTCCTACAGTTTAGTGTCCAGGTGGCTGCCTGAGCTCTGCTGTTGTGCCTACAATTTAAATCCCAATACAACAGCCCTAGCTGTCTCTGTGTGTACCGGCTCAGCAGAGTGAAACTGAACTGATGATTGTTGCAAACACTGGGAGCGTTTACATCCTCAAACATGCAGTGAGTGTTGGTAAACCAAACATATTTGGGAGGTGTATGCACACATGTGTACAGGCTTCCGTGTGTATTTTAGAGATACAGCAGGTTACTGGCATTTCTTTCTCTTCTGTAATGTAAGGTCTGAATGCAGGCTATGGTTTTTTTGGGACCAGCATATAACACCACACTCATAACATTTTCTCAAAAGTCAGAAGAGATTAAATTTGAACCGGGCGGTATATCCTCATATTATACTGTCGTCATGCATAATGTGATGGTGCTTTAAAAATCTAATGCCAGTGAATGGGAAAAACAAAAAAGGTCCCCTGGGGCTTTTCCAAGCTGCAAGCATAGATGGTTTAAAAGATGGACACGGTTACCAGGATGTCATCGTTTTTTAAAGTTGTGTTTTGAACCTTTTGAGAACCTTTGGCGTTTGACCTTTGGCTGTTTCGCTTTTTTAAAAAAAGAAGGAAAATATGTGACGAGCAGGGGTTATGAAACGACATGTGAAACCAGTGATCCTCCATTTTGAAAATAAAGTAAGTAAAAAGTAAGGTAACATTTTATTTGTATAGCACCTTTCAAGATGAAAAACACAAAGTGTAGAACAAAATGAACTAAAAGCAAGTTTAAAAACACAAGTTTTTAGCTTTTTTTAAAAAAATTTTTTTTAAAAGAGACCACTGAGTCCACAGATCTCAAGCTCAAAGGGAGAGAGTTCCAGAGTCTGGGGGCCACAGTTACCTTTCGTTTTCAGCCTTGTGTGATGGACAACCAGCAAGCCCCGATCACATGACCTCAGGGACCTGTTGGGGAACACAGTATAACAAAGCTATATAGTGCTGCAGAGTTTACGATTACGGGAAGTCATTCACAGGAGATCTGAGTCATAAACTCTTTTGTGATGAATTTTTTGTTAAAGCTTTTAGCCATTAGATGGTGGCTGTTATGATAAATACTATTATAATATAATAAGACTTGAATATTTCTAATGGCCTTTTGGACAACGTAGACGTCAACTTTAGTTTTCTGAAATTAACCAAGTCCCCGTCCCCAGTAATTTGGTGGTAGCTTGATCCCCAGCTCCTGTATCTAAGTAAGAGTAATATAACACTATATAAATTAGTCCATCAACCATGTGCTAAAGTAGGGGAGAGTGGCGCACTAACTAACTTTCCAACCTTACCTCATAGTGTAGTTAGATCGGTTACATGAGTTAGACAATAAAACAGTTAGGTGGCATGATGTGTTGCACACATCGCTAAACAGCAAGATGTGTATAGGTTCTAACTAGGGCTGTGCGATATGACCAAAATCTCATATCCCGATATAAGAATTCTAACGATATAAATCACAAAAATGTAACATTTTCTGTAAATTCTGTGAATCTCGGGCAGCTCGACTTGCGGGAAGTGTTTCCAGCTGCGCGTCATGTAGCTGGAGTCGAGTGTTTTAACCGATGCATGAAACTACATTTTTAGACATAAGTTGTAACGGCCGCCGTTTTCTTTGTGAGTATTTATTACACGGCGTGCTGCGGGGAAAAGCCTGTTCTAACGTTTGAGTCTAAGGTTTATTTTTTAGCACCTGGCGGCTCTTTTTTTACTTCTCATCCGTAAATAATCTGCTCTTTCACGTGATTCAGTTTATTTTGAAAAGTCTCAACAGGATCTTGAGCTTTATTGTGAAAGGTTTATGTGGAACATAAACAAGCGGACACACGATGCTGTTACCGTCGTTGTTGCTAACCACAACGCATAAAAACAGGCGCTTGTCCGTCAGTAGTGTGGTTATATTAAATATAAGAGAAAGAGAGAACTTTAAGAAATTAATATAGCCACTACAGTGACCATCAAAACGATGAAAAAATATTGCCGTAAACAGTTTATTTTGCGACACCACGAAACAAACGATAGCGTAAAATGCAACGATAGACGTTTTTATATCGTCATCAGATATATATCCTTATATCGAACAGCCCTAGTTCTAACCTGTCTGAAGACCTGCTTGTCAAGTTGACTGGTGATTGTAAAGTGTCTGGTGGTTATCTGTCTCCCTGTCTTAGTCCGTTTGGAAACATAAATAAATAATAAACCCAACACCCACAAACAGTGTGCCCCTATGAGAAAGTGGAGCCAACGGTGAGACAATCTCAATGCATGAAAAATGTGAAATTCTTTGAATTCCACAGGAATAAACTGGTACCAGATAAATGTTGAATAGCTGCGTCATAGTGCCATCTTAGGGGTAAGAGGTTAATTCCTCGACCTGCGCAGTGCTGTGCGTTTTGTTTTTATTTTTCCTGTCATATTTAATACTTTTAAGACTTTCTTTGATCATCTTGTTATTTGTTAGGAAACTCCCTCAGTAGCATTGTTAATGCATGCTCCAAAGTCATGACGGTGGAGCAGAAAGGTGTTTAAAAAATGGCAAAAACATCCTGACCATGTTTTGTTATTTATGTTCAGGAAGGTTGCGCTCAGGTCGCTGCTACATTTTACCCCAGTGTATAACAAATAGATACTTCATTGCCTAAGACTAAGGTTATTTAGATTACCTTGTTTTGATTGTTCTTTGTTGTTCACATATCTACTTATTTTTTATGAATTTTGTTGTTTATCGCTATTTATTTGTCGACCTCATTAGAGATGGGAATCTGTTCTCGATTCCCAAGAATTCAATTCCTTGGAATTATTAGTCAGTGTATGCATTCCATTTGTGCTGGTGCAACAATCAGTAGATTTCAGTTCGTCTGGCGGAAGAGGAAAATGGAGGCGCAGTCTTCTGTCTACAGCAGGGATATGGACATTTTATTTATATTTTATTGCTCAAAAGGACAGCAGCACTATGGTAAAGTGCAAATTGCATCCAGGACAGAACTGCATTAGACTGCTAACACAACTTTGGCTCTTTGAATGCAGACCCCAGCTCAGCAGACCTTCAACAGATAACTAAATCAGTGAAGAGCAGTCAGCCTGAAGCCTCTGTTTCTACTGGTTGATATTTTTAAGTAGGATCACTCTGGCGATCGCTTTAAGGTCTCTTTGTGCTGGTTTGCATCTTTGCTTTGTGCTGTTGGCTTTGTGTTCATACATAAATACTAAGAGAAAGATCCTCATGTGTCCTCATTAGAATAGCGAATGCTTTAGGGACGATAGCCTAAAGGTTTTTGTAGATAAATGGTAATTATGAGTGCACTTTAGGTCATTTTACGAGGAAAAGCAAAAGTAATCAAATTAATGTTATACTATGTATAACATACAATTGTTAGGGAGTAATTAAGTAACGTACTGGGTGGATAAGCTACAAATTAATTGTCCTTTTTTGAGATCAATAACTTTATCTTACCAGTAATCTGAATCAATATGCCACAAAATGAATCTTTTTGCATCTTTTTAAAGTCTTTTTTTGCATCCACAACTATTGCCTTTCAGCGGCCTTCATATAGGATGCAGGTATAAGGCACTCGCTCATTGGCTTAATTTTTCCAACCTAGAAGTTAAAGGCACGTTTTACATTCAACAAACATCACAAAATAATTAGTGACGTAAATAAATAAATAAATAAATAAATAAATTGGAGTATTAAAAGTTGGACAGTTTAAAAAAAAAAAAAAAAAAAAAAAAGATTCCTCCAACTGGCAAGCTGAGTAATGCTAGCTAGCCAGTTAGTGCAATAGTTATCACTCTGCACTCTGTCAGTACATTCAGCAAAGACAGATGGAAATTAAACTTGAAGATAACATAAAAATAACTGGTGACCAAAAGAGGAGCTGTGTCGGCTGTTTGGAAGTTTATCAGTAAAGCCAACCAAGACAATGTTTTTTGCTTCAGTCCTGCTTCCTCTGCTTTTGTGCTGGATTTTGACTGCAGCCAGCGGCTATGGCAGCTCCTCACACACAAGATAATATGCTACTCAACGGTAACAGGTGTTTCCCCCCCAATGACTGAATAATTTGTGCCACAAAGTTTGGAGAAAACACATCCAATATGTGGACACATCCGATATGTGGTTCTTTGTCGCGTCACACAGCTCCAGTATAAAAGCATTAACACTAACGAGCCATATGCTGACTTTAAAAACAGTGGCAACAAGTGAAAAGCATAACGGGCAGCCTGTTAACGAATAGCCTCCTTATGTCAGATGTGTGATCATTTGTATGGTTGTGTAATTTTGTGTACTTTTTTTTTAATGTTGACAATTTTTTAAAATATATTCTCAGAAAAAGGGCTACTAGAGCTCCCTATGTAAAGACCTTCTTATCCAAGAATAGTAGTAGTAGTAACAATTCTGATATACTGTAAAACCACCAGAATCTTTTTTTGACACAAACTTTTGGCCTTACCGTCCAGAGCTAGATTAAATGACTAAAAACAAAGAACAAATGACAATGATTTTATCAGCTCATATGGGGCTGTAAAAAATGACATCTTTGAGAAATCATTTGACTTGCTAATAAATACTGAAATGAAATGGCAAAGAAAAAAGAAGAAAAAAGAAAAGTTTAGCTGAGATGAGTTTAGCAGAAAAGACTGCAAACTCAGCAGAGAGCTGCAGTCGAGTGAATATTTGTAAGAGGTGAGCTTGAGGTGAGCTGTGGCTCTGCACTGAATCTGGATGAACTGCATTATGGCATTTTTAAGTGCTTAAAAAGAAGGCAGGTGGACTTTTTGGTTTCTAAAGAAGCTTCTCTTCTCATCCAAGAATACTCTGCAGGTGTAGAACAAATAATGAGTCATCCCCCAGGTATTTAACCACTAGTGGGGGGGCTGTCCCCTTAGAGCTGGTCTAACAGGAACAAATGATACTGATTAATCACCAAAGCTGTGGGTCAAATCACCTGACCGGTGGTGAGGGATCTCAAGACTGCACTGTTGGTGGCTGACAGGTGGTGACTTATGACACCACCACTGTTCACCAGGAAGGATACAAAGAGAAAATGGGTTACCGTTCATGGACTGGGCTGTGCTTATTGAGATGGATCAAAGTCTCTGAAGTTTATCGGAAGTCCACACACAGAACAGTACCTGTTCTTTGACTCCCACCACCCTCTAGAATACCAACATGGGGAAACCAGGACCCTACAACACCAGGGAGAGAAAGTTCACTCATTATAGTATGTTGTGGAAATGGACAGCTGGAGAGCCACTGGCCAAGAAGTCATTCCTGTTATACTTATTTGAAGTGCACCACTTGGGTGGAAAAAATAAATAAATAAAAACACGCGGGAATGCACATGTCCGCACAGACCCTCGTGCTAAATGTCTCATGATAAAATTTACATCACTGGGACCATTGGGAACTTGATAAGAAGTCAACAACCCTCAGCACCCTCATCCAAGGGGACATCGCCCACTAGGGTTTAAATACCTGTGGCTCTACGTCAATTAGAAGAGGGAAAAAAACATCTTGGATGCGAGGCGAAACTTCGTTACACACGTAAAGAAATCCGACTGTCTTTTCGAGGAGACAACTGGATTTCTGGATGACTGAGAACCTCCACAGACATATTGCTTTATTGCATACTGCTCTACCTTCTTAAGTAATGCTCCTCAGATCGGTCTTTCCTGAATTAAATTATAAGAAAAAGTTTTTAACAATAAGAATGAAAACAATGAGTCACTGTTTAAAGAGCCTTTGCCAAATCATGATGTCACACCTTCTAACTTTCCGAGACTGGTCCAAAAACTCTTCCATAACCATTTGTTGTACCTCAGCTTTTGTATTAGGTTGCGATGGGGACATCTGCTTGTTTCTGCATCATTATAATGGTCTTTTGTAATCTTGTGTGTATGGATGATACATCTTCAAGCAAGGCAGGTGTTCCTCCTGGCACCCCTCACCTCTTAAGTTGACGTGTTATCAACAGAGCAGTGCTATCAGGGGGGGGGGGGGAAATCCCTCTGCACTCACCTAGTACAATTCAGTCCTCCAATCTATTTGGCAAGGGCCTCGAAAAACAATCATTCTGGCCATGCACCACTGCCTCCCATTATCAGTCTCATTTACCCACATTTGTCTCTTACATTTTCCTTTCCTCCTCCTCCGTCTTGCTTCCATCTTGTCTCCCTTTAATTGTCTTTGTCTTTCTTTGTCCCTGCCATTGTTGAGCTCTTGCTTTGTTCTGCTTTTTCTCACCTCTTCCTTGTTCTGCTCGCCTTACTTCCTCTTCCTCTGTTTTATTTGCTGATTCCTTTTTTCAATTTCTGTTTACTCCTGTCCTCTCCACTCTGTGGTGGAAACTCGGAGCGGTTCCCTCCAGTCCTACCCAATCTTCATTAACAGACTCCTTCATTTCATCTGCTGCTAACCCATTCAACACCACTTGTTTAATCTCTGTTTACCCCCACCCTTCCCAAACCTAAAACATACACACCCTCACATAATCTATAATTGAATCCTTCACACACACTAGAGTCCCAGCATGGCTAAGATGCCAATTTGAACAGCAGCACACGGTTGCACAGTCGCCCTCTCTTGTTCTGACTCCCATGTCCTCTCCACAGATGGCTATAACAGGAATTTCATTCTTTTTCTCAGTATCCATTTAATTAGCTGGACTCGAATCACGCGGTGTAATGTTTGTCTTCACAAAGGGAGTGCAATAGGGGCAGGGGGAGAGGCACCAGTTGAACACAATTTTATACATACATTTACAGCAAAAGGCTACATGCTAGCCTTGGCCCTGACCCGAAGGAGAATGTTTTCTGAGGAGAGTACAGCAGCTTGTACAGTAACTACTGCCATTCTTTTCTGCTACAATGCTTGTTTTCATTCAGAAACAAAGAAACGTAGACTCAGCGTGGAGCCATTTACAAGATTAGTGTTGTGTTGTGGTGGTTCTGCCTTTGGCAGTGTGTGCTAGTTTTTTTTTTTTAAACATTCGCATAAATTAGTAACTAAAAGCCTAATATAACAGAATACAGTTCAACAGCTGTATTTAAAAGTCCCTTATCAGCAAATATTTGATTTGCAAAATACTTTGATATGTAAAATATTGAGAATTATCAGGAACGGCTGCTTCATTATGGCAAAAGAAATCAACCTGCAGCTGTGTGGCAGTATCCTTCTTGTGCTCTGCAGCCTCAGCAAGTCTGGCATGTTAGCATATGCTGCAGGTTCTGGTTGGAGCTGCCCTCCAGCTCTTTGTGGAGCTCCAGGGCAGAAGAAAGGGTATCAATGCCAACTGGAGTCCAAGATGCTAGAGAAGGGAGAAGATGAAAGGACCGGAGCTAACTGAACTTTGAAAATAACTCCAGATGAACAGAATCCAGTTTTGGGGATTTCTTTACCTGGATGATTTGAGCATACTTTGTCATGTTATCTTAGAAAGGACTCGAATAACTACACATCTGTGACACGGTTAAATGCTTATGCTAGCTCACTACACAAAGAAAAGAGCAGCTTTACTGTGACAACACAACAACCCACTTACTTCCATAAAGTTCATCTTTAGTTCTTCCAGAATTGTTTTGATAGATGATTAATCTTTGAAATGGAGTATGAGTATAAAAACAAGTGATCATTTTAATCCTGTACTGTTTTTTTAAAAAATTGGCTTGTGTGTCACACTGATTTTAAAAAAAAAAAAGTGTCGCTCTTTGCTGCTTAAAGTGCTTTTTATACAAAGTCTCTCTCTTGACTTGACTTAAATTATAGACCCAATGAGCTTGCCAAAAAACAGTGTAATTGGGCCGTGGTTATTACTGGATTGTGGGTTTAAAAGAAGAAAAAAAAGGAAGATAAATGGGCTTGTGGTGGGATTAAATCAATGATCAGGGCATGTAATATTAAATCTGTCTCATCTCTCATAGTGCAGAAGATCTCATCTTAATTTGTTCTGTCATGCCAAGCCAAACTGCACCACGAGGCTTTAAAATATTGTCACTTTTCCCACAAACAAAGCTAAGATCTATCTTCTAATGGATGAGATTTATAATCAGATAGAGCAGCCTGCCCCATCTGCCAAGTAAAGAACTGCTCGAGGACTGTTAATTTTTTGCATTTGGGTTGATTGGCTGACCAATGGGCTGGCTAGCTTGAGGAGGTGAGACCACCTTGGTCTGGCAGTTATCGATTTCCCCCATTTTCAGCTTATCTTACGCGTTGCTGGCTACGATAAAGCTTCTTGACAACATCGCACACTGCCGTTCTCCCTGGTAGTCTCTCTGAGATTGATCATTTTAAAGGTCACTGTTGAATGCGTTTCTGTTGTGAAGAGTGTGTGTGTGTGTGTGTGTGTGTGTACTTTTTCTTTTTTTAATGTAAATGTGTACTCTTACTTTCTGTGTCACCCCGTGGCTCGGAAGAAGAGCTTGTTTACAAGATGTTGCCTCTGGTCTACTCTGAACCAGCCTTATCTCTCTGACGGCAGCTGGCTGTTCCATATCGGCTATGATCATTGCGCTGTGATTATTAAACTTCTTTCAAGGATTAAAAGTTATGTATTTTTAGCACTTTCAGCCATACTAAGTGTACTAAGCTCCCTCTTTTTTTCTTTTTTCTTTTTTTACACAAGCTTCTGATTTGATGGTGTTTCAGCAGTGAATAAAGCAAATAAAGTAAACCAGCAGGGCATAGGGCTGTCTGCACTCCATGCCCACATATCATATTTTTCTGGTGTATTCTGAATAGTGCCGAATGTCATTATAACAGAAGGTATACATATCCTTTTTTATGTTGAATTATACATGGTCAAAAAACTGCTTTGAGGCTTGAATTGTTTTCTGCTCTCTGTTTGTCCTCTTAGGTCAAATCGGTGAAGACGGGCTCCGTATTCTGGACCATTGGCTGTTGTCTGTCCTATTTCTACATGGTAAGAATATTTTGCATACAAACTCAAACACAATGGGTAACTTAGTAGGGTTCTGACTAATTTAAACCTGCAAAACTGATTGATGCTAACCCTCTTTAGTATGGTTTTTTTTTTTTTTTTTTCATTTTATAGTGAATAAAATGCATAATGCATTGTGTCTCAAAGTCATTGTAACAGGCGTACTTCCTGTCTTCTAACGACCATACAGTGTAGTCGATAATAAAAGTAATTGGAGCCTAGTGCAATTAAGATTATCAGTTCTGGTTCCAGGCTTCTTAATAGCGACTCTTGACAAACAATTTCTTTCTATTTCTTATCTTGCTATTTATTACTATTGGATTTTTTTTTTTGCATGACTGCCATAACATCACGATCATAAAATCACCTATCATTCCAATTTTTGTGCTTCAGTCCTTCAAAAATGTAAACTAACATGTATGCAGCAGCAAATTTGTTAGGTACGCGTGTTCCACTGCCTGTTAAATATCTAATTACTCAATCACATGGTGGCAACTCTGTATATTTAGGCATGTAGACATGGGCAGGATACCTGCTGAAGTTCAAACTGATGCAGTTTGAACTTGGAGTTGAAAATTTAAGTGACTTTAAAACAAGTAGTCTGAGTATTTAAGAAACTGCTGATCTGCTGGGATTCTCCCCCACACAACCATTTGTAGGGTTTACAGAGAATGGCCTGAAAAAGAGAAAATATCCAGTGAGCGGCAAGACATTTACTCTGGGCGAAAATGCCTTGTTGATGCCAGAGGTCAGAGGGGAATGACCTGACTGCTTCAAGCTAATAGGATAGCAACAGTAACTCACATAGCCATTCGTTAAAACCAAAGTGTACAATTGTTTAAATACCTGAATATTGCTGGCCACGTTCATTCGTTCATGACCACAGTGTACATCATCTGATAGCTGCTTTCAACAGGATAACATCACAAAGCTTGAATCGTCTCCAACAGGTTTCTTGAACATGCTCAAATTGCCTCCACAGTCACTAGATCTGTTCAGTAGAAGACCTTTGGAATGATGTGGTGCAATTGTAGATTTGCATCACTGATGTGATTTGCAGACAAATCTGCAGAAACTCTGTAATTCTTTCATGTCAATGGAAACCAGAGGCTGAGGAATGTTTCCAGCAACTTGTTGAACCTGTGCTACAAAGAATTAAGGCAGCGGTGAAGGCAAAAGGGAGTCCAACTGCGTACCTGAAAGGTATACCTAGTATTTCAGGAGTCTATATTATATATGAAGCAACTTCCTAATAGAACATTTCACAATAGTTGCGCTAGAATGCACTGGTACCGGTGGATTCTGAGGAGACATTATGTTCTCATGCTGTAGCATGTGCTTCATCCTGGCGGCCAGACTTTCTCCCTGCTGTGGAATAATTTTCTTACACTGCAGCTGACGTCTGTAAAGTGCTACCTGCGGCTCTTGTCTGCGATTTCTAAGATCCTTGAATACTATATTTAAATACGTGCTGATTGAACTGTTCAAAACACAGAAGGTCCTTTGCCTTTGGTTCATAGAACTAGCCTGTCTTTCTTGGCATGCTCGTGTGTGTGTGTGTGTGTGTGTGTGTGTGTGTGTGTGTGTGTGTGTGTGTGCGTTCTAGTTCGGGAGTGGGCGATAATTTAAGAGAGGAAGCAAAGAAAGAGAGGAGCAGAGATGGTAGCATTGGAGTGGCTGTCCACTCAATCTAGCAGTCACATGGTGTTGCATGGAAACTTGGAGGGACGGTTTATCCGGTGTTTCCTGCCTTATTTATGAATCCGGGCACAAGCTCATCCAGGGAGTTGATGACAGGGATTAGATAAAAAGACGGTCCAAGCACAGTGCGTCAGGGACAGATTGTTTGCATTGTTTTTCTTGGTGTGTGTGTCACGGTCACGAGTGCCTGTGAAATCTCGGGCTTCTGGCTCATTCCAGACTAAATCTCTGTGGCCATCAGTGGGAGAGATGTCAAATGAAACAGATTACCAAAATCCAGCTTCATCGATCAGACTCTGTCCAGTGGGTGTGTGGACAGATAGGACTACAGAGAAGAGTAGTGGAAGGGTGAATAGACGAGAGAATGGAGACAAAGGGATGGAGAGATAAGCAGGGGGCAAAAAGATGGTGACAAATACAGAATGATAAGACACCACAAGGAGAAAACATTGCGATGTTCTAGATGGAAGGGAACACTGTGTCTCCATGCTTCTTTCTCCTTATTACTACTTCCTCTCCTTCACACCTGCTCTCTCTCTCTCTCTCCCCCAATGTTTCTCTGTACTGTCTGCAGCTAACCTCCCTCTGCAGATGACACTAGGTTTGTACATCTCCAACAACACCAAGGTCCTAACAGCACCCGCTTTCTCATATTGCACACAAAGAACTGCAAACACTGGCTAACCCGCCTTTATTTATTTATCTTTAACCCACTATATCATGTGATGCTGTCAGTTTAATCAGGAAATAGCCAAAACTATGTTTTCCCCTGGGGCTTAATTGAATGTGTCATTTTCAAGGCATATATGGAGACAGAGGGTGAAATCCCCTGCCTAAATGTTGGTATAATCAGAAGAGAGGGGGCAGAGAAGGATGAGATTAAGAAGAGGATCTGAGCAGTTGGAAAGACTGATGGACGGGAGCCACAGGAACCTTTCTGGCAGCTGTGCAAAATCCTCCTTTCAACCCTCCAGCGGTGAGGCTGGAGTAAAGGAGGGAAAAGCTGTAGAGAGCAAAAACAGATGCATGCATCAGCTGCGCTGTCTGCTTGTTAAATCCAGAAGCACTGGCTTATTCTTACTTTTAAACCCTCCTATAGTAAAGAAGCCTGTAATTTCAGGGCATGTCTGCAGCTCCTTCACTTAATCAGGTATTTATTTCTTGTCCTGAATGCTAGGGCTGTACCTGAGTTTTGGATTATGTCAGTTCACTGCATTGTCAGTACATTTAGCGACTTTATAGTCCTCTTGCATTATTTTATTTTTCTATTTGAAAGTGATGAGCTGTTACACTGATCCATCATCTCCAAATGACAGAAAATTGAAAGATTACATTACTGTGCAAGGTGTATAGCTGTCCCTCTTAATATTTTGCTTCCAGTCAGCCAGACTTGCTTGGCATTTTGAGGTTAGTCTTGAGTGAAAGTTCTCTAGGTTTTCTGAAGGTTTTGACGTTTTCCTTTGGACATTAGCTGCTTTTTCATTCATACCTGATCATTTTCAGATGAGCACATGTGTATTTCTTTGGTTTGTGTTTAAGCCAAAACACTGACTAAAATCATTCAAGCATCAAAAACACAAGAAGCCATTCTCAACGAAGGTAAACTGGGAGAAAAAGCTGATGTATACCAAATTATTAATATAATTAGATTAGATATCTTGTAGACATGAATTACAGTAGGTTGACTCATCATATGTGAATCAGTCTCTCCCACTGGCATTGCATACGTTCTTTCCCTTCATGCGGGAAGTGAGAACTGAACTCCCTGGTGTGTTTCTCTCTGTCGTTCACCAGTACGAACTTGGAGCGCTGTGGAGTGAGTATGCTAGCCTGTGTGTGTGTGTGTGTGTGTGTGTGGGCCCCACAGTATGCATTATGGAGGGAGAACAATACAATTTATTTCCTTTTTTATTTTTTGTAAATAATCAGTGGTTCCTAGTGAAGGCACGTAGCCTGCAAACACTTGTGTACAGATGATGTCCACACATCGTGCACACACCCATTCAGAGTAAAGCCCTTCTCTGTGTTGCGTGCTGTGTTCTCTATAGCCTCTTCAGAGTGGCCCTGTGGTCATCAGATAAGCCAGCTATGAAATGCAGAGAGCGATAACGGCTAAAAGACTTGGCTCCAAACATTTTCTGATTCCTGCCCTCTGCTGTTACCCTGTGGCTCGGGCTAGACTGTCGTTTAGAGCTATAATTTCAAATGGAGCTTGTTCCTGCTCTTTCACACAGGATTGTCTTTTATCATGAACATTAGACAAATCCATGGTGCAAATCCGTGGACTTAATTGCAATTTGTCACCTGCCATTATCAGTTTAAAAGAAAAATATTTTTTCTGCTGTTTTGTGATGTATTTAAAGCTATTTAGTGAATTTTACCTTTAAACATGGAAGCATAGTCACTGTTATTGTGCTTATTGTACCATTTAGCTCAAGGCATCATTATCCTCAAGTGTAGTCTCAGAGAGAAGTCTTGATTAAAAATATATTGGGCTTGGTGCTAATTTCTCAGGATATCAAGCATGGAAATCTATTTCTGGCTCCATGTTGCAGTATGCCCTGCGTTACAGCTCATTTGGTACAGAAACTCTTAAACCTTTCATTTTCTACAGCTGTAAGACAAAAATGTGCTCATTTCGTCCACAGATCGATTCTGGGACCCCCACCCTCAGGGGGCCTGACAAGCTGGTGTACTCCCAGTCTGGAAAAATGTATCAGGAAGGGTATCCAGCGTAAAATCTTTGACAAATGAAGCATGTGGATCCATCCACTGTGGCAACCCCGAGGGAAACGTGGGAAGCAGCTGAAAGTATCAGTACAAATGATAGTGACCTCACTTTTGTGTTAATAACAATTAGGCCATTGGAATTTCTCCAGACTTCCGCTTCCACGCTTGTGGCCTGATTCTCTTATACCCAAAGCGGAAAAGCAAGTTTTTAAAAAAGTGTTGTTGTAACTTTGAGTCGTTAATGCATTTAAATAATGTTCTATTCAGAGCGATCAATATTTTAAACAGCCTGTTTTCATTAAGTTTAACCTGATGGAAGGAGGTGGTATACTTGATTTATTTTATTTTTTTAAATTAACACAAGCGACATATGGACTTATTTTATTACCCTTTTCTTTAAAAAGGGGCACATTCAGGAGAGAGCAGCAGTCCTAATGAGCTGTTTAGAGCTACATTTTATTATAGCCGTAGCTGCTTAATACTTCAGGGAGCTCGGTTAGTCTTGGTTCTATATTGTGTGGGAATATTGATTATTAAACACTCCTCCACATTATTCAAACTCCCACTCTGCATTATCTGTTTTCCTGACTCTGTCATGCTTATACAATTTGCTGGAGACGATGTTGCGATTGGTTCGAGCTAGCTGCTAGTGCTTCCTGGATGGTAATGTCATTGGCTTGACAGGCAGGGATGTAAACATCTGCTCAGCTGCTCAAAATAGACTTTGTAGCATCATCGTGACAAAATAGAGTGCCGGACATAACTGACACACACGTACATAATGTTGTGTTTGGCAAACACAGCAGACATGTTGCATTTGGTCGAGTCGAGTGCAGCAGCTAGCCTCCGTCACTGTGCTCCTACTGTGATGTTTACAATTAGTTCCCAGCAAGTCAGCAGCAGGGACTCGATTAGCCATCCTTGTGTCAACAGTGAAAACGATACTTAAATTGAAGTCATCTCTTGCATCCACATAAGTCACGGTCCGCCTGTTACTAATTGACTGTCAACATCTGAGTGAACAGATGCGAATGACTGCCAAAAGATAATTACACTTGCGAGGAACTTATTTAGAAATTTTCCTTTGGCTCTGTTTATTCATTGCGGGATATTATCGTTTATCAATTAGACATGACGCATGCTTATTTTTCCTGTGATTGTGAAAGTGTAATGAATGATCTTTTCAGCACATTTAACAGGTACAATGGGGGATCTCTCTCTCTCTCTCTCTCTCTCTCTCTCAAAAGCTGTTGTGAAACAGTTTGCATATGTTATTCTGATTCCTCCCTCTCTGCTCTCTTGGCCTCTTTCGAGGTTTCACATTCTGGCACGAACATGCTTTCACTTTTCCTCCGCCGCTCGCTCTGCCATGCTTTCACTGTGTACTTTCACTTTTTCTCCATCCTGTTCTGTCTAATGCTCTCACCATTTCTATTTGCCCTTTGCAAGTACAGGCAACTGAAAACTTGTCAGTGATGGGTTTTTTCTTTTTCTTTTCTTCTCTTCCCCACTTTTGGGGCCATAGTTTTATGGCCCCCACATCCACAGCTGTGAAACCCAGCAGACCTCAGAAACTGTATAATTTTAGTAGCGCTTTTAAAGTTATTGGTGCATCTAACATGTAAAGTATTACTGCCAGCCTTTTATTGAATCTGTATATGTCTGTTTTTCTTTTTACAGCAGTGTGCCTGCATTTAATAGTGAAGCAGCAGTAAAGAAGATTTTACATCCGTTGAATTAGTCTGTTCAGGTTTTGGTTGGTCAGAGGATCCAAGGCAGTAATAGTCATTGCCTCGAGCTCAGAGACGCTGCAATGGCATTTTTTACGGTTTTGGTTGACATTATATAGAGTGAGCCATTAGCTGATTGTAATTGATGATAAAAGTAAATGCTTTTTGCAACAGTTGTTTATGACTACTTCTGTTTGAAGCTAGTGAGGAAACGTGAGGTTAAGTGGTTTGAACAGTTTGAATTAACACAACAGATTGAATGTTGCCAGATGTTTAACATTCATTTGGGGGTTCCAACACTGTTGCAGAGGAAAACGTAGCCTACATGAGCCATTTTAATGCTTCTAGTTCTATGACTGCACAGTTTTGCCTTTCTATTAGAGATAGGATTTTACACTAGACAGCTGGTTGCATTGTTCTTTGTTTTTCCTGTTTCTACACAAGCACCGACTCTCACAGCAACACACGGGCTGTATTGGTGTGACACCCGGCAGTTGTTAGTATTCTTCAGATTTTGCTGTTTAGTGATGGTTGCCAAGCAGCTTGTTGACACATGACTGTCACCTTCTGGTGCCAGTGTCATATGTCGTGTCATATGAAATCCAAGCACTCGTAAAAATGTGTTTTTCTTTCTTTTTCTTTCCTTCAATTTTTTTTTAATGACTTAATGAGCATTGAAGTCTTAAACATACCTATATTACAGTTTCTTTACAAACTTTATGCAAAGACAGACTTTTCGGTCCAGTTAAAGGGAAAAAAGAGATAATTTAGAGCGTGGTTACCTTTTGATTGGCATGTTATGAGAATAGTGTCCTCGCTTTCAAAGTTAAACACACCCGCTCGCTGACGATCAGCTTTAAGCGCCAAACAGTGACAATGAAAATGCCAAACATGAGACCACAAAGCAATACATGACAAAATCATTGGTACCTCCGTGTTTTACATGGGCACCACCCACTCACAAAAAACTGAGTAATGATGAATGTCCGTTTACTGACATGTCTGTGTATTTGTGTTCTAGGTGTCGGCGTGGGGAGGTTACGTGTTTATTATCAACCTGATCCCGCTGCATGTGTTTGTGCTGCTCCTGATGCAACGCTACAGTAGGAGAGTCTATATCGGTAAGATGGTCCCACACGCCAAACACGAGCACAGAGCGTGCGAGCACTCGCGCGAGACGACAACTTTCACCGTGCGGCTTGATATTTAAAACTCGCCCACATACCCGACTCTGTATTGGAGACTCGCTCGTGTTTTTAGATCTTCTCTCATTAGAATATGAATGTGGGAACTATACAGGAAAACCACCGCTCATGCACACATACATCTCACAACATGGCTGCCCGAGCATTTGACCCTGAAACAAGCTCAAATGCCCAGTCACGCCTGTGCCCGTCTCTCACAACAGCAAGCATCATCAGCAGACATCTATACACCCACGCACCACTTAGCAGTAAATGTATCCACCTGCTACCTGATCCTCTTTATTCTTTATTTATTTTTCTATTCTTTGCATATACCGGAGGTAGAGAACCGGTGAAGTGGGTAGGCTTGTTATCCCACAGATAACATCCGAGTTTCACGAATGCATGTGGTGGCTCCAGCACGTTATCCGTTGCCTCGGAGAACCCTCCACCGTCCTCAGCTCGGGATGAATTCATAGCAGACGCCACTATTGTGGTCAAGATAAATGATACCATGTCAAGTATCATCTCTGCATGATTATATGTTGTACTCACTGTAACTGGTAAGCACAGTCTTTGAGAGCACTGAAAATAAATTATCGGCTCTTCACCGTAAGAGGGCTTTGACCTACCTTTGCTCCTACAACAATTAAACTCTGCTTGGTGAAGCAGGGCTGTTAGAGGAGGTGGAAAAATTTCTACAGTCTTCACTGTTCCTCAAGAATAGCTGCCTCATTCATCATGCCGCTTTTCGTAGTAAATGAAAGATGGGGAAATATATTTGTAGACTTATTCCGATGACAGAAAAAGACACCTGCTCTATTCCTTACCGCCTCTTTTCAGAGTCAGGTGTTGTTCAACTGCAATGAAGGAACACATAAAAAAAGCAGGGAGGTTTAAAAAAAAAAGAAAGAAAATCCTAGTTTAATAAAATGCCTCGTAGCCTGTTCCCTCGCAATTCGTCTCTGTCTGTCATGAGTCAATAGCAGATGTGTGGAGAGAAAAAAAGATCGCTGAGGGCGGTCAGAGCTACTTCAAAAACGAGGCACACTCTTCAGGAAGAGTATGAAATCTTAATTAAAGTGGTGCATCTGCGAATTGGTTTCCTGAAGCTACAATGGTGGGAGTTGCACTGTTCTCAGCACTGTCATCTCACTTCAGGCCTCCCGACCACACCGCGCCGAGCCAACTCCCATTTTCTCAGTAAATGACATCGGATTAGGTATTTTGTATTTGCTCCCTCTGAGGTACAACAGTAAAAATCAATAGACTTTAAATACCCCTACCGAAGTTGAGTTCCCTCAGTCGAACCCATATTGTGCTTTTTTTCTTCTTCTTAGTGTCGTTTTATTTTAATGATTTTACCTGTTTCTCCGCTGTTCTCCTCTCTACAGCTTACAGCACTTTCTACATTGTGGGCCTCATACTGTCCATGCAGGTCCCTTTCGTCGGCTTCCAGCCAATCAGGACGAGTGAGCACATGGCTGCTGCTGGTAAGTCTCACCCTCTGTACCTGCAGTATGAATGATCCTCTATTCAGCCTGGAACAACAGGTTCCCCTTTACAAAGCTCAAGCCACCTGATGATGAAGTCAGCAGTATTTGGAAGATACTGCTGCTCTTTATTCCAAATTTATGACTCACTCATAAACAGATGTCACAAATACATGAATGTAAAAGCATATTTCTCTTTATCCTACCTAAAGCAGGAACAAGCAGTTATTTGTGCTAACAGCTGATCTAATCAGTATGTTTATATTGACTGAACAAATGTTCAGACTGTTCCCTTTAACTCGGATAAAACACTTCAGTTATTATGTGCCTTGAATTTCAATAGAGTAGTTTGGAGACCAACACTGTGTGAAATGTGGTTGAATAAAATAATTGAGCAATATATCTCTCAGGACCTTGCTCATCATATGGACGCATTGCAGAAATTATAATTCAAAGCTGTTATTTCAACTGTCTGCTGTGACTGTCAGGGAATTTCTGCCACAACCATAGACTGTAAATAAGAGATGGATGTAGCCACCTTGACATCACCTGTTAGTTAGTGATATCCCATTTTAACGCCTCAGACTGAGCGTTATGCCCATTGCAATCTTGGATTTATGAAACCAGAGGTGATGAGTGAGTAAGCCGGCTGCTCCCTTGTGTCCCAAGGGGTCACCACAGGGAATGGATCCGATATCTGATTTGGCACAGATTTTATTCCAGATGCCCTTCCTGATGTAACTCTCCCCGTTATCTGTGCTTGGCACCTGCACAAGGAATACACTAGTCTATGTCCTGAGGCTGGGTTTGTCTCCCCCCTCTTGGGCTTACCCCATCTTTCACTTCCAAATGTGATAACCTTTACAACAGAGCTGGATCAAAACCTGAAGAAATGCGCTCATAAGTTAGTGACCTGCCACTGGCAAAGTAGCCATAGCATGAAACATGCCCTACTTTATCATATTTTACCCTAAATAGGACCATAATTTGCAAGTTGAATATCATTCTGTATAAAATGGTGCTTTTCTGCTCGAGCACTCAAATCACTTTGTACAACGTACTTCACCCATTCACGTAAGCACTTTTTTCTACCTGCTTTCTATCTAACATTCACTCTCAGATGAATGCATCTGAAGTTCAATCATTCTGATTAGTAGATGACCTGCTGTGCCTCCTGAGCTACAGCCAATTAAATAAGATTTGAACCCAGTGTTTAAGGCCTGGAATTTCACTTCAAGTCACTTCATCTGCATTTAAATAGCACCAAATCACAACAGCAGTTGCCTCAAGGTGCTTTATATTGTAATGTAGAGACCCTACAATAATACA
The DNA here is from genome assembly GCF_018398535.1 of Haplochromis burtoni. Lineage (NCBI taxonomy): Eukaryota > Metazoa > Chordata > Actinopteri > Cichliformes > Cichlidae > Haplochromis > Haplochromis burtoni. The sequence goes on from NW_024582451.1 coordinate 1,910,552, forward strand.
GGGGAAAAAAAACAATCAGGTGGCCCCTTTTAAGAAAGAATTTGGCGACACTGGGAAAGAAAAACTCCCTGTTAACAGGAAGAAACTGTCCTTCCTTCAGACAGAAGCAGGCTCAGGTTGGTTGTGTGTGTGATGAGAAAGGCATCAGGAAAATTATAAGGTGAGCTAAAGAATTGTTTTTTTTACTAAACTTCTTTTCAATCTTCTTTCTCCAGCAAGAGGTGTCGCCTCCTGCTGACAGTGAACGATATTGCAGGTTCATTTTCACTTACACACTTGTTTATAAACTCTGGCCACAAATGGAAAGTTAGGTCTTATTGCAGTTGTTTGTCTATTAAAGCTGGAACTGTGCAGGCTTGGTTGATGTCCAAAGCACCCTCTGGTGATTGCACATGCTCTAAGAGTGGTTGGCTGCTGCAGGAATTGAATCCCCTTGTGCCTACAGTGATAGTCACGCTCTGTCTGCATGAGAACATTGGTACATCTATGAAATGGATATGGGTAAGCACCTACATGCCACCCATATGGGCTTAGCTCTTTAAGCACTGTTCATTTTGGCTTGTGGGTAGCTTATTAAAGCTTGTTGAGTATCGTCTCTCAAGTGTGAGCCCCATCTGCTTGCTGACAGCATGGATGGGTACGTACATATGTGCACGATTCATTTACGTTGTTGGCAGCTTTAAGAAGATGAGCGGAGGCCTTTTGGAGAATTCACTTAACGCCACAGCAGGTAGGTGTACTCTGAAGTGTCCCTGTTTTCCTGGATCTCTCCAACACAAACAGCATTACGAGAGGCTTTGAAGAATGCACCATCAAAAATCATCTCTGCCTCTCTGCGTTTTTGGCTCCCCGCTCGCTCTCAAAGAGCAAGTGTGGTTTTATGTCGCTCTGGGTAGCAGCTGCTCAGAACATCTGGTGGTAGCATTCACGGAGCACAGTGGGAGGCAGGAAGAGAGTGACAGAGCAATGGACCTGTCGGTACCGCTGAGATGTCGGCCCCTGAGGCAGGAAAGCAGAGTGGCATGGTGTGACAAGCGTGTTAGCGTCATGGCGGCACTCCAGGAGACAGGCAGGGGCTTAACCTTGGAAATGGGTGAGACCTGCTGTAGGCGATCGCTGAGGGTGGAGAAAAGCAGGGAAATATCACAGAAGGTTTGTTGAAAGGTGGTAGGTGATGAAAAAGGAGAGGGGGGGATAACAGGATCTTTTCACGCTTTTCAATTTTTTTTTATATCAAATTTGCCAAACACAGGCACGCTGGGGAAAAACAGCTCAAAAAAATGACAGAGGAAGGAAACGGGAAAAGCAAGTATAACCTAAGGGGCTGAAAAAGAATGACGAGACAATAAAAGGAGAAAGGTTTATTTACACACATTTGTTCCATGCATTTGAAATATGCTGTCCAGCAATATTCGTCTTTCACATCTACGTGAGTAGCCAGCAGGGCTGTTGTTGAGTGCTTTATGGGTATACTGTTTAAAATCGCAGTGCTTCTCGACCGTGTAAGCTTGTTTTGCTCCCTGCAGAATGCAGCATCAGTAGGAACCTCCTCAAATATTCAGTGTGAGTTTCCTCTGTATGTTGGCTCACGTTCTTCTATCTTTTTCTCAGGTGTGTTTGCACTCCTCCAAGCCTATGCGTTCCTGCAGTACCTAAAGGACAGGCTGACCAGACAGGAATTCCAGACACTGTTCTTCCTCGGAGTCTCTCTCGCTGCTGGTGTGGTCTTCCTCACAGTGATCTATCTCACATACACAGGTCTGTATGTCCTGATGCACATGCTGCTTCCATACATTGTAAGCTGTGTCATTTGTTTGTTTTCAGTTCTCAGAGTTTTTAAAAAAAATCATCTTAAAGGGTAAAGTGTGTAAAATACCACTACTAGATGTGAGCAGTCAATTCTGTTTTCTTACCCCTTCCATTTCAACTGCATAATCCCAGCTGCAGTAGGACCTGATCATTGTTTATCTACACTGAGAGTAGGCTGTCAGTCTGCTGTTTACCTCAGCTGTCAATATACTTTGTTTCCACATCTAATTACTTTGGAGGCTCTAAAACTTTGTGTTGAAAGCTGATACAAGTCAATGAGTCAGTGACGCTGACTTCCATCTGACAGCAATACTGAGGTTAGTTGTTGAGGATATGCTGAGTGGGTAAGGAAAGCTGTTTATGTTGTGTTACCTGCTGTCAGTGAAACTTTCTTTGAAGTGACTCGGCCACTTGTAATCATGCTGTTTTATTGGAGGGAAAGTGTGATATCCCCCCCCCGAAAGTCTTTTTTTTTTTTTTTTTTTTTTTTACATTAGCTAGCATAATATAGTTGTGGCAATGTGGTAATCAATAAGCATGTTTATGCACATTTTCATGTGTTAGTCCTGACTTAAGTTGAGGAGATTAAGTTTGAGGTGAAGAGGAAGAGGAGGGGAAATGAGGAAGGAAATGGAGCAGCGGTGGACAATTGGAAAAACACAATGACAAAGAGATGATAAAATATACAGGTGTAAATGTTGATTGTTTGCATGTAGTTTGAAAGAGTTGTCTGTGAACTTGAAATTAACTTAAAAGGAGTAATACATGGTGGCTGGTCTCTAACCACAAACATAAAATGCAGTTGGGCAGAACGGCGTCGTCCATCACAGCCACTGTATTCAAGATGGCCTCCACAAACTAGCGCCCACTCTTTTTGAAGACATAATTATACGCTCATCAATTTAGGTTTGTAAGTACATTGTTCTTTCTTTTTTTCCTTTTAAATAAATTCTCAAAGTACTGACTGCACCTTATTCTTAGTAGTCAGATTTGTCAGATTTGTGCTTTCAGCTTCACTTTTAACAGTTTTATAAAATCAGCCAGAGCTAGCAAATTCAATCATGAGCTTTTAGTTTGGGAACAGTTTGAGAAGGTACAACTATTTTAATCATTTTAGCATGGCTTCAAGTTTACCAGCAGAATAAACAGTGTTCACAGCTGAGCATTGGTTAAACGTGCTTCCCACCCAGTCTAACAAATACAAAGATCCTCTTTGTTGAGAAATGAGTCTTAGAAAAAATGCAAATCAAACACAGATGGATGGTAGGTGCACTTACGTGGCAAGATTGGTTGAGAGACGGTCGGACCACTTCATAGCCGATGATTACTTTCTAATAAGACAAAGTGGAGGATGATAATGTTTTCATCCTGTGAAAAAACGATTATTTTGGTAGTCGACTAGTCACCGATTATCTTTGCGATTAGTCGAGTAATCAGGTCATGCATCCATTGGACGTAAAACGTACAGCTTATTGCACCAGCAGCATCTGCTCTTATATAACTATCATTAGCTTACAGCTTGAAGTATTTAAGGTATGTGCTAACTAAAAATAAAGACAAGATGATAGTTTATTAAATTTTAATGAAATTTGCAGATTGTTTCGGTGGAGCATCTCACACTTCTGATAATCAGTTGCCTGCCTGACGTTTATTCAGCTGTGTAAAAACTATAACTTTAATCTCAGCCAAACCGATTTACTCAGGAACAAATAAAATACAAAAAAAAAGGAAACAATAACATTTTTAAGTTATCTAAGTGACTTATATATGTTTAACCTGAGTAGTGAAAGACGGCGGTGGGTTTGAAAACGATTAGCCGAGAGTCCGGTGTTCTCACGGGAGCTATCGAGCTGGTGGGTAACAGACGTCTCCAAAAACCTCGGAGCGCTTTTGTATGTGGTGTCTTGATAAACTGAGCAGATATTTGAGGTTTACACAGCTACATTCTCACCTGAAAATATGTTAAACTTTATTTCGTGACCCAGAAAGAATAATAAGAGTAATATTAAAACTAACTAGCTGCGCCATCCTTCTTCTTCTGGGTTTAACGGCGGCTGGCATCCTTGTACATGCAGTGCTGCCATCTTCCGTTTCAGTCCATTATTACACTCTTAAATCCTGCTACTCATTCCTGTGTCTTTTGGGATCTTACAAAGCTTCAAACGATGCGTCGACTTAGGGCTGCTCGATTATGGCAAAAATGATAATCACGATTATTTTCACTGAAATTGAGATCGCGATCATTTGACGATATTTATTTAACAATAACAATGACTTTGAATAATGACTTTAAAAAATAATATAAAATAGTGTGCAAATACTGATAACAGTGCAAATGTTTGCAATATAAGAAATAAATGAAAAATGTAAACATCTATGTTTAGTGAACTTTGCAGTGTTGTTCTGTGGTGCAGCTACGTACAAACTGTGTCTACTTGATCCACGTCTGACTCCGCGAACCCATAATGTTTCCACACCACTGAAGTTTTTTTTAACCTCTCTTTTCAACCAACGGCAGATCTCCTCTCCAAATAACTTCTGCTTAGCTTTCCGAGCTTCCCTCGGGTCGTCTTAATTGTTGTGACGCGTGTTTGAAATGCAGAGAGGTGCGCTCGATTTGCCACACGGAGCAGCGCGAGAGTAAAGCACGAGGGAGGTGCTAATAATTGGCTCAGTCATTTTTAATGATCGTTGAAAGACCAGATCGTAATCGTGATTAAAATTCGATTAATTGAGCAGCCCTACGTTGACTGTTAAATTAGTCGTAATCGTGACTAGTCGACTAATCGTGGCAGCCCTAGTTGAGATTTGTTGGGCAGCTAGCAATTTGTGAAAGGAACCATTAACTAAATTTCAATGTTGATCCAGATCTGGGATTTCTGCCATTCTGCATTTTGTTTTCTTCTTTTAGCCAAAAGTTAGAGCGCTCCTAGTCTATTCCCCGATGATCTAACCTCCGGGCCTCTCCATCGGGTTTTTAACTCGCGCTCGTGTTTGTCAGAAAATGAAACCTGGAAGGCAAATGATAAACAAATATAAACTGATATGATTGCTGCAGCTTTGCTGTTAGAGGAAAATTTGTGGAGGCTTGTGCTCCACCATGTGAACTGCTGTTTTTGATTGTGCCGGTTGGACCCCAGCGCGTGCAGCCAGCTGGTCAAACTTTATCCTTGTTGATGTTTTGCCCATTATTTTCAGTTTGTGGCCAAAGGGCTCGAGTTTCAGACGGTTTAAAACGTTGCCTTCTTGCTGTTTATTTATTGATTTTTCTTTTTTTTTCTTTCCCCCCCTTTTTGTCTCCTGCTGAAGGGTTCAGGTTTAAGAGCACAATTCGGCTGACTGATTAGACTTTAAAGGCCACACAAGTCTTTTACCGTCATATTTTAAAAGCATTAAGATATGGAGAATTTGGTACACAACAGCCCACAGAGGAAACTTTAAAACGATGTAATCTCACTGGATTTTCCGCCTGTATCGTGTGTGTTGCTTCAAACTGGCCTCATATGTTGTTAACTGATCAAATACAGAGTTGCTCATAAGCGAATTTAATATGTATTTATTACCCGACTGTCTACTTCAAAGTGCTTACAGATCAAGTCCATCTGTCAGAGAGTCTCACATTAAGATCTTTAAGTAGGCCTTCCACTGTCTTCTCTAAATATCCAGATGTTGCCGAGTTCACCATTATGCGTGGGTATTTACCAAACCTCTTGATCCTTCCTGTTTCAAAGGCCCCTTTGACCTCATCTTGCATCTTTACAGATAAGTTTTCCGAATTCTAGAGCCCAACTTTGAAGATTCATTTTGGCAGACCCGCATCAGGTCATAGAGAGAGCACGAAAGAGTTTTCTCGTCTTTGATGTGGTTTATCGAGGCGATTTCCCATAAACGTGACCTCGGTGAGACTTTTTTCCAAAACAAACTTTGCTGCAAGTAAAAAAAAACAAGACATCTCTTTACTGCAAGATTTTCAAACTTGTGAAGGACATCTATGTAATGGAGAAATGTGCTCTCTCTCTCTCCTGCTGAATCTTAAAGGAAATCAATGTTGTGGGATTTTTTTGTTTTGGAAATTACCGTAACTGTTTCTTGCCATCACTTTTATTTCCTTTTTAGTTTATGTTCATTCGTCCATCCATGAAGCGTATCCCAGCTGTCATAGGGAGCGAGGGGGGGACCAGTCTATTGCAGGGCTAACACATAGAGACAGACAAGCAGTCACTCACATTCACATATAAGGGCAATTTAGAATAATCAGTTAACCTAACTCCACTAACTGCATGTCTTTGGACTGTGGGAGGAAGCCAGAGTACTCACACAAATGCAGAAAGGCCCAGGCCAGATGTTGGAGTTGAACTCAGCACCCTCTTGCTGCGAGGCAACAGTGCCAGCACCAGTTTATGTTCATATACAAGTAATAATATGAGGATAATAAAATGTATGAATAACTTAACTGCTTGATTTGTGAAAGAAATGGCATAGAAATGGTCTACATCTGTTATTGAAACTGTAGATTTGAGCCCCTGGAAATAGCTGACTATACAAAATGACTATTTCCTTAACGGTTATTTCAGATATCTTTAAATTAAAGCTAAGAGTCTCGTCTTGATTGCCATATTCCTGCAAATTATCTAGACTCCTCTGTCCTCTGGCTTGTACTAAGAGCAAAGACACGATGGCACATTATAGCCGACATAATGCTGGCATGCTTGGACTGTTAGGACCTTCCTGCCTTAGAATTGATTGGCCTCTCATATGGATGCAGAATCCCAGTCTCCTGAGGATAATTGCTTCATCTAATAAATGCTGTGATCTGTTTCCCATCTAAATGGAGCTGTGGGAGTTGAAGACAGTTTTTGAGGTGAGACTGCGCATGTCTCACTCCTCTGGTCTGTCAGGACATCCCCACTCCCCTCAAGTCTGCAGCATTATACCCGGGTGGGTTTTCTCTGTATCTTTAACTCGGAGCCAAGCATCGATTGATTAAATCAGTGTCATCCTTTAAATCAGCTCTCAGTAAAACACCATCTTTCTCTTGCCTGCATTCGTTAAGAGCTTTGTTCAGAGTTTTATAGATTAAACACGTTTTTCATATTATCGTTTAAAGAGCAGCACAGGACATGTCACAGCCGTATGTTGGTACAACATGACACAAAATCTAGAAATATGTAAGAGTTTTAGCCCCCCCCCTGTGAGAGCCTACAACAGCCCGCGAGCAACAGTTCAGCTGAAATGTATTTCAGATCAAAGCTCAACCAAAATAAGACATTTGTATGCGCACATAAAATACCCTGTGCGGCTTAATTTGCAGCCTAAACGGTTTCAGTTACATTCATAAACAAGTCAATTCCAGTAATTAAGTAACATCAGCTGAATATATTCTCAGCACTGACACATTCTCCACTGAGAGCTTTCTGGGTTTTGAACTACAGTTGGCAGAAAGTTTAGTTGTAATGTTGATTTAACTAAGTGATAACAAAGAAATTAATGCAAAAATGACCAATAATGACCAAAAAAAAAGAACATCTTTAGCTGTCAAGAGACATCCAGTGGAAGTTTATGATGTAATGATTTTATGACTTTGTTCGGTCTGATTTGTTCTGAAATACGGTGAAAACCCAACTGAGATTTTCACGGCTTTAATGCTAGCAGTATATTCTACTCGTCATTCTTGTTATCCTCGGGCAGTCTGTGCTACAGATTTCCAGGCCAGTAGGTTGGATTATATATTTTTTTTCTTTGTATTTATTGAGAGCTGCACACTTGGGCAGAGTTCGCCCTATAAATAATTACATATTGTTGCAACAAAGGGGAGGCAAATTAAAGTTTCTGTTATATTTTTGTTCCTCACAATGACGTGCTGTAACAAACAACTTTAATCTCGCTCGTCTTTATATTAACCCCTCCGAACCCCCAGTTGCAGTCCTCGCATTTCACGTCTGAAATGGAAAGCATTTAAAGATGAGCCTCTCTTTATTGATCATCTTTTTTTCTGCCTCTAGGATACATTGCTCCGTGGAGTGGTCGTTTCTACTCTCTCTGGGACACCGGGTAAGCTCTGCTGACCTTCACACTCTCGCTGTCGATGGGACGCTTGTTCAGCCGTGTGTGTGTGTGTGTGTGTGTGTGTGTGTGTGTGTGTGTCCTGAGATGGATATTACCCCCCCCTCCCCTCTCAACATCCCAGAGGGGAAAACTGTAGAGCACAAGCTGTGTTGAAGTATTGTCTTACTCCCAAAAAGCACCAGGCAGTGCTATGTTTTCCAAACGCTCCACAGTGTTTGATATTTCCGAATCAATGCCCCCCCCCCCCAAAATACCCCAGTTTGCTGACTAAAGCAGTAACTGATGCCTCCCCCTTCCTTTCCTTCGGAGGCTGATACTAATTCCTTAATGTGCTGTGTGTTGTTTCTTTCCCAGCTGTAATAACAAAACACTTGAGAGAGAAATATTTAAGATTGTACAGAAAGTGCTGTGTAAAAGCCCATTAGGAATAAACAGGGAACACACAGATCAGAAACTACTAACAGAAAAGTACATTACTCATCAGTAGTGCTAAATTTCTTCATATTTTACCATAAGCATGTGGGGGAGCAAAATTACCCCCCGACCACACTCATAATTCTTGAGTTAATCAGGAGGATCTATTGTATAATTTGTCTCAACACTCCCAAAGCATTCAGCTCGACATGAATTACACGTCTCTTCCCTCCTTCCGATTTCTCCCCTCCTCCCTTATTCCTACATGCAGCTACGCTAAGATCCACATCCCCATCATAGCGTCGGTGTCGGAGCACCAGCCGACGACGTGGGTGTCCTTCTTCTTTGACCTCCACATCCTGGTCTGCACCTTCCCAGCGGGCCTCTGGTTCTGCATCAAGAACATCAACGATGAACGCGTGTTTGGTAGGGGTCTTTAATGAATGAAAACAGGATTTTTCTCTGTGGTGTGGAGAACGAGGAGTGATCCAGTATGTTATAAACCACCACAAATGTTTTTGTTTTGTTGTTTAAGTCGTTTAAACCTCTTTAATCTAGACACAGTGATGCTGTCCGTGTTCAGACTAAAACATCTCAACCACAATTTAGTGACTGGCCCTGAAATTTTATGCAGACACTCCTGGAGTCACCTGACTTTTAGTGCCCCCACTAACTTTTTATTTTATGTCTTAATGAGGTTCGCTTGTGTATTTTTAAATGAATAGTCTCTATAAAAGAATTTCCATTCATCGTTTTATCGTCTTCATCACATTAAATTTGAAATGTGTAAAGATGGAGGTTACTCTCTTTACTTGCTTTCTTGTCTTCAGTATGTTTTATCTAACAAGGGTGAAAAAAGCTGCAAAACTCATTTAAAGATGTGCAGTTCTGAGACTTGGATGAAGCCTATTAGAGAGCTAGTCAGGACCCACCTACCAGTAAGCAGCAACACCCCTAAAAATGGGCAATGTTGAACCCTAATATGGTTCAAATGGGTGTTGATTTTTAAAGAGGCTGCTTTAGGGTTGGAGAATTTAACAGTTTATGCAGCCAGCCTCATCGGGCCCTTTCAGGAACCTTTTATTTGCTGTTTTTTCACCCTACTTGATTTATCCATCATTGGCATCTTCAAGTTAAAAATTTATAGAAAACAGACAAACCTGTGTACAATGGACTTTTGTCGTGAAGACGGAGCTGAGCGGAAAGACGAAGCTTTCTTTTACTAGTTGGTTTACTAGCAGTCCAGACCCCTTCACCTGTGGTTATGATTTCCTAGTAATGACTGAAACTGAAAGAGGAAGTTGTCTAATGCAAGTAGCTGAAATTAATTTCCTCTGCAGGGTAGCAGGGCTCATCCTTAGAGATAAGGTAAGGAGCTCAGATATTCAGAGGGATCAAGGAGTAGATCCGCTGCTCGTGTGGTTGAAAGCAGCCAGTTGATATGTTTTGGGCATCTGGTTAGGATGATTCCTGGGCGCCTGCCTTTGGAGGTGTTCTGGCTATGCCTCCAACCTGGGAGGAGACTCCAGGGTAAACTGAGAAACCACTGATGAGTTTATCTTTCTCATCTGCCCTGAGAATGCCTCGGGATCCCCCAGGAGGAAGTGGAAAGTATGGCTGGGGAGAAGGATGTTAAAATCCCCTAGTCTGCTGCCACGACAACCTGATGTTGGATATGCCACGGACAGATGGTTATTGTTGTCAGTGATATAATGGTGAAATTCCACCTGCTTTTAGCAGCACATAGATGCATTTTAAGCTCGGTAATTGGATGCTTCTTATTGAAACCCACCTAAGAAGTCATTTATCCTGTCATGTATAGAGCTTCTACGTTTGACTTTTCAGTGAAGAACCAGGTATTTTCTAATTTGTCTTGAGAAATTTAACGACCGATAATTCAACCAGGAGGATTTCATGCCCATCGCAGCCTTAAATTCTCCAACAGTCAGGCCTGTAATATTGTCTATGGAGCAAATAAATAGGCATTTCAGAGCCAGGGACTCCTGAAATAGCTCCTCTGTCATACCTGATTCATTGTCAGCTGGGATTAGCTCTTGAATTAATAATGGTTCTGTTTTTAGTGGAGTTTATTTGATCATCTGTGATTAAAATGCATGATTTATATAAAATAAAAATAAAAATGGGTAGAATGTCGTGACTAGCGGACTGGTCTGTGGACAGCGCATCCTTTCTCGAGTAGCTTTAAGCACTCTCAGCTTTGAAAAAGCCTGAAATAATGAGATTGAACTTCTTTATACAGCAGCTTAAATAAAACTTAGGGTTAGACAGCCAAGATGGAGGGCAAGGAACCCTTAAGTGCTGGAAACAAAGTCCTTCAGCAGCCCGTTTCTCCCACAGACTTAATTAGCCAATTACAGGTATTGATTAGCCACGCACCTGTTGAGCCGGGTCGGTGCTTTTCAAGGACAAAGAACACCCAGTGCTCCTCTATTCAGGGTTTGAGATCTGCAGTGCTAACATAGACTGATTATTCAGTGTTACTCTAACAACTCAATTTCTCTTTCCGTGTCTTTATCTGCCTCCAACACCGACTCATTTTGTCTCTTTTATATTCACGCCGTCTTTCTCCTTGTCTCACCTTTGTCGACTTTGCTTTCCTTATTCTCGGTTTTTTAACTTTCTGTCAACCACCACCTTCTTTGTCTCCTGCCTTCCAGTGGCTCTCTATGCCATCAGTGCAGTCTATTTTGCCGGCGTGATGGTGCGTCTGATGCTGACTCTGACTCCGGTCGTCTGCATGCTGTCAGCCGTGGCTTTCTCCAGCGTCTTTGAGCATTACATGGGAGACGACACAAAGAGGGAGAAACCCCCTGCTGAGGACAGCAGCGACGAAGATGACAAGAGGAACTCCGGGAACCTCTACGACAAGGTCAAAGCACGGCAGAGAAACTGCTGAATTTACACTTCACTGATTTTCAGTATTGATAATGCTACACTTTGTTGATGTCATGTGACAGGTCAAGTTGCTGTGGGACTAAACTTTTGTCTGGTAAAAATGTAACAAAATGAACAAAGTCAAAAAGCTGTCAACGAGTGAACACCCGTGGGGTGTTTCACACTTTCGTGGTACCTTTTGGGGTTTGGATTCATCAGTTGCGTATTTGTCAGCTTCCCTCCTCACTCCCCACCAGTTTGGATAAACTGTGATTCAGCTGTGATTCAGCAGCAACTGTTTGATTCTGTTGCCATAATTTTAGCCGCCTTTGTTGAACGTTGAACTCTTTTCTGTAGTCACGGCTGAGGATGCGTCAGTTGCAGCCTGCCACGTAATTCCATCTTTCTTTTTTTGCTTTCTCCAAAACACCTCTCTCTTCTAGAGAGGTTTCTAAAATGCCTTTTTTATCTGAAACGACACACTTCATAAAAATACTGGCAAAATGGCAAATATCAAAGGTCGTCGGCCGAGTTTGCACACAGGTTTGGGAACATTGAATGACGTCAACACGTTTAGATCTGAAATTTGGGGGTTAAGCCCTTTTTGTGTTTCAGTTTTGTCCTTTGAATGTGTCATGGTTACATGTGGATACTTGATTAGTTAGCAGCTTAATTGAGATGTATTTATTCAGGTAGTCTAATTAAGATCAGTCTCATTTAAAAGACAAACCTGTGAACAAATTCCATGCATATCACATTGCATTTTGACCGCTCGCTGACACAAGGCACCAACAGGAGAAACAAGGGAAGAGCTTAAAATAGATTCAGCTTCTGGTGCAGTGGTTGGCCCCCTGTTGTGTCTAGAATTTGCCCAAAGCTTCACTACTTAAAAGTTATAAGGGGGTTGTAAGCTGCCAGAAATTGAAATTGGACTTCAATTTCTGACATCTCCTGAAAGTTTTCGGCACCGCTTCCAGATCCCCGTGCGCCCACTGCAATTTACAGCAACAGAAATCCCACTTTTCCTGCAGTGATGGGTTCAAAAGTTAATTTTCATGTCTATCATTCATGCTGTCCCTCTTTATTGAGTTTCAGCATGCAGTTTGGGTGTGAGAGGAAGCAACTGAAGGTGTTAATTTGGTACAAATCATCTCCGGTGCTTTTTTTTTTTTTTACTTCAGCTTTCTTGCTGCTCATCACAGGGATTTTCTCGCATTTCTCACTGATATGTCTTCACACAGTAGAGGAAAAAAAGCTGAGGATACTCTAAAATACTTCTCTTATTAGTTCATTCAATAATTTATCGCACTCAATAATTCAGATTTCTGGAAAGCTTCAGACTCGTTTGCCAACCCTCCTGATGGTGTTTTGTCTCCCCCTGCAGGCCGGCAAGGTGCGCAAACACGTGTCGGAGCAGGAGAAAGCAGAGGAGGGTTTGGGTCCAAATATCAAATCCATAGTCACCATGCTCATGTTGATGCTGCTCATGATGTTCGCCGTCCACTGCACGTGGGTCACCAGCAACGCCTACTCCAGCCCCAGCGTGGTGCTCGCCTCATACAACCACGACGGGTGAGAGCGCTCCGCCGTGCCGTACATGGATGTAAAGCAACTGCAAAGAGCAGAGCAATGCCTCCCATGATGCTTCATAATGAAGAAGGATGGGCTCCTCCACCTTGCATGCAAATTAGCACGTATGTGTGTTGTGCAGCAAGAGAGCCGAGCATATTTCACAAGGGGATTGGAGAAATAATGATATGTGAGGCCGTACCTGATTAACTTTTAATCTTCTAGGTCACAGTAAGCATCTCTTAGGTTACAAAAAGCTGATGTATTATTCTCTCTCAGACTCTTTACAGGCATAATTATTCTTTTAAAGCATTGAGGAGGAAATATTGGAGACCGAGACTAAGTGGTAGATGCAAGTTCTCATGCATATATTAATGGTACTACAGTAGTTCTCAGACAGTGGTTTAGCTATGCTGCTGGGAGCAGCGTGCCTGTCACTCTTTTTCTTGCACGTATACGCCCACACACACAGACGTAATATGATTACCATACCTGGAGCTAATTGGTTCCCTGGCTTCGTGTCTGCTCCCTCTGCGCGAGGTAAATTTAGGACGTGAACATTTAAAGTGCAAGGTGTTGTTTTTTTTGTTTTTTTTTAAACCCTGAGTTCATTATATATGGATGCTCTATTTTCAGCTGTTGTTGCCCTTCTGATTTAAAGTCCTAAATGAAATATTAATGGCTTCCTCAGCTATATGCCTGCCAACCAACACGGTTACCTGTCAACCTTATTTTTTCTTTTTTTTTTTCTCCCCCTTGTTAGGACGCGTAACATCCTGGATGACTTCAGGGAGGCTTACTACTGGTTAAGACAGAATACTGATGAGCACGCACGTGTCATGTCCTGGTGGGACTACGGTTATCAGATAGCGGGCATGGCTAACAGGACCACTTTAGTGGACAATAACACGTGGAACAACAGTCACATAGCGCTGGTAAGGGCTGTTATCGTCTTGTCTTCATCTGTCTTCTTCCCCGTTTTGCTCGTGGATCAAAGCACGTGCAGAGAAATCAATGGTTTCTTCTCGCAGCTGCTGGATGATTAGCAAGCTCTTCACTTATTTATTTATTTCTTTTTAAATGTAATTGCCATATTGTATAAAACGGCCGCTTCCAACAAGCCAGATAATCTTGTTTCCTTAAACTTTTTCCTATTGAATTTACACTGTAGGGAGATTTCAGTTAATTGCTGTCAGATTCTGTGGGTTTGATTTATTCGTTTTTCCTCTCTGCTGCCAAATGTAGACAAATGTTTTTGCCTTTTACTTAAAGCCCCTCTAGCTTTCTTCACTCTCACTTCCTACCCAATGCCTGTTGTCTCGTCGGCATCTGTCCACAGGAAACGTCATCAGAGTATCATGCATCACGGATCTCCGTTTAACAGCTCTCCTTTGTCCCGCAGCTCTGCCGAAGCGTCGTCTCTTGTGAAACGGGTAAAGCTCAGTTAAAGGATAACTTCTCAATCGCCATCACTTTCTTTCTAGGTGGGGAAAGCCATGTCTTCCAATGAGAGTGCAGCCTACCAGATCATGAGGTCCCTGGACGTGGACTATGTGCTGATCATCTTCGGAGGTGTAATTGGTTACTCGGGCGACGATATTAACAAGTTCCTGTGGATGGTGAGGATTGCCGAGGGTGAGCACCCTAAGGACATCAGGGTGAGTGTGTAACACAGCAGCAGCGCCTGTAAATAGAGCTCGAGTTTTCTCTGAGAAGGAATGGAGCTGGACTTACACAGCAGTAAAATCAATGTTTCCTCTTACAAAAGTCAAGGTGCTTTTTCAAACCCTTCTCACCTGAACAGAAGCAAAGATTACTCATTCCATTGTTCAAAAACAAGACGTCAGCCAGGAAACCCTGAGATACACTCACAAGGTCCCTTATTCATGACTTTCATAACAGCTGCTATTTGTTATCGGAGCAGAAAACGGACCAGCGTACGTGCAGGGCTTTTCTGTTCTTTGACTGCTAATAGAGTCTCAGACTGCAAACCAGATTTTACCCATTTATACACACTTCCAGAGTGCTCTTTGTTAAGGGAGACTTACTGTGCTCATTTCCAACGCCACATTTTTATTCTCGAATAAGTGTGGCTGTGTGTGTTCCAGAGCTCTTGCACTGGGCCTTGGTGCCATCTATCATTTCGCCATCTATCATTTCATCCACTACCTGAAATGAGCTTTAACTCCTCTTGCTTCAGCACCAGCCTCTCTTTTCGTCATTTATCTTGGAATTGGGTGCCCCTCGTAAACAGCAGGTTAGCAGGGTTAGAGCTGTGTGTGTGTGTGTGTGAGATGAACAGATTAAGGATATCCGCTCTCACTGACATCATGAGGAGACGAGAGTAGAAAGTGGAAAGATGTTTAATACCCTGACCCCTGGCTGTCAGGAATGATCTGTAAATATACAAATTTATTGCAGATAGTATGATGGAAAAAATGAATTTATAATAGAAAATAAGGAAAATGATAATAGATCTACTTTAATGAATACAACAAATTTGTTCTTTTGCATCATGGATTTGGCATTTAGTGTCTTGTGGCAGAACATATTGACTGGAGGAAGTGCCGACTGAATCACAGGCCTTTTGATTGGTGGACACCACACTCTGCCTGTTCCTGAGCCATAGTCGTGCTGTTATATTAAAGCATTTTTCTTGTGAACTTTAATTTTTTAGCATTCTGTACTTTGCTGTTGTTGCTTCCTGACTTTCACGGTTGTTTGGCTAATTTCGTTTTTAACCGAAGAGAGAATTGCATTATGTTACCCTCGTAACTCAGATCCAGTTTGTATTCACAATGAATTTTTACAAAGAAAGACGAGTAAACACGAGTTTCAAGGACAGTGACGCTATTGTGTTTCATCAATACTGCTGCATTGCAAATCAGCAGAAAATCCGGCAGCGGGACTGTGGAGGCGCCAGTTTTCAGGCTTCAGTCGCACAGGCCGGCGGTCGACAACCACGGGGAGAAACAAAATAATTGTGTATTGCACGGTCAGTTTGTGAGTGGTTGTTGGCAGGCACTATGTGAAATTGGTCGCAAAGAGGGGTCTACATTGTAAACCACCGTGCGGCACCACCTTGGTTTGGTCACCTTTCTGCTGCAACCAGCGTGTATCGAGCGTAATTTTTATTTTGAGCGCAAACAGTTTCTAGTTTCACTACTGCTCTGCGAGTGTTTGCAGACCAGTTGGTGCCTTCAATTCAAACTGTGGGTGACCACAGCAATCTGCTAGATACCAAAGCAATCAAAAGGAGGACTCTCTTTGACAGCTGCTAACACGATCTCCAGGGTCCAATCGGGGAATACAGCGAGCCCGTCCCACTGAAAGCCAAGTAACGTAGCAGAAGCTACTTTAGAGCTCTGTGTGATCATAGTAGGGTCACCACAGCAGGCAGCAACCGTTTTCTTGACACAACCCCAAAGGACGATTTGGGTCTTCAGCTGGAATTAAACCAGCAACTATGTGAAGCAAACGTGCAGACCACTATCCCAGAACAATCTACCCACTGAAACAATTAAGCAGCAATTTAACTTGGATCAAGGTTGGAATTTTCCAGTTTAGAGGCATTTCTTATATTCTTCCTACTCCATTTAATTCAATAAGGCTGTGCTAATTGTATGAATGGCTTCAAGGAACAAACATGCTGAATATTACCTGGTTCCTCTTTAATGACAAAACACACAAAGTAGTGTATAAGCTGCGCACACATACTTGTGGTTAGGCATTGATTTTGTGTGACTGTGGCTAGTTTAGTAGAAAATTTAGACTAATGCTGACAAAAATACATTAATTCCACAGTTATAGAGTTTGTGTGTTAGAGCTTTGAATCGTGCACTGAGATGAGTAGTTTTTAAAATGATGGCCAATTGATTACTTGAGCGGTTTAAGAGCAGTTTTTCCCCTTTGCTGTCATTCAAATGCGTCCTCTCACCACTGGATCCATCTAGTGTGAACTTTCTACTCCTGATGCTACGTACTTTTGCCATCTGGTGATTTTTCTGGGCCCTCCTCTGTGTCTTCCTTAGGAGAGCGACTACTTCACTCCTCAGGGAGAGTTCAGAGTGGATAAGGCGGGTTCACCAACTCTGCTCAACTGCCTCATGTACAAGATGTCTTACTATCGCTTTGGTGAAATGCAGGTAAGAGGAGAAGTTCTCATTACTTCATCAGAAACTTTGCTTGTTTCTTAGAATTAGTTTTGTGTATGTGAGGACTTTTCAGGACAGAAGAGAAACCCTCCACTGAATCTTTCTGGAGTTAGGATCCACTTCACACTTACAAATGGATGAAATGATGAGCAGCTGCCACAATCAAGGAAAAACGTGTTGTATTTTATGCAACATGGAGCTTTATCAGGCAGTAACGAGCAGCTACCTCTGCCAAGCGTGTAAAAACGTCTCGCTTACAGTAAAAGGCTGACAGACAGGTGGAACGGGTCTTTAAGGAGGCGCCTTAGGGAGCTCCTGAAGTTTGTAGAGGGGTTGTCGGAGGGGAACGAGAGGCTGCGAGAGGAAATATGAAGGATTGGCAGAAGCTTTGAAATGCGCCACGGCTACTTCTGGCAGGTAGCAGAGGAGAGATGAGACGGATCCTTCATGCCAGGTGCTCACATCCCTACCGTACAATCGACGCTTCCGCCATCTGCGGACAAACAGCCAAAGCTCTGCATAGCTTAAAGTGCTGTTTCTGGGTTAATGGCATGGAGAAACCGAGGCACGGAAGGAGTAGGAGGAGGACAGGATGGAGAGATCCCAAAGACAGAAAAGTGTTAGAATAGCCGGAGCAGATTCCAGTTATGAAAACAAGATGTGACAAGTGTAAACTGAGGCTTGGAGGACACGAGGAAGAAGCCGATGAGCAGAGCGGAGGCAGCCATTCATGATTGTCGAGAATGCACTTTATAGTCATGGACCAATATTAAACTGTAATGCTGAGAATGCATAATAGAGAACAGAATAGAACTCATGATGAAAAGAGAACCCATGGACTGGTTACTTTGAAGCCCCCAAACTAACTCATTTAGTTCCTTTTATATTAAAATGACAGGTTAAACCACACTAATAAAAGCACATTAAGAGGCTAAGATCTTGTTGCTGCTGATATTCTATTATTTTAAAGTCTTTGTCCTGTGGAGCAGCCTGAGGAACAATTACAGGTTAGAACACAAAGTGAGGAAATTGGACAAGAAGGAAAAACAATGGCGGCAACCTAGATGGAGGCTTTTACTTTGAGAATAGAGTTGACATATTTTCGAGGGACACAGTAACAGTTGCAGAGTAAGGAGGATGAGCAATCAAGGGCCTTTTTAGAGCAGAATTACGGGGACGAGAGGTTTTATGCTGCTCGTGGAAAGTGTAATCAAACTCACTGTTTATCTTTCATAATCGAGTTTAAAATGTTTGCTCTCGTCTTTTTCTGTTCAGACCTAATTTAGTTTGAATCTGTAGAGCTGCTTTGTGCTGAGATGGATCAAAGGTGATGCTTTAGTAGTGGGAGGAGAGGCTCCTGCCTTTCGTTTCACTTTTATTTTAGGAAACTATTTGACATTTTGGGAAATTCACTTGCAGAAAGAGTAAGATGAGAACACTGATGCTATTCGTGGCTATTCAGTTAAAACGTGGACACTGCCAGCCTGCTTCTGTCTAGAAGTAACAGAATAGCAGCGATGGGGAGGAGTGGGTTTTAGTCATTAAGCAGCTTGTAGATAATTCAACCAAAGTCTCTCTCTGGAAGCGAGCCTTGCCACTGCATCTATCTTGGCACCGCCTCTGGGTAGTTGTTTTAAAGCATCTATGTAATTGTATAGTGTAGCCTTAACGGTTGAAATCACCAGGAAATAAAAATCCGCTTATATGCCTTAACAGATTTGCTGGCTTTGATCCAAAGTAAGCTTTAAATCTCATAAGGTGTATTTCTATTACACGTGCTCAGTTTGTACACCTTGTTACAGCTTCAATCCTGAGTGATCAGTGATCACTACTCATTCCACCAGACCACTGACTAAATGCCATGCTGATTTACATTATAGCAAGAATAAGCCGGGAGAAAGTAAAAAGGTACACTCTGGCACATCTGTACCGCAGTAACACAAAGTCTTCTGCCAACACGGTGCACATCCCACAGGTTATTAAAGTGTTCAAACACAGTTGAATGCAGGACAAAATATGAGGAGCAAGTGATGGTGTAGAAAAAATGATAAAGAAACACCACACTTA
The DNA here is from genome assembly GCF_018398535.1 of Haplochromis burtoni. Taxonomy (NCBI): domain Eukaryota; kingdom Metazoa; phylum Chordata; class Actinopteri; order Cichliformes; family Cichlidae; genus Haplochromis; species Haplochromis burtoni. Next base: position 1,929,526 of record NW_024582451.1, read on the forward strand.
TTAATGCCAGTAGCCTGAGGAGGCTGTGGTGCAGCTGTTTGAGACAAGGGTCTGCACTGTTGCGAGTCCGCAGCCTTCAAAGGTTTGTTTATATTGTGATGTCTAATCTGAACTTCATACATTTTGCCCCTGAAAAATGCTAAATGAATAATAAAATCCTAAAAACGTTAATAATTTATTTTCTCAAAACTAATAAAAACTAAAGGTAAACGTGCCTCGAAAAATAAAATGAAACTAAAATGAATAATCCCAGTTTGTAAACTAGAATGACAACAAATAAAATAATTTAAAAAACCATTAAAAATCAAAAACTATTATAACCAGCAATATGTTTGGCTAATGTATTCATTTTTTTATTGGTGTTTGGCTCTTTAGGAGCTGGGATGGCAGCTTCTATCGTGTCTTTGTTATCATGTGTTTGGTTTGACGTCATTTATATTTCCGTGACACAAATTCAGTTCAACTTGAAGGATTTCAGTTTGTCCTCTCAGCTGGTTTCTGCTTTCTAAGCAGCTTCGGTCCAGATGAAAATGACAACAGGTGAACTGAAGAGGCAACAACAAGACGACCCCCTCAGGAAACGAAATGGTTTTGCAGGTGGTGGGCACAACTCCTCCTCTCTCATTGTCCCACCTGACTACGTTTTCGTTTCTTCTCACCTCTGATAGTAGGAGGTGGTGCCTGGTTGCACAGGTAGTCACATTCCTTTAGGATGTCGTGTTCACATGTGCTGTCACAAGAAGGCTCACTGTGTCTCCCTGCACAGTCTCAAGCGTGCGGTGGAGATGAGGAGAGGTGAGCAGGGCTGAAAAAAGCCTTCACCTAAGCAGGACCTAGATCTACACCTCTGTGCAAGAAGGAACTAGAGGAATGCTACAAGATCCCTACACAATCCTCTCTAGTGGGCTGTTCATGTGCGTGCTTCCGACTGGCCGGCACCATGCAGCTCAGTTGGCACTTGCCATTGTTGCCTGCAACAATTATCTGTGGAGAGACTAGGTCATCAGTGCCTGCCAGTTGTGGTATTCTCTGAATGCCAGTTGAGCTGCACTGTCTGTGATTACAGGACCCACTAAGGGACATCAGGCCCTTATGCCACCGTAGTACATGTATATTGCAGCTTCATCAGAAATATGCACTTCAGTGGCCCACTAGAGGTCGATTTGTAGGGTTCTGGCAGTGCTTCTGTTCCTCCGCACATGAAGGAGCAGATACATGTTCTGCTTCCTTGGTCGATGCCCTTTTATGGGCAGCTCTCCTCATGTGTTGGTCTGTCTCCTGGTATCTCCGCCACACTTGGCGAATCTGCTGTGGTCTAATTGTGTAACTAGTAGAGTGACAAGAACGACAGAAAAATCAGTCGAGAAGGAATTTGGGGTTGTTTTGTTGCCTCTCCAGTGTACCTCTTCCCACCTTCCTCTATAAGAAGACAAACAATTGCACTGCACAGTTTCATACGTTCCTGTCACTGATAGCTGCCAGAAAATCAGATAAATAAACCTGCTCGTCTCTCAGCTGGATTTTAGGACGCCGCCTGGCTTTGACCGGACACGTAACGTTGAGATCGGCAACAAGGACATTAAGTTCAAGTACCTGGAGGAGGCGTTCACTTCAGAGCACTGGCTGGTCAGGATCTACAAGGTGAAGGACCTGGAAAACAGAGAGCCGCTCGACCACAAGCTCCGTAGTGTCGTGCCCAAGCAGAAGTACACCTCCAAAAAGGTAACGACATAGAGCATGTGTTCATTCAGTCTTTTTATTTATTAATTCTTTAAATGTACAAAAAGTTGCTTAAAAAAATTAATTTAAATCCTACCAATTCTAATATTTACAGAATGTTTTCTTTTTATTTCGACCTCATTTCTCTAACCAGACCGCCAAGAGGAAGCGAGGGCACATCAAGAACAAACTTGCCATGAAGAAGGGCAAGAAACTCCAAAAAAAATAACGGCGACGAATCGTGAACTGTAGGAGAACAAACGTGAAGAAACCTCTAAACACCAATGATGAAGAACACAGGTGCTGTTTTATCTGGCAGTTGGTCTCGGGCGCTTGTCTCTAGAGCGCCCTCGTGTGTCGAGGATGTGTCATATCTGGTTAGCTCCAGAATTGTCGTTCGTTTTTTTTGGTTTTTTTTCCTGAGGACGTTTGTCTTGCTTTTTCTTCTACTGTTTTTTTTTTTTTTTTCCAATTCTTTTTATTTTTTATTTTTTTTATTACTTTGTACTTGAATGTGTGGTGAGGCATAGGGCTGCTTTACTGGGTCCAGCGTTGATTTAATTTTTGTGATGTTAATTAACTGCTTATCAGTACAGGGATCGGGTGAAGGCGAAACAAGAGAAGACTAGGAACATTTGCACCAAAGACCCATCGACCTTGCTCCGTGGCACATGTGAACTCATTACTGGGAGCGAGGAGGCAAAGCAGTGAAAGCCGAGGACTTTGTTCCTGACTCGTGTACAGAAGGACAGTATGCGGTATGGAGGAACGTCACCGTCTACGCACAGCCCTTCTGTAATATTAACCTTTTTGTCATCATCTCTTTTCGGTCTTCTGCCTGGCTTCCTGACCCCTGTTTTCCCCACAGATTCTCTGGGGAGAGAAATTGGCCTAATATGTAAATATGCGATATAAAGAGAAACTGTCTAAAAGGATGATAATATATTGGATTGTTGTGGTGACTTTTTAAATATGCAGTTTCTGGGGTTTTTTGTTTAGTTTTTTTTTCTTCCCAGTTTTTGTGCGATTGTTTGATTTTTGTTTGACAGCATTTAGAACAGTGAATGCAATAATTCTTGTACAGAGGGGCTTGAGATTTTTGCTGACAGAATGAATTTGAATGTGAATTTTTACACCCCCCCCTGTTTCCCCCCCCTCTAAATGCATAGATTGTACATTTCTGCTGCTAGGGTTTTAAAGACGGAAACAAGCAACTGTGTGTACAAAGTAGTGATTAATAAATTAGGCCTCCCTTCCTGCAGGGGGAGCTCTCTAGTTCAAGTGAGCAAAGCCTAGTGCCTCATCGCCGGTCGTCCATCGCCTGATTTTTATCTTTCCTTTTAATTTTTACGTTTGAGTTTGTGGCTGTCTACTTTTGTTTAAGCTCATCGTGTGTCAGAATGGCGGCTTCGCTGCTTCAACCAGACTGAGGCGTTGAAAACTGGAAATGTTCATAATATCTGGAAATGGACTGGTGAACTGTGAAGGGGGGGAGTGGGGGCTACATGGTATACAGGCACTGAATCTAGAAAAGATGAACTGAATGAGAAACTATAATGGACTTCCATCTCTGCCTGTAACATAAGATGGATCAGTGAGAATAAGACTAACAAATGTCTGTGGTACTCTGAAGCTGTGTCCCTGTCCTGTACTGTATACTACTGCTGCACTAATAGATGTTTGTACAGCAGGCGGTTGAAATAATCAATTTCCCAGTTAATGTTTTTTCCTGAAAACGGTCCTCAGAGCCAGTTGTGATGTCTTTAACTTTTTACTCATTGAAAGCATACTGAGAGTAACCCTTGAAGCTCTGAAGTGAAAGGTCAGGGCTGCTTATAAAACAAAATGATTGTGCATCAGAACTTAGTGAGGGTGGTCACTTGGAAAAACCTGAAAACTAAGGTCTTTTAGGAGTTTAATTCTTCTACTCTGCCAGAGTAGCTTTCCATGATTCAGTTCAAAATAATCCTTATTCTTTGAAATCTCTTCAGAGAGATTATCCTCTGTCTGAAACAAACTCTAGTGGCCTCTCTGATTTTAAGCCAACTTTATTCTGATTGGCTGAAGGTTGTTGGCTGAGATGACCACATTGGTGACATCTGCTCTGTGACATCATACAAAGCCAAGATGAGACAGAGTGCTTAATATGAGCATCCAGCATTGTATTTCTACATGAGGCTGAAAAGGAGGAAAACTTAATGGATTGAGAAGTCCACAAAATAATCACTTTTTTCTGTCTCTAAAGAGATTTGGAAGCTCCTTACGTTTTTAAAAGCTATAACGGTGACATTTTACTTTACTGAGATTTTTAAAGCAGTCAAGTTTACAGCTGTTCATTGATCCATTCATTCTTTTGTTCAATGCAGTATTAAAAAGGGCTGCATGCTTTTGAATAGGTTAGCCTGTGGTTGCCCTTTAGTCTATCAGTTAAATTTTCTGTAAATTGTCCAGAAAAAGGTGTTTTAATTTTCCAGGTGCTGAGATTAGGTCTGTAATTGATAACAAAAAGAGTTTGGAATTACTTTGGAATAATCCACTTTAATACAGTTGTTTGTTTGTTTTTTATTCTGCACCCCACATCATGTTTAGAACTGGTGAGTTGGTTCCTGATACTGATATTGATTATATTTCAGAAAAAACCCCTGATATTTATCTTTAAAAAAGACTTATAATATAAAATATTTCTATCCTAGTAGTGTTAGTTGGAGTATGCGGTATGCAGCTGGGACACAGCTCTGAGTGGTAGCCTATGTCTTATTCTATGGGCATTGCACTGTTCTCCGTGTGTTTGGGTTCTTAGACTCTGTCTAAAAACTAATGTGTGCACGCTTCTGTAACTTTTTTTTTCTTGATCAAAAAAGTGACACATGAAAAGACTAACACATCATGCAGATATACTTGTTTTGTCACATTTTACAAAATGACTTTTGTTCATATCGGGTGGGTTTTTTTTGTTTTTGTATCTGACTGCTTTGATCTCTCAAACTGTCACCGTTTGAGGCTTCAGACCTTCGACATGCCACTTCATTGTTCTGTTACACAGAGGACAGAGTTCAGACTAAGCCTTAATGTGATGTACAGTGTGCTCCTCTTTTGTGCTCATTTGTTTTGTTTGTTTAATTAGGAACAGCAGAATGGTTGCTCTGAATTTCCTCATGTCTTAGAATCTCGGTGGCATCTGTCCCCGACAACATCTTTCTTTTTTTGTTGTTGTTCTAATGCAGTCTCTTCCCACATGTGTCTGCTCATCTTCAGTTTACATTTTTACATTGTTGTTCTGTTCAGCCATCTTTGAATATACACTTTAAAGAAAACACTGGTGTGTGTGTGTGTGTGTGTGTGTTGTTGCTGGTCTTCTCACTTTGAAAGCGTTGCATGGACCATCTGTAAATGTGACTTTAAACATAGTTGAATGCAAAATGAACCACTTGATGGCAGCATTACACTTTGGGTGAAGACTTTTGCTTCTGAGTGTGCAGCAGTACGCATAAAGAACACTCATTGTGGAGGGGGTGAGATCTCTTTATTTGGTGGCGGATGAGTAGCTGTTCTTCAGCCACTTATTATTTAATGCGATCTCAACTCGTGATTTCTCCAGTGAAGATACTTCACTCTATATATTTACTTTTGTGCTGAAAATAATCTCACTCTGGGCCTTAGTGCAGCTTTTGAGTTCACCCTGTCTGAAATGACCCTAGCTCCCCATTTATTTGAAGTCTTCCGATTGGTTTCCCCTTGCAAACAAAAGGTTTGAACCTCAGGTGGGTGGAGCTTCTGTGCCTGAGATCACCATATTGGGGATATCGGTTCCCTCTGACATCATTAAGAGCCAAGAGTAGAAATAAAAAAAGACTTAAACTGAGCCTTTAGAGCAGTCTGAAGTCTGAGCTTTTGGGCTTACAGGGTTTGCTTGCACATGTTGCTGAAACCATTATTTGCAAGAGTATGCATGTGACAGAAAATAAGGAAATGCTTGGTGAGTCCCCTTTGAGCAACGGTGCCTGGCAACAAAGCCTAAGAATGATGTATTAAAGCAGGTGGCACTTTAACTCCTGACAGTAATGAGAAGCGTTGCAGCAGTGCTTAGATGTAAAGTCTGCAGCCACACTAGCACTGCGAATCTTGGCATCGCTACAGCGATATGAGTCGGGCGGTGAATTGGCCTCATGGTGGTGCCAGAAGAAAGGACATCTCCATATAAATCAAAAGGTTTCCCTTCTACAGCTGGCACTACTTCACCAAAAGCTCAGCTTTAAATTTCAAATTATTTTAGTTTTCACCAGCTGAAGCGTAAGACTTGTAGGTGAAATTACTGTTGAGGATGATGCCAATATGCCACAGGCCTTTTCACTGCATGTTACAGCAGGAAAAACACAGGTGTGAAAATAAAAATTGTTTTGGGAACACATGGGGTTTTTTCCTCTCCCCTTCTGTTCTTTGCATTGGAAGAGTTTACAAATGCCATTTGCTAAGCTTGCTAGCATTAGC
>NW_024582451.1:1936124-1950504 GCF_018398535.1 Haplochromis burtoni
AAAAAAAAATACTGTTAAAAGTCTAAAAATGTATGCCCTCATTCATATTTTGGCCAGATTGTAATCTTTGTCAGGGCAATACTGAACCCCGGGCCTCATGTTTGACACCCCTGCTGCATTGCTTCTACCTTGCAGTATAAAGCCCTGTGATGCAGCTGTGACTGCTATATAAATAAAATTGAACTGAAGTTGTATTAGCATGGCTAGGGGGAAAAAAAGAGGTTGGCCACCTGTGACAGCTAACATGCTGTATGCACGAGTTTTGCCCGAGCCCAGATGTTCCCAGGTTTCATTAAAGAAAACACGTTTAATAATTGCTTGTTGGATTCATGTAAGGCCAAAGTCAGTGTTTGTGTAAAACAAGCTCCAACATTGGTCTAAATGTCTGACAGGTTTGTTTTTCACACATATATAATGCAGAGCATCATCATGGAGTGGGTGAGCTCATCTGCATACAAATACTGTCATACGTTAAAAACCTAAGGCGGGGTTGTGCGGTTTTCTTTCTTTTATGACAAAAAATAAACAGTTTTCATTTAAAACCTTTTTACTTTATTGTAGAAAAGCCGATCAGTCTGAATAATCGTCACATATCTCGTCAAATGTAGACATAAAAACGCGAGTACACAGTGGTATGAACCTCTTCCTGCAGTGTCCCAGTGATTGTTATTCTGGCAGACCTTCATCTTCACAGAGGCAGCCTCTTTCCCCCACCACCACCACCCCCAAAATGTGATAACATGGCTGTATGTTCCTGCAAGCTGCCTCATCCATAATCATCACCACAGCTGAAACAAAGAAGTATTAACTTCAGGAGGCACAGACGGGGTGTACAGGGGCTCCCTAATTATGGACGTGTCATCTGAGGGGCGCAGATACAACACCGATTAGAGGAGCTCTTGGCTACAATACAAACAAACCGGTGTTTTCTTCTGGAAGAAAAAGCGTGTGATGGTGAAACGAGAGGTAGTAATGGAGCTCATCTGGTAGGCAGAGGTGATAGAGCAACATACTGTCGTAAGCATGTGTAATAGCCATCAGTACAAGATGGGAAAGCATACTGTACAATTAAAATGTGCCAAGATACATTCATAGTGCAGACACAAACAATCAGGACCTTCACTTTCTAGTAACCTGCTGTAATATATTCTATTTTAATATATACTAAATCATCTAATATAGTACATTTGATTTTAAATAGTTTTAAATCTGCTTAGGTTTCCTTAATTCTTCTAAAGCTCTGAGAGACCCAACCTGATTGGTAAAAGCCATCGATACAAAATAGTAGATTTACTTCTATGTTAAAAGTGCTTTATAAACAAACTAATCTGGGAACTACAGTATTATGTGTTACGGGAGAAGTGATCCACTCTAACATGGCATGAAACCTGGAACAAACACTGATGATTTCTGAGAAAAACGCGCTGATCATTAAAAAGAAAAATACAAAGTGGGACACTAGTGGCAGGCGTCATAAACTATGTGTGTGTGCAAAAAAAGGCCTTGACAGGTGAAAAATAGAAATATTCTACTTTGAATACTACCAACTGTATATAAAATGTACTGCTCTCCCCAGGAGTCCCAAACTGTGGAGATCCATTTGGCACCTTGTTTGTTTCCTGTTTGTGTCGCCGTAGTGTCACTCGGTGGGGTCTGAAGGTCCACGGGGGACGCCGCTCCCCTCGTTTGACCCCCTCCCCCATCCTCCTCAGCACGGGGAACTGGAGTTGTTATAGTCCATTAGAAAGGAGCGTTTTTGATGTCAGGTTGACTTCCACAGCGGGTTATTATAGCTCCAACCATCCCCCTGCACAGGTGAGGGAGAAAAAGCCTTTTAAGAAAATAAAGCTCAAATTTGGATCAAATTACCAAAATTTACAAAGTAAGGCCCATTTAAATCCCACCCAGTGCATCTTTAAAAACTTGCAATATTGTATAAAAGCTCTTTATGCTTGATAGCATATGAAAATCAGAAATCCAGCGTCTTAGATTATAACATTATTTCCTAAAATCAATCAAAATAGGATTCAGAAAGCAGTAAAGTCCAACTTTTGAAAAGTATGCTAATTTATACACCATTACTTGGCTCATGGGCTCATTTACCGCAAATTACTGCATCAGTGTGAGTCGAAGAGATCAGTAACACCAACGCAGTGCACAAAGCTGAAGTCCACGTTGCTCTGTTAGCATCTGTAGTCTTCTTGATAAAGCCAGTCAGCTGATGATTGAAGCACAAAGTGCTCTAAAATCTGTGTTGATTCTGGACTTGGTAAAAACAGAGCGAACCAACCACCACCAACACCAGCAGATCACATGACAACTGCAGAAACTTCACTCTGGAGCTTGGAATCAGTCAATTATATATAAAAGGATGTTTCACTTCATATGGAACAAAATGTATCTTTTGGAAGTGAAAAGCAAAAAGAAAAGATGAACTTAATCAATGTTTTGCACATACACTTGTACTAGTTCTCTCTACAGGTGGTTGTGGCTCAGGAGGTAGAGCAGGTCATCTCTTCCAGTATGAATGCCAAAGTATTCTTGTGCAAGATACTGAACCCAGAGCTTCTGATGTGTTTATATGTAATTGTGCATGAATGTTAGATAGAAAACACTTAGATGTAGAAAAAAAAACTGCTTGTGTGCCTGAGTCATAGTGTATAACGTGCTTTACATAAGAACCAGTCCATTTCTGTACAGTAGACAGCAATATAGTGGAAGCAAAGGTGATTAAAGCAGCACGACTTTGCAGAAGCAAGAACTAAACCTAACATTTAGTTTGTGACCCAAAAATGTATCACCACAAAAACAGCACACAGTATAATCACACAGTTACAAGCGCTGTGTGTGCTACTAATGAGAAGGGGAGAGGCGTTACCTCGAGGTAAAAATAAAGCTTACTTCTGAAACAATCAGCAAGGCTCAAAATTCTTTTGCTTGTCAGGGCGACTAAATAATGCAAAGATTTTCACTCAGATTTCACAGTAAATGAAGCGCACTATTTATTAAATATAGTATTATGCCGTTCAGTGGGATATACTTTGAAATAGGAATGTTTACAAACTAGAGCTCAGACTGAATCTTATTGCTCTTGCAGTACCTCTTTAGTGAAGTATTTGGGCATCCAGGGTTTGTTATCAGCTGCTCTCTGCCTCTCCTCCCCTCTCTGACACTCCTCCAGTCTGTGTTTGTGCTCCGTGGCCTCGTCGATGTTCGCTTCCTTCAGCGACTTGGTGACGTTTTGCCACAACCGCCTATAAGCCAAAACACATTTAAAACCGTGTCGGAGGGCAAATGAGTGTGAAACGCTCCCAAAATGCTCACTGAACTCTGCTGCCTTTCACCTGGATTCTGTCCTCGCCTGTTTCTCCACCGGCCGCAGCTTCTTCTTGGTGACGGGAAGCTTGGTCGTGTCGATCACTTTGGTTTCCCCGCTGCTGTACGTGAACTCCAGCGTGCCGTTCCACTCTCCCTGTGCTTTGCACACGATGGTGTTGGTCGGGTTGTGCTTGACCTCTGCTGTCACCCTATGGCAGCAAGACGGAGACCATTGTTGTTGTTAAGTTAAAAGCAGCCTTTAGCAAGCAGATATTTAAGATATATACATGCACTTAAAATCAATTAATGGGTGTTTGGGCTGTTTGTCTTCTCTGGGCTGTCAAAGCCACATCTGCCATCATTACTCTGCTCCTCTGTTCCCTGTGCTTTGAATCCCAGTGCTGCTCTTCTAGTTTGACTTTCAGACTCCCAATCTCCACCTCATTTGTTTGCTCAGAGCCTTATCCAATTCTCCACCTGCTTCATCTCCAACACTGCCAACATCTAGATTGCATGGATCGTCACCTACTACTTACTCTGCTCTGCCATTATTCAGTTTCATCAGAGTTTAATCGCCAAATAGTTCCTTTATTGAAGCAGTTTTACTAAAACTACCTTCCATACTGTGCTTACACTGTGACATCCATCTGTTGACTAAATTTAAGGAAACACGGTGAGCTTGAGCTCAAGGTGGCTCGGAATGAAACGTGATCTCTCAGTCCATCCACAGGAGCCTAAGGGGTCACTGAGTTGTTTGATTATGAAAACGATGTAAGTAACACGCTACGGCATTTACCATTACTGGATCTCAAGTCTACTAAATGCCTGTGGAAGATTTTGGACCAGTGTTGGGTCGCACTCTCCACCACCACTGTCAGAAAATGGTCACAAAATTTAAATGGTCGCCTGTCTTTACTTAGTCGCTAAATCACATTACTCCAATCATTTTTCAGGAAGTTGTGACTTATTTGTTTGGCTTAATCAGGAAGACAAAAAGAGCAAAGCTCTCCATATTATTTGGTTCAAGTAATAAATGATTTTCTTGAAAAAGTTATGCAACAAGCAATGCTTGGATCCGTAGGCTCTTCCTCAAGCAATCCCTATCATCTGTTGACCAACAGGGTGAACTGAAGTGCCATCCAGAGCCTGTAAAGAGAACAATGCAGGAGGAAGACATAGAGGGTCCTCTCACCATAGACATCCCAGCCACAGACTCTTAACCCTCTTGGTACTGAGCAGAAGCATTCAAACTGCATGCAACAGGTTCAGGGAGAGCATCCACCTGCCACACCTGGATTGTTCTTATGAAACTTCCTGGTTCACACTGATGATGCCACATTGACACCATAAGTGTGCTCAATACATCAACTTTATGCAAGCATCTACTCAGTGTGTGGGAAACATTGTTTTCTCTTAATGGTGAAGAAGAGTTCTGGTGCGACAGATAGTTAATGTTCTTTATGACCAAATTATTGGCAAACATTTCCTGTATTTTCTTTGCTTAAATCAGCTAAAATATTTCATTTTATAAAATAACTCACAAATACTGAAACGTTAAGACAGAAGCATAAGCTGTGAAATCCACTGCATGCATGAACTACTACTGTTGGTGACATAATCTGTCATATGTAAGAGTCTGATAACCTCACAGATGAATTATTTCGCTTCCTCTGCCTTCCCTGAAGTGAACAAGAACCAGCCGTCCTTAAACTGAATCACATGTATAAAGAAGCTATCGCAGAGGGGGGAATACTCACCGATGTACCTTCCCTCCGTAGAAAGGCTTTGTGTGGAAGGTCACTGTGGCCGAGTAGCCGCTCTTGACACAGTTGATGGAGACTTTGCCCCCCAGCTCCACCCAGGGCACAGTGAGGATGGAGCGGGCGTAGGCACAGGGCAATGTGAAGACGTACTCCTCGTCGTGCTCGAGGAGATAAAGGACTCCTACGGGGAGAAAGAGACGGAGCCCTTAAAGTCAGTCCGACAGGATACGATGAGAGCAGCTACAAGAATTTATTTTTATTTATTTATTTTTTTTGAAGCTCATTGTGAGAATGAATTGTTTGAGTGAGAACGCCATTTTCCAAGAAGTTTAAATCAGGTGAGGAATGCCAGCACAGCTGATTTGCCTGCACACCATCCGCCTTTGTCTGAAAACACAATCAGCTGTCAAAGTAATTAAATGCGTGGGCTTCGTATATGGATACTAAGCCAGCTATGTGCCCGTCACTGACTGAGCATTTTTCGCTTATGAAACACAGAAGGCAGCCTGGAGACTTAAACAGCAGATACAGACATTAGACACTCTTTAAAAACTTTACACTTACATCAAACGTGCACACATGAAATAATAGGACATTTAGATGGGAATTGTTTTTGAATTGTGAATCATGCAAAGCCAATCTAATATAGTCTAAGACAATAAAAAGGAGCTGAACCAAAACCACTCAAGATGATGTCTGATTCCAACAGATGTGTCACAGTGCATTTCAGAACAGATCCATGAGCAGCTTCCAGCTCTGGATTGCACAGGAACAACAAAAATCATCAAATTTACCAAATAAAAGATAAAAAGCAGACTGCATGATCTGCTTTTGAGATGCTCAAGATAGTCAGAAGTTTACATCCAGTCATCCTAGGCATGGTAGTCATTGTGATTTTGGGCTTGCAATGATTTGTTTGACAGCACTCCTTGGACTGACCAATACTAAGGACAATGGTAAAGTCCAAGGAACTCAGTGAAGATCTGAGAACTGTAGATTTTAACAGGTTGGAGCTATTAGACCCATTTCTAAACTGCAGATTCAAAGGTGATCAGTTTAAACACAAGTTATCTGGATGTGTCGTAACTTAGCAGTCTGTGTGAAGAACAAAACTGTCGCCTTCAAATGAAATAGGTTGGGATGTTCAGGTGCAACCCATGAACCACCAAGGATCAAGCCGGCCATAAAGTGGAAACTGCTGAAACACTAGCATCACTGTGACAGTGAAGCAGGTTTTACATCGCCTCCGTACTAAGAGGATGTAGACCAAGAAAGAAGCCCCTGCTACAAAATCAACACCTTGAAGCTTGACTGAAATTTCCAGCTGCGCACTTGGACAAGCCAAATGCTTTCTGGAGAAAAGTTTTATGGTCAGATGACACAAAGATTCAGTAATTTGGCCACAGTAACGAGGTCTGTTTGGAGACGTAAAGGCGAGGCTTTCAAACCTAAGAACACTGTACCAGCTGTCAAGCATGGAGGTGGTAGCATCATGCTCTGGGGCTGTTTTGCTGCTAGTGGTGATGGTACAGTCAACAAAGTGGATGGAATAATAAAGAACAACCCAAATGAACAGTTGAAACTTAGACACAGTTATAACAGGAAAATGATCCTAAATATACATCAAACTGGTTTTGAAACTGATAAAAAAAAAAGTTACCAGTTGCTGTTATGGCTTTCTTAAAGCTCTGACCTCAACCCAATTGAACATTTGGACTAGACTTAAAAGCTGCGTCTGTGCCAGGAATTAATCAATTGAATTGAATTTTAAATTTTGCCAAACAGAGTGATCAAACACCGGAATTATGGGATATATATAGTTTGAACCTGTATTAATTTGCAATTATAAAAGCTATTAGCTACACTGGAGAATATTTAGCAAAATAGAAACCAGTTTATCTCGTTGGGCTCCTTGTTTGTGTTTCAGTCTCTCAGGAATCCCCATAAAGAAAAGCTATTGTGCTTCTAATAATCCACTCACCAACATCATGTGTGTCATCAGTGTACAAGGAGATTTAGTTAGATCAAGTTTTCCCATGCCCCTCTCATGACCACGAACAATTTTCAGCTCTACCATCATAACCTCGTGTTTGCAAGAGGTCACTTGTTTAGCTGTTTCACTGCAAGATGCCTTCAGGGGAAAAAACTGCATGCGGTCCTATTGTGAGCACATAATGACACAGAGTGAGAGAAACCAGCGACGGGAGTGCCAGGCTTAACCAAGTACTGCTGAAAGAACTGTCTGTGTGGTAAATGAGTAAACTCGTGGTGGTGGAGTTATTCAGAGCTCATTTAGAGCAAATAAAAGTAGCAACCACAAAATATAAGAAATGAATTCCTCCTCCAAGGGGCTCAAGTGACGAAGCTTTTCATTTATGAGTCAAACACATAGAAAAACTATTAGAGAGATGCAAATACTTCAGCATTATTCTTACATTAGGGCACATTTTGAGTAAAAATGCTTTGGTGCTTTAGACAATTAAATACGAAGATCAATACCACGTATATATAAACTGGGTTATTTAGAAAAGTGCAACACAAACAAAAATCTGTACTGATTCATCTGAACCTTTAACTGACAGAAGTACATAAAAGTATTTAAAAATATAATTGTAACTGTATTTTTTAAAATTATACAAATTTTGAATTTGATGGCTTCAAAAACATTCAACAAGCTGGGACAGAATTTGATGGATGTTTCCTCCAATTAGGAAACGCTGCTGGTTGCCCATTTATTGCATTGACTTTTTGTTTTACATTTTTTCCTGACCGACAAAATGTTCACTTAACAAACCGGTCACTCGGCTGTCATGAGCCAATTCCATAAGTTTCCATTTAAAAAATAATCATGGTCCAACTTTGAGCAACAATCAGAGTCTGTCTGCAACAACAGACTCGACTCAACTGGTTGTAAAAGGAAAGTTGCTGAGCACCATATAATTACACCACATAAGTCACTGTCCTGAAGCAACAACATCAGTATTTGTGGAGTAATTTCTGTTTCCAATACGATTCTGCCTGGACTCTGAATGTGAATAGTTAATGTGAATTTCTGCGAACAGTTAATCTCCATATTATCACAAACAGTTTGCATGCACTGTATCTGAACCTGACCTCATTCAATCACACCTGATAGCAGACTGACCCCGACTTTTTCTTTGACCATTTTTGCACTAAAGTCACTGTGAAGACTGCAACTAACTGCAAGTGGTTGCAATCCTGATTCCAGTCTTCAAAGCAATCATTTCAAGGGCAACAAGACTGCATACTTGTCATGCTACCTTGGGTCGTTCTGTGGTTTTCCCTAGTGCACAGATGTCGAACTGCAGGCCTCAAGGGCCGGTGTCCTGAAGGTTTTAGATGTGTCCTTGATCCAACACAGCTCATTTAAAGGCTAAGTTGCGTCCCCGACATGCCTAGAAGTTCTCCAGAGGCCAGGTGTGTTGACCCAGGGTATTATACAAAACTTGCAGGACGCCGGCCCTCGATGCCTGGAGTTTGACACCCCTGCTAGTGTGATTGTAGCATTAAGCAAGTTAATTGGTAGCAGGTGAAGTATCATGCACATTTCAGCAGGACAATGTCTTCATGGCTACAAAGACACAACTTCACAGACAGAGTGAGCGTTTGACCTGCTGCCAGTCCAAATCCATCTCCTGTTTAAAAAGTACAGCACTTCATAAAAAGGAGAATCACACAACAGTGACCAGGACTGCTGAGGTGAGTTGAGGCGTTACAGCGAGCAAGACAAAATTTCCAGCTGCAAAACCACAACATAATATCCTCAGTACCAAAGCGATTAAAAGGTTTTATTAAAAGGAGGGCTGATGTAATGCATCAGTAAACATGCCATGTGTGTTGCATCTGTCAAATCCTGACATCTTGTACATTTCCAAGTGCAACTAACTACTCAAAGACTTTTCTTTGTATTTCTGTCACTTAAATAAAGGTTCAAGTGATATTATAGATTATTCCAGTGATTTTTTTCTTCTTAGAAAATCACCCAACTTTTCAAGAAATAGGATTTATATTTGTTTAATCCAAAGCTTACACTACAGTCAGCAAAACCCTTACGTAGCACTTATATAAAAGTGTTAATGATGGCCACGATATTAAAAAACAAACAAGCAATTTCATGTTAATTATATACATATTAATATATTTTCAATAACTGTCACTCTCCTGAGTACTGAAGTCCATTATCAGTCAAGTAATGAGATAACATCCTGAGCACGTTTTCAACTAATCATGTAAAGGTTCTAAAGATGCTTTTGCATGTCATAGATTAAGGCAAAGAACTTCAGTTAATCCAGATGTGGCACATCAGTGTATAAAAAGGTTTATTATTCTTTTTTTCTATCCTACACGACCTCTAGGAGGCTCCATACATTGAGATCCAGGTCAAACCGAAATCTAGCATCTCGTGTAGCTTTCAGGCTGCATCAGCTGCCGTTTCTTATTCTGCTGCTGACTCACTGCCAATCAGTATCAGTGCCTCTTTATAAAACTACAGTATCAGCTGCTGTCAGGAAAGACGCCACTGCAAAAAATAAATCCACCAATCAATGGATCCTGGGGTGACGGTCATCGTGTTCTCTGACGGCAGCATCAGCCTCCGCGCATGACAACGAACTGCTGCATCACAACCTGGTGGCAGGTGGTCAGTTTATGTATCCGGATTTAGTTGATTGGGCCCAAGGACTTCCTGTATCTCGGCTCAGGGTGACTCATCCCTGACAGCTTACTGTACATGATGTAACAGTACCAGCAGAGAGGTCTGGGCTATTGATTGCCACAGGAGGGATCTTATAGTCCTCACACAGACAGTGGCAGGCAGTTTTGGTGAGACACACTGTTTAGAGACTTTCTACATAGCCTGTAGATGCTAGAAGGTGAGCTACACTAAATGAGGGATTGTTCTTTATTAAGGGGGAACTATTTTTCTCACTTGTGGCTGCATAGCATATTCTTGACCCTGCCAGAGTAGATTTACATGATTCACAGTTCAAAATTATGCTTATTTATCTTATGCAGGTGCATAACACGGTTCATCTGCTAACAAGCCGCTTTTTCTCCTCTCCCTTTAAGACAGCTTTCTTCTGATTGGCTGCCCCTTGCAAACAGAAGCTATCAAGAACAGGTGCATGTGGCTGTGCTTACAGCTAGAGCTGTATGCATTAATAAAAATAAAGTAAAGATCAAAACAAAATGCATGAATGCAGGAGACTTTGATTGTTTTCTGTGATAACTTTTTTTTGACCCACAGTATTTTAGAAGGTTTGTGGTAGACTGGCTCACCTTCTCCCACCATGGACACTCCTATAGACATGCCCATGAACTTGCTCTTGGTCCACACGTGGGCGTTGACACACATCCTCCGTTCCCGGCACTCGCAATAAAACCCGGACACAGGGGGATGATGGGACACCTGCTCGGCCACAAAACGCACTCTGTAGCAGCTTCCCGGTGAGTCCTCGTCCTGCTGTGTGTTGTTGGGGCCTCTGCTTGGCTCCCGAGCCGACCCCGGGTTCGATCTGACCAAAGGCTTGACTTTGTCCCGAGGAACTTCCCAGGAACAGTGGAAGGTCTCCCCCAACACGGGGTTGTAGGGTTTCTTTGCCACGGCACCTTTCCGCCCCTCGTGGAAGGCAGTCAGGTAATACTCCACAAAGCGGACTATTCGGTCCTCAGCTGTGGCCCCCGCTGTTATTGACAGGAACATGTCGGGGTGCGCCATGAAGTTAGCGTACATTTCCAGCAGTGATCGCTTTTCCAGAATGAAAGTAGGCAGCACCACCTAGGAAAGCAACGCAAAGGAAAGATAGACACTTTGTGACACATTTTATTTCAGTCAGTGCTGCTAAAATCAAACTTCATAGCCAAGAACTTTTTGGTAACTTGACTTTCTTCTGCCTTTCCATTTGCATCCATGAAAGGCCCAAGGCGAAGAAAGCAGCTATGGTAGAAAGATGCCAAATTACAGAACCTAGCTGACGTCAATGACAACAAATATGATGCAAATTAACTCAGACAACACATTAAAGAAGAAAGAATAGATGTAAAGATGAGTTACAGTTGCAGGAGGAACTTAGGAGGGTTTAGTACATGACTTTGAGGCCTGGCTGAACTAATTCTCATAAGTAAGGATGCCATCTCTCTTATAGAGTCAGTGTTTCTGTGTCATACCCGTGTGAGATCCATTCCCAGTTTGAGCTGCGACAGCAGGTGGAGAATGATGCTCCGCTGGTCATCCAGGACGCCCAGGTCCTCCTCTTCGTTGTCCTCCGTATCCGTCACCTCCTCACTGGGGCTGACGTCTTCCAGCCCTGGGTGCTGCTGTGAAAACAAGAGGGAAAAGAAAATTGGCCCACGTGGACTGCTTGCACAAAATCCAACATATTAATTATATTTTTTCTTCATCTTTTATGTCGGAATCACACATATTTTCACAGCTTGAGAACTCAAAAAAAAAATGCAACAAACTAAGAAGTCAATCAAAAGCTAACACCAAAAGATGGTGCACATTCGGGACTTTAGTCATGCTTAGTATTCCACAGTCACAGACACAATGGTGCTCGCTCTGGCACCTGTCCTCTGAAAAGGCCAAGAGGAGGAAGATAAAGCCATTTTCTTCCCCCACCATTCAACTGTCAATACCAATGATAAGGTCACGCATCTCATTTAGAGGCCAAGACAGGACCTGTTAGAGAAGCAACCTATCGGAACACAGCCAATTACCAATTATCACCAGTCATTCGGTTCATTTTCACTGTGGCCCATTCATGTCCTTTCAGCCTTTCAAGGCACTTTGAGTGTTTTAAATGGCAACAGGAGCTCTGAATTTCTCTGAGTGCGCCGACTGGCCTCTTGTTCGGACTCAAGAGCCTCGAGCTCTGACCTTCACTACGTCTGCAATGGTGAGAAGTTGTGTCCTTCGTTTGTGTCCCACCATTCAACTACAAACACATCCAGTCGAGGTTAAAGAGGAGCTCGTGCCTTTGATATCTCCTGCAGCAACTTGGGGCAGAAAAGAAGATGGGAAAGAAAAAAGAAAGAGGTTGATGTATAATGCAGAAAGTGCTCTCGAGGCTGCAGGCAACAACAACTCTCTGCACGCCCCTCTGCTCTTTATCCTCCATTTCCATCTGTGACTCTATGCAATAACATTTACAGATACATACAGTACGTGTCTTCTTTCCTACTTTAGATTATTTTAGTGAAGACGCTGCAGGAAAAAAGCCAAAAACAGGCAGGAATACTGAGGGAAGTCTGATCTGAAACTCCAGGCAGTGTAATTGCACACAGGGCTCCTGCAGAGAGCTGGGAGAAGCAGAAGAATACCAGTGTTCCAGGACCCGAGTGCCTGCTTGTCACCTGAATATTTTATTCCATGGGTGCACGCCAAAATATCCACATGCACACACAGACTACACGCTCTCTGCACCAAAACATTTTTGCACAAAAGACACCAGCGCACACAGGAGGGAGCATGCATGAGCACACATGTACAGGAGTCCCTGGGGCTGCCTGGTTCTCGCAGCAGAGTGATATATATAGAAATGAAAAGGAGGGGAGGGGAGGATGGTAGGAGGAGGTCTGTTATGATTTCAGTGGTTCTAACTAATTAAAGAGGTTCCTGACAGCAACAGGAAATTACTGCTGAGGAGGTCAGAGCGTCTCTCCAGAAAACCCTCGAGTGGATATATCGGTGGGCTCGGTGGCTGGCATTAACTCAGACTTTTTAATGCAGTCCAACTCGTCCAAAAGTGGATCATAATGTGTCTCAAATAGGAAATAACTGCAAAGTGTGTTCAGATTTATGGCTCCATCGAAGCGAGAGAGGGAGAGGACAAGAGCCTGTACACTATTAAAAGGTTTCAGCTCCGTTCCTCCCGCTACCGTCACACATTGTAGCAGAAAATCCATCATTTTAATAAGTTCTTCTACAGTCATGTTTAAAATCACGTATATGCCCCTCTTGCTCTCATGTAGTGCTTCCTGTCGCATTTTTTACCCTTTTAACCGCCCACTGTTCCTACCACAGTCCCTAACAATTACACATGTTGTGAACATTTAACATACACACAGACAAAGCTCAAATTTTCAAAGTCAAGCAGTTTCTCCCAAACTCATCTCATACAGTGTTGTATGAGATTCCTTTAAAGTGGTGAAGTAAGTATTCAGATCACCAAATTACACTTTATGTGCTTATAAAGAACGACAGAATCAGCTGTATCTGCAAAACGGTAGGTTATCTAATAATTAATCATCCAGATTTGATTTATATTTAGCAAAAATAACTTTAGTATATAATTTAACTAGTGGCTAGATATGACAAATAAATGGAGTGGAGTATAGTTCAATATTTTCCTCCAAAAATGCAATGCTTATATTCCACCATGTTCTTCATAAATGCAATATAAAGAGGATGCGAGAGATTTTTCAGATGAAACACAAAAAAATGTCAGCTTATAGCAGACCAATAAGGCATTAATACATATCTATTAACAATTAGTTACAGAATTAAGCATGTCAGATGTATTAATGAGAGTCTAAGAGTGTATTTTGCACTTCAAAAACAATCTCAGCAACTTTAACAGATGCAGAAAATGTTTACCACACGAATAAACCCCGACGGCTGATTTGTTCTATAATTTATGAAGTCAACAAAGGCGCTCAGTGTTGGAGGAAAACTCACTGCCTCCCACATCAGACCAGCAATGTTCACTGCCAAAATGCACAAACTTGTGCCCACTGTGTGCCCCCCTCCCCAGGCTGCATATACACTTACTCACCCCATAACCAAAACAGAGAAAAAAAAGATAATCAGCACACGATGCAAGGGTGCATGCACACACAAATATCAGCTCAGAAACACTTACACTGCATTGTTGTGCAGCTACAGGCTTGACCTGCATAAGACTGGATCTCATCTCCAAAAGGAAGAAAAGAAACGGATAGGCTGGCCTCAGGTAAACGATCCAGTGGAAGGAGGGAAATTAAATCTTCTTGCTCCAAAAGCAGGACGGCCGCAGCACGGCACTTCAGCCGGATCAAAATCCAATTTAAGAGATGTTCTCTTGGTGGAAACTCGATCTAAATTTGGATCTTTTGAGATGATTAAAGCTCGAAGTGTCTTCTCCCACATGTGGGTTTCCTGACTGAGTGAGCAGCTGCCTTGAAGGAGTCTTGGAGCCTTGTTGTGTTTTTTTGGTTTTTGGAGAGGCGTTCAGTGTGCCTGAGCAAAGTTGCTATGCATGACTTACAGAGAGTCTCTCTCTCGCCTCTGCTACCCCCCC
>NW_024582451.1:1950524-1979894 GCF_018398535.1 Haplochromis burtoni
CCCCTTTATAAAAAGAGGGAGGAGGGAAGAAAACAGCTGAGGGAAAGTCCCAGTGATGCTTCCCTCTACACCCTCCCATCATCCATCTCCGGTTTCCCTTCATCTTTCCATTTTTACCTCATCCTCCTCCACCCTTACCTCATCACTTTTTCCTCTGCTCCCCTCCCTCCTGTCCTCTTCTGACAAGGCTTCCCTACCTCCTACGCCTCCTCCTCCTCTCCTAGTATATGTGGGACGGGTGTATGTATTATCTCCTATTATTACCACTAGTCTGCCAGTTCTGCACCCCTACAGTAGTCGACTCTTCAGGAACACATGCGAGGGGGGGGGCTATCATCTACCTTGTTCTACCTTTCAGCTCGTTTCCAGTACATTTTCTCTCTGTAACACAGACTCTTTTTTTTTAACTCCAGTCCTCTGTTTGATTCATTCTTCCCCACTCTTCCTCCGCCCTCACACTGTCATCTCCGTCATTGTGTCTTTCATTTACTCCCCCCCAGCAGCTCTTCATTCATGCCATCCGCTATTCTGTTTCATCATCATCTTTCTCCTTAACCGTCTTCCTCGCCCTCATTCACATGGTTCCCCCCCCTGCCTCCTTCTCCTTCCTAATGTATTTTTCTATCCAGTGTAGGCGTCTGCAGAAGGCTCAGTTAGTGCAAGTCTGCACTTCAAAGACTCCTTTTCTTCCTCAGTTACAACTTTGAGGGCTTGTCCTCCTTCACCAGCTGTCCTTCTCATCCCCTATCATCATCATCACTTCCATTTTCACTCAGTTGTTTGTCGAAACAACATCTGAGAAAAGGAATCTACTCGAGGTGTATGAGTCTCAACTTCTAAACCACTTGCTATTTTGCAGCAGCTCTGTCCTCTTTCCAGCTCGGCCTCTGAAGTGTGTGTACGAGAGTGAAGTGGATTTCTCCTGCTTCTACTCCTCTGGGAGCAGTACACAGAAAATAAATAAATAAGAAAAATAAAAAGGAAACGATTCGTCTCCATCCAGCTCAAACACAGATTTTCATTGGCTGGATGTGTTTCCACCTAAGCAGAGCGTAAAACTGACCCTAAACCTTGTTCAGGACACGAAACACCAGCTAAACAACAGAGAGCTGGTTTTTGGGGAAATACAGCTTTTTCTCTTTTTAATGAATGAGATTAAAGTCAGTTCAAAATCCGCCACTGCAGTGTGCACGCACATCTTTTTACTGAGATTATGAAACTGACACTCTTAACAATGGGGAGCCGGCACCTACAGTACAAAGACGTCTGATGAAATATGAGCCACAGCTTCCCCTCCGTGCTGTTGTTGCTGCTGTGTTTTAAAATGGAAACTAATTATTTATCACTTCAGATTCACAAAAACAATCCAAGACTTCAAAAACCTAAACACGCAGTAATTTACAATTATTTGTTGAAAAAAGAAAGAAAACAGAAAGAAAACTATCGAGCAGTCCACCCTGTTAGACCAGCTTTTGCCAACAAATACTGCAGTTTTTAAAATAATGTCATGTATAGTAATACATCGGGTCCATAATGTGCAAATTGCAGTAACTGTTTGAGACTTGCAGACATTTTTTAAATACAGTTTTGGTTTTAATAATCAAAAGCAAAGCAAATACTCTGTTGGGCTGAGATTAGGTGACTGACTTGGCCCTTAAAGAATATTCAGTTTTTCTCCGGGGTTGCTTTTACAGTTTGCTTTGGACACTATGAAGTGCTGACTATATAATCCTGTTAATCTTACTTTCAACTGTCCAAATATTTTTCCCAGAGCTGTGCAGCGTCTTTTTGGATGCCTTCCTGTTCCTGAGTGCAATCAGCAGTTTGCACGTTGTTGTAAACACACTGTATTTCCATTCATGAATCCATCTCTTGATTGTAGGCTTAGACAGCCATACGCCTGCCTCCTCAGGACTGCTCTTAACTTTACGACATCTAACCAAGTAGTTTTTCTCAAACACGGAAATAATTCTGTCGTCATGCGTTTTAGTTCTTTCAATCCTAAAGTTTCTGTTTTCTAGCTGATGGGTTTAGTTTGAGTTTTCAGCCTAATGATGGCCTGACTCACTTTACTGACATGTCTTTGTGCCTCATATTTATACTTATATATTTATTTACGCATATATATATTCACAGCTTTGAATCTATCCATTCATTTCCTTACACTTATACAGGACCAGGATCCTTGCAGGGCAAGCCTAAGCAAGGATGCCCAAACCTCCCACTCCCCAGTCACCTTCTCCTGCTTAAACACCGAGGCGTTCCCAGGTCAGCCGAGAGATGTAATCATCCAGCATGTCTTTGGTCTACTTTTCAACTTCAGAATATTATGCCTGCTTCATTTGCCATGAGCCTCTGAAAATGCGTGTATAAAAATATCTGTAATTCCCAAACATCTTTGCACTTTTATCACATCAATCGTCTTGATCGTTTGATATAAAATCCACCCTGGACCTAACTCTAGCAGTGCAACAAACACTTTTAAGCATAATTTCACACAGTTTTCTGAAATCACAAACAGCTTCACACACAAACACAATGTGTTGAATGTGAATGTTCCAGGTAAAAAACAGGACGGTGGCGCCTCTCTGCTCACAGCCAGAGGTGTGTGTCTGAGATGACCGTGTAAGAATATCCGCTGGTTCTGACATCATTGAGATCCAGCAGCAGAAATAAAAACGTGTGAAGCCGAAGCTTATTTGTAGATACTCTGGAGATATCTTCATGTTTACCATCCTTAATATGAGCATCACCATCAAGTTTGTGTGATGATGTCGCATTATGTTAATAAAGCATGTGCCTTACCTCCAGGGAGACACTTTAAGTTCAATACAAAGTCCAGCTCGGGATCACATTAACCTCCTGTAGTGCTGAGTTCCCGTGCTATCCGAGTCCAGCCTGTTAGCCTCTGACCTCTCTTAGATCAGTGTGGCATTTCCACCAGTAAGACTCCAGCTGGCTGGGTACATGTCCTCTCTAAACTAACAGGCAGCCCCATGAAAATCACTTTATAATCACTTTGTCAATCACTTGACATTTACTCAACCAATGATCTTCTCACCTGTGTGCTTTACACTGCAGCTAAGTAGTGTAATCACTACCTGAGGAGCTCTGGAAGTGAATAAATGGAAGGATCTACCACTTACCAAAGTAACCACTGTATGTGTGTGTGTGTTTTGAGCTCCTGTTAAATGTCAGGCATGTTGTGAATGTCAACTACCAGCGAATTACTAAAAAGCTTTTAAGTTGCAGTTGCTTCTGCCAATTTACACGAGCAGTGCTTATACTGCTCGCCAACAAAGCATATTATCATGCATCAATGGGGTAATTAGCAGCTTTAAATCCACTTAAAGCTGTTTAGATGTCTTTAATGTTTTAAAGACTAAATTAGTTTTCTGCTCGCAAGATCACAACAGAGTTTTAAATCTCCCAGAAGCTCCGGAAAAGGAATAAAGTCCACGAAAAGAGTTCAAGCTGAGACGCCGCAGATGCTTACGGTACAATGGGGGGCGGGGGGGAGGTGGGCGTTGACCCAGATGCAACATCAGAACTGCAATAAATAATTCACAGCCTCAGACTCCTTGAATGGGTATGAATGAAAAAGCTGTTCAGCTTTGTCAAGAAAGAAAACCTCACAAAACCTTTTTTCCCTCCTAAAAAATAAAATAATAATATTTTTTAAAATCAGGCACTGCAGTGGAGATGCGGATGTTGTACCCTGTTGTACCAGCTTCATTAGAGCAGCATCTAACATGGGCTGTGAGGACGTAAAAGGCACACACACACACACACACAATTAATCTGTGATGTAGGTTTTGCGTATTGTTATCCCCATTTAAACTAAAATTGAGTGTAAGATTGAGGGGATCCCCACACTGTGACTGATGAATCACAACCATCACGTCCAGTTTAAAACCAGAACGTCATCGATGCAGTAGTTCATCTGTGATCCAAGTAAAACAATTCTGAGTTTTACTGTCCCTGCTTGGCTGGATTGCACACACTTTGAAGAATTAAAGTCCCTTAAGAAAGCAAAAATCTGACCAATACTCAGATTCACTCTTTCACCTGGATGAGATAAAAACGAACAAACCAACAGCTGATGCTGTGGTGGACGCATTCATCTTTTGTATGCAGCCAATAATCAACACATTAAACTCGAACTAAAAAAAGACGTCCCTAACTTCAAAACCTTTCGAGGTTGCAGAGTGAGATTTATGAGATCTCAGAAATAGCTTTCGTTCATCTCACAGATCTGTTGCATCTCTTTAAACTATGCATTGCTGATGACGATAAAAAGCCTCTGAGCAAATAAGTTCACTCTGTTAAATGCTTCTTTATCGACTTCAAAAGGAGTCATAAACGTGCCTGCATCGCCACACAGCTGAAGTTCATTTTGCATCCTGCATAATTATTCAGTGAAGCATTGAGTAATCTGCTTTATCATTCAAGTTTCTAAATCATGGATGATGCACAGTTACCGTTACATGACAGGAAGGCAAAAAACAAACAAACATCTGCACCAGAATCTTTGTTTAGCAGCAAAAATAGAGTGACAAATGTCATTAAAGCTTTTTTAAAGGTCCTTGTCTGGATTTTATGAAAGCAGACTTATGCTTAAATGATTTAGGAACAATTTTAATTTCCGATTTGTGTTTTTAACCAAAAATCACATTTTTTTTCTTTTAAAGGATCTTGAACAAAACAAGCATTTCTGATCTTCTATTGGTCAAATTGATTATCAATTACCTGAGAAAATCACTTATTACAAACTTCCTTTCTGTGTGCAGGAGCAGAGAAACCTTTTTTGAATAACCATTTAAAAAGTGAGCACCTTGAGGTCTATTTTAGGAGATAAAGGAGAAGGTGGTTTCTAACAGAGGGATGTCACCGTCAGTGTAAAGTTGGAATTTTATTAGAAAAACAGATTACAGAGCAGAGAGTGACTCATGGCTTGTTGAACAGACTGAATGCGAGCTGAGAACACAGTTATCATTATTTGTTTTTGTCACACGCAGACTGACAGGACCTTTTGTCTATTAATAAGACTGAGGAAGCATCAGTGCTGCAGGATGTTAACGTGTTACTGATGTCGAGGGCAAAGTTTAGAAATAAAATAAATCCAGTTTGTTCTCCTTTTAAAAGAAGAAGCAAAAAATACACATCTTTACGTTTCCTATATACTGAATTAGCTGCACAGTGACTTATGGGAGGACTTTGCTGCCCTCTGCTGGAGTAAAGAAGGAACAATAACTCTGCAGTGCACCGAGGATTTTGTCCAGAGTGCACTTAAGAGAAAAGAAAATATGGACTATTTTCTGATGCAACAGTATTTG
The DNA here is from genome assembly GCF_018398535.1 of Haplochromis burtoni. Taxonomy (NCBI): domain Eukaryota; kingdom Metazoa; phylum Chordata; class Actinopteri; order Cichliformes; family Cichlidae; genus Haplochromis; species Haplochromis burtoni. The sequence goes on from NW_024582451.1 coordinate 1,955,861, forward strand.
TGCTTTCTCTCCACATGACTGTGTTTCTTTCCAAATCCTGGATCTGAAGATAGAGGCTGTCGCTGATATTATAACTGATACTGACACATTTTACCACATTTTTTACTGTTTTATTCCTGTTTTCTGCCTTTTTCTTTATAATTCAGAGTTGTCTATCATTGAATTCCTGCTCTGCAGCAGCAGCTCATAACCACAGCAATACTGTAGGCAGCTCTAATATGTGGTAAGGGATTGCACTGGAGCTCTTGTAGATGCATAAACCAACGGGTTTTCTGCAAGCACCAGCAATTTCCTCTCTATTTTCCCACAGTCACGCATCGGTCTTGAGCTTTTTCCTACTGACTGCATAGGAATTAATATCAACCGCCACAGCAGTGCTACATAATTCATACAGAAAGCCTTTATTATTCTGAGGTAATGTATTTTCTTCCTTCTCTCAAGTCTGCTCATGAGATTACGGGGTATATGTTAAACGGGCAAGTGGCCAAGAGGATCAGAAACTGACCTTGAGCTTTACGCCATCGCAAATGTTCGTTTTGAGGGTTTTGTCCAAACCAATTATTTAAAGCTGGTTTTATTCAAATTCTTTCTGCATTGCATTTCACAACCACAAGATGGCAAACTCAGCGCCTCAACAAATCCACCATTACTATGCCAAGCACAGAACATCAGATAAATTATCATCCCAGAGCAATCTTTATCCTTGATTATCTAAACATCATCTTAATGATAAGGCTGTCGAGTCGTGAAGAATCTCTCACTCGCTCTGCCTCACCTTCTGTTCTCATTAATACTGAGAAAAGGCTTTAAATCAACTCGATGAGACATGGACGCCGGTTAGAAAATTCCTCTTAAAGGAGGACTAAACATCAGTGTCGGGCTGGACTAATGTGCCTGCACTGTACGTCCGCTGCCTCTCTGCCTTGCGCCTTCAAACGGCAGCCAGAGCATCTTTAAAGGCTCTAATGAAATCTGGATCAAGCTGCAGGGCAGTGCTGAGAAACAGGCTGCAGGAGAGCGTGAAATATTACAGAGCAGAGACACAGAGTGGTAAAAGTCAAAAGCATGTTTCCAAATTTAGAGCTCTACTTTTCCTTTAAAAATGACATCTAGTCTTTGTGATAACTACTGACATCGCACATGACAGGGCACTCTTACAGCAAACACGACACTACAGGCATACACCCATGTTCTGTATACTTTAAGTTAGCAGTTTTAGTGCTGAACAGTATATCACATGTAAGCTCTATTAGTCAGAAGTGGGCATATCTTGTAACGGTGTGCAGTCTATCATTACAATCCCTGAGAAAACTTGACAAGTTAAAGACAAAAGAAGAGGTGACCTAAAAAAAAAAAAAAAAACTATCTACAGCAGACGTATCTGAAAGTCTATTAAGAAATAGGAGAAAATCCAGCAAAGACCTGACACAGGACCTGAGAGATCCATCTGGCATTCAATTAATCCATCTACTGTTCACTGAACCCTCAGCGGAAAAGGTCTCAGTGGAAGGATGGCTGTCAAGAAGCCATTCTTAAGGAAAGGAAACAAGGAAAAAAGCCTGTTGTATGCTAAAATACACAAGAACTGTGCTGAAAACCAGTGGCAACAGGTCTTATTGAGTATTAATGAATCCACGTTTGAAATTTTTGGTTCAAGGTGTTTCAATATGTATAGAAGAGTGGTAACACAGTCATCTATAAAGCATGGTTGAGGCTCTATCAATGTTTGGGGTCTGCATTTCAGCCAGTATTCAAGATCTTGTCACTATTGATGGAATTATTAAAGCGACTTTGAAAACAACTTCACTCTTCAGCATGAGAATGATCCAAACCACACTGCCAATGCACCAAAGCGTACCTGGATAGAAAACGCAACACTATCAGTCACGGATTGCCCTGATTATCCCAGACCTCAACATTATTGAAGCAATGGGGGATCATCTCGACAGAGAACAGAACAAAAGGCAGCCGACATCCAAAGAAGATGTTTGAATGTCCTTCAAGAAGTCTGGAGAACTATTTCTGAAGAACATTTTAAATTATGAGACAGATGCTAGAATTGTACAAACTCTGTTTGTGGTCTCACATGCTGTATTTCCATACATGTCTGCACATGTTTCAATAAATCACTACACCTAGAAAATATAAAGAAATCACTGGTAGCTCAAGACTTTTGCACATTTGTATGCATCTGGAATGAGTGCCGATAATTCATCGTATCATTAACGAGGCTACAAGCAGGACAATGTGTGCCTTATCCAGCTCCATGAAAATACAGTCACTGTCATTTTTATGATATCCCTAATAGCTTGCCATTATCCATCAGTGAAAGATGGTACGCCTTACTTAAGTTGGCAGAAACATACCGGCAGAGGCAGGGAAGTCAATGGAGATAGCCGACTGAATCATAACTGCCATAATGCTGTCTTAAAAGGGGCCAAATCACTATTACGACCTGCCCTCGCTTCTCTGCTTATAATTGTTCGACGTGAAGTGTTTTGAACAGCTGGACTGTAAATGGTTTGACACTGCAACACTGTAAAACCCATTTCACACTCGTATGTCAATAGAAAATGATCATTAACATGACAGATTATAATTCTGTGGCTGCAGATCAGACCGCTCCAGGCACAGTTCGTCCCTCGTGGCGTAAAAGCAGGAAGCTGATTGAACATTTACACAGAGGCTAAAATTTTCCACAAAGCCTTCCATTATTTGTTTTGTGGTTTCGCTGAAATGAATGTCAGGCCATTACAAGATCTGACAAGTATTTAACAAGCAACACACACTTCTGACAGGTAATGATAAAAGTCTAGCATTTGATGAAAAGGATATTTGTGAGCATGAGCAGAATTGAAAGCTGCTGAGACGACACTCCATCCATTAATCTTCATCTTCTTATGTGTAGGTGAGGGTTACATTATTCCACTAAGTTTGAATAAAAAGATGACAGCGCCAAAGATTAATGTGACTCGTGACAACGGTGTTAAAGAAAAGTGATTTATGATTACAAGAAGCTCATGTAAACACGTCGGTCAGTTTATTAGGTACACCTGGCATGGTTGGCATATAGACAGTGTAAAGACTAGCGAAAGTTGCTTATTTTTCTTGACAGTAAGTGCAAAATGTGTCCATATCCATATGTATGCTCTTATCTTACTCCCTGGACATCAAATTGTCCGTGTCTCACCTTGCTGCACAAGGAGATTACTTCTAATTGGATCACTTCCAAACTCGTCCCGCCTCCCCAGACAACTTAATTCATACTGAGTGGATCTCGTTTCTCCAAAACATTTTCATCTTGTTTTTATTCGTGTCAATCGTGTCAATCCATTTCATCATAGCTTCTGTCCAAGTGCATTAGTTCTTATTTGGTTATCGTCTTGTTTTGGTCAGGAAAAACTATCACAAAAATTAATAGTCAACAATATTAACACTATTTACAACCAAGGTCAGCATCTCTCAGTGCACACCCATAAAACAGATGAGCTACAGCAACAGAAGACGACACCAGGTGTTACTCCTGTCAGCTAATAACAAGAAACCGAGACTACAATTTGCACAGACCTCACCTAAATTAAATAAACAGTTCAGGCTGCCAGTGGTGATATTAGTACTAATTGAGCATTGTTTAAATTTCACAGCTTGCCTAAGTGTTCTTGCTGACCATGCTCATCCCTTTATGACCACCGTGGATGGGAAACTGCTGGTGGCCTTGTATCACTCCACCACAGAAAGCATCCTGGTTTGCTGTGTAACAGTGTGGTATGCAGTGAATAAATAGGCTGTCCAGTGGGTAATAAACACAGCACAAAAGCTCATCGAATGTGTTTTAGTTGTGTGTTAATTTTACTATTTGCAATGGAAATTAAAACCATCTGGATTCTGATCTTCTTACAGTTGCTCCCAGCAGCACAACACATCATGTCACGAAGCTCAAATCATCTCAAACTGCCTTCTTGAACTTGTCACCAGATATAAGACCAATAAAGCACCTCTGTGGTGTGGTAGAACAGGAGATTTGCATTACTGATGTAAGCCCACCAATCTGCAGCAACTGTGTGATGCTATCATATCAATATTGATCAGCACTTTGTCAAATCTGTGCCACGAATAATTAAAGCATCTCTGAAGGAAAAACAGAGTCCGAACTGGTGCTTGCAAAGTGCACCGAATAAAATAAAGGCTGGTTTAAGAAGCATTTTAGCAGATTTCTACTTCCATAATTGTAAACCTACAACTACACATCTATCCATTTTCTTCCGCTTATCCGGGGCTGGGTCCCGGGGGCAGCAGCCCAAGCAGAGAAGCCCAGACCTCCCTCTCCCCAGCCACCTCCTCCAACTTATCTGGGGGAACACCAAGGCGTTTCCAGGCCAGCCGAGAGATATAATCTCTCCAGTGTGTACTGGGTCTGCCTCGGGACCTCCTCCCGGTGGGACATGCCCGGAAAACCTCACCCAGGAGGCATCCTTGTCAGGTGCCCGAACCACCTCCACTGACTCCTTTCGATGTGGAGGAGCAGCGGCTCCACTCTGAGCCCCTCCCGAATGGCGGAACTTCTCACCCTATCTCTAAGGGAGAGACTAGCCACCCTTCGGAGGAAGCTCATTTCTGCCACTTGTATTCGCGATCTTGTTCTTTTGGTTTTTTGAAAACTTTGCTCCCAATGTGGGGGGTCCCTGGACATTCCAGCGCAAGAGAAACATTCTTTTCTTTCTTTTTTTTTTTTGCCTGTCCCGTTTGGCTCTTTTGCCATCAGAATTATTGTCTAAAGGCAAAGAAAGATGCCCAACGGATTTACTTTACCAAATTGACCATCCCAGCCTTGCCATAATGGTCCATTTGATTCACCTTTTATTGTTTATTTTATTTTCACTTACTGAATACGGGACAGACTTGACTGGGGGAAAGAAGGGGAGAAAGAAAGAGGCAAAGAGAAACAGCTGAGAAGAGGGACGGGGGAGAAGGGCAAAAAACAAAAACCAACAGAACGGGCAGAGAAAATTTAAAAAAAAAAAATGCATATATCAATCACCTGGATCACCTGCTGAGAAAGAAAAAAGAAAACAAGCAGAAGAGAACAAGAGTAATAGAATAAACAACATCACAATGATATATGGGAATATGACAGTAAATACTAAATGTTAAACATTATTGTGCAGCACATAAGATCAACACAACACAGTGTGCTTTGAGGTAGGAGCCAAAAAGGGTGTAGTTTGTGGGTGTGCAAGAGAAACATTCTGACATTCCACGAATGGCATTACAAGGAATTTAAAATGAAATCAATGAAGAGAAAATGGGGAAAACAGCTTTTGCTTTTGTCTATGGTCATTCTCGTAACTACCAGTGGAACTTGTTGCTTTAACTTTAGTGATAATAAAAAAATTTGCATAAATAAAACATTAAGGGGTTCACAGCAAATATAAGCAAATTAAAATGATTTATTTTGGGTGGAACTTGTTGTTAAAAGTCAATGTTTTAACTAAATTACAGAAACTGATGCGCTAATATCTCACTCCAGTGTCCCCTCTTTCTCTCCACCAGACTCTCACTGCATTTACGTCACAGTCACCTGCCCCCTGCCCCCTCCATTTCTTGGTACTGAAACAGGTTGGTCCAGACACACATTCCTCCAGGGATTGGCTCAGTACACTGTGTGACCCACTTATTTGACAGCACTTCTTTTAAAATTGTCAGATGAGTGGAGTGCTCCCCCTTCCAGCCAGGAAGAGCAAACACGATAGAGTGTGGCAGAAATTCTCAAGTGAGGCCACTGGCCCCTGAGTTTCAGCTTAAGTATATTTTGTATTTGTATCTATCATCACCACAGCAAGTAATTTCAGCTTACAAAGCACTAAAAGGCAAAGTTTTCATAACAATGAACATGAAAAAAATGCATCTTTTGGCAACTTCAAGAAGGCCTGACATCAACCACTTGAGACTTTGTTGCATATTTAATGCCACAGAGTGTTTTTGTCTACATAAGCTTTGTCTTTATTTATTCAAGTTCAATAAAGAAAAGCTTATAAAAAGAAACTTGGAGAAAAAAAGGAAATCAATCAAATATCCCCTTAAAATTAACTTAAGTGTTTGCAGAATTAAAACTGGCTTCATAATTTGATAGGTCAACAAGGCTAAGATAAAGAAAAAAGGCTCAGCTAGTTAACACATGAGGTTGCACTGCATCATCACCATTAAATATTAAAGGTCAAGCAACAGGTAGGCCAAACTCTGTTTTATCCTTCTTTTTGACTCTATTGGCAACCGCAATTTACAAAATAAACATGATGTTGTTTTGAATAAGACACGAAACTAGCAATGGAGACCATATAGTCATCAGGAAAGCGTTTACTCACATCATAGACAACGCTACGGTCACTTTAGCGGTCGTCAATTACCTCAACAACAGTTTGTGACCATGGCAGGACCAAAATACCTGCAACCTTGTGCAATGAATTTGTTATCTCGTTGCCTTTGAAATGGTTGTTTCAAACACATGCACCAGGTTTGCAGAGGCGGTCTTCAAAGCAACTTTGGTGCATCAACACAGCAATAAAATGGCATCAAAACTGAGTTAGTCTGCAACCAGTTTGCTACAAGTTTGAGATTAAAAGGCTTCAAGTCAGAAATGACAGAAAATCTGTTGGTGATAAACTCCTAATCTGTAGCGCTGCAAATACACAGAAATGCACATTAACTACTTACATCAGAGTCTGAGCAGACCCTAACAGATATGAAAGAGACCAGAACTAACCACTAGAGACTGGTCTAAAACCTTCTGGCAACCACCAGTTGTGGGAGAACAATTAGTATTCCCTGAGTGGTTGCAAGTGGCTGCTGAGCCTGAGTCACATAGGCAAAAACCTCCTTGTGACCACTTTAGGATATTGGTACAGTCTTAGTAATTGATGGAGTGTTTACATTAAAAAAATACATGCAACTGTGGGAATATGCTAGCATTCAAAGCAATTATTAGGAGGTTTGTGGTGCATTATCTGTTTTTTGCATCCTATTTCAACCAACAAGAGCCAGAAACCTTCAGGAATCACTGCCAGCCACTCTTGGAAAACACATTTTCCCCAACCAATAAGTGGTTGTATCACATCCATTATGTTGGACATTTCTTGAGTAATGTGCGCACAATGTCACGTGAGAAATCTATATCCATCTTTTAAATCTGTTCACACCATATCAAGGCACCTGCTCCACTGAAACTGCACATTATTTTAGCATAAAGTTAACCACATGACTCCAAGTGTTACAGATATATTTTCTGTGCCCTCCATGCTAGTAGTTTGCACATCCCTGCACTCTGCTGCTTTCTTTTCATTTCTTTCAATACAAAAAACAAAAAAACAAAAAACCTGTTCATACTTTCAATAAAATTAACAAAATTTCACACAAGCTTCTTAACTCGCAGTACCTGCCTTTGCTTTCTTTTTCTAGTGTCTCTGTTATCCAGGTCAAACTCCTCAAAACTGCAATAAAACTGAATGTGATTCAGGAACATGAAGCAGAGCATAGCAGTGGAATATGATACCCTGTAGATGTATTTTTTTTTACAGTTTAATTACAGGAAGTGACCTTTGCTGTATGCCATGCTCACTGTGCTTCCTGCTCATAGCTACACGCACACAATCCAATAAATGCAATATGCAGCAAAGGACGAAAAAATACACTAAAATTCACTTTGCATGATAAGCCTGAACTTTAGGGCCAAAGGAGCAAATGTAAATTGATTTTCTTTGTACCCATCCAACCAAATCCTCTCAACAAGCAGCTGTACAGTGATCTGAATGAAACACGCTGCAGTTAGAAATCATACAGACTGTTTGTGCAGCCCTTTAGCATCCAAGCCAAGCTAGCAGAGGTCAGAGAGACGGGCCGAATACTGACGCGATAATTGACAGCGTGACGTGATGTTTCTCACCTCAGCACCATGGGGCAGAATCCTTTTCCTGAGGTCCGGGGAGGGCTCGGTTGACTGCAAAGGAGTCAGACCCCCGTTCTTCAGTTGCTCCCCCGAGGGCGACTTTGGTACAGTCCACACAGGAGCACCATCTGAAAAACGACAAGTTATTGTTGTTGAAAGAATCAAAGAGGGATCAGGGTGAAAACCAAGATTAGCCTCTCCTTTTTATATATATATGTGACATTCAATATAAAGGTGTGTGTGTGACTGATGGAAATGTGTGTCCTTGCATGAATCTACGCGAATTTAATATTTGTTCAGTGTTATAGCCTGCCTTGTATTGATTCACATGATCAAACATACAGAAGCGACTAGAATGGAGATTAAATTTGATTCCCGTCCCAAAAAGATCAAAGGCTCAATAAAGAAGAAGAAAAGAAATCAATCAACCAATTTCTTTCCACTTACTGCAGCGATTGTGCATTTAATAATAAATCATACCCAAAAATGCTCAACCTTTACTGTCTTCACCTTCTGGGCTTTTGCTGTCAGAGATGATCATCCAACTCAAGGATCTTTTGTTGAAGGCGCAGTTGTTAAATGTCAGCGTTGTCAGAACTGACCCATTTTTAGGGATTTTCTAACTCGTTCAAAATGTTAAGAAACTTTAATTAAAAAGCAGCCACACCTGCACACATTGTACACAAATAAGTACAACATGGATGCTTGAGATTAAATGAGCGCTGATTTGATTTAAAATCAGTATTTTCATGCATCGTCTTTAAATGTTACATCAGCACCTGCTTCATTGTAATTTAATCAAATCCTGCTTTCCGAAGCAAAATAATTTAGTGGTTCCCAAACTGGAGTACATGAAAAAGACTTGCAGGTAAACCAAAAGCAGAAGCCAAACCTGCACCAACAAACAAAATGAAGGCAGTAAAATATAACAAGGCTCATTTCAGTCTCTCAAAATATTAGTTTCTGAGCTAATGTGAACAAGTTAGGAGCTCACAAGGCAACGTGTTCCTTATTTATTTCCAGCATTAATGACACCTTAGGTATTTTTATCTAAGAAGCAGGGGGAAAGGCAGAAAAACTGAAGTGAAACAGCTGATTAAACGGGACATTTTCTCACCTACACTTCATTTACTCTGGCCTGAATCCTTTAATTAATTTGTGAACTTGTAGGTTTTTTTTACGGTTTGGTTTTTTTTCATGCAGATAAAACTCAAAGTCAACTCTGAGAATGTTCGGTCCACTTATTTACCAGACGTGTCAGCAGGCAACAAAAGATGCCACGCTCCTACAGGGTGGATTTACATTTATTTACTGCAGTTTGTTTATCTGCACGTCTATGGTACTCACACCTAGAAGCTGGGTTAGATCAAGGTCGAATCAAGTTCTCAACGTAAATGGAAAAATAAAGCAGGGTTTTATTTTAAACAGCTGGCGCAGATGCAGGTGAAAAGTCCTCAAAATCACGACAGGAGTCAAAGGTTAGATCACAACGAGGCTCCTCACTGGATGTGTGCCGAAACGTCCAAACTACATCCTCAGACTTTAAATAGAGTCGCTACTTTTGAAGGGCTTCCAATGCAGTCCTCGAGCAACCCAGTATTTGATGAAGGCCTAAGTGTCTTTATCAGTAAAATAAAAATGATCAATTTTTAAGCTGTGAGATTCAATTGTTAAAAGCTGCTAATACACAGCAGAGAAATGGATCCCATTACAAAGTACTGTTAATGGTGCAACACCAGAGATCCTTCTCATATCCACTCTCTGCACTAAAATTAGGTTAAATATCTAATGCACCAAGAGGCTGCTCTTTGATATCCATTAGTGAGAAGCTAACTGTGCTGATACAGGTTGGCATTCTGCTGGGCCCAGAGGGTCTGTCTCTGGAAAAAGTGCTGAAATAGCCCTCAGGCCAGGTTCTGCTTTGGTCAACTGAACAGTTTGACTGGCAGGAACCTGAAAGTGCGAAGAAACTACCTCCAGTGATACCTGGCTCCTGTAAATCGGAGACATAAGGGCAGCCAGCTCTGCCCGAGGGCAAGATTTGTTATTGAGCTGTGAATAAAGTGAAATTGAGTGTTTTTGTGTGTGCACTTTTTGAAAAGGTTATTGAAGATGGCGATGGCTTTTATCAGAATTCAATTTGAACGTAATTAATTATTCATTTAAAACTTCTGAAGTTTTGTGTTTTTTTTCTTCATTAATGGGTTTTTACAATTAAATACTTTCTCCAAGATGTCACAATGAAGCACCAGAAGCAGAGCTACTCGGTGAGCTGGGGCATGTCGCGGGCCATTGGAGAGAGGCATGCAGGTGTGTTATCAGAGATCAAACAGTGGCGACACAAACATTCATGCAGAAGATGTTTCCAATGGCTTTATCTTCCATTTCTGGGCCGTGACATCAATTCAGACTTCCCGATGATGTTGTCACATCAGAATTTCCCCCTACAAGTTCCCCCTTTCACCTCTTTTAAATAAGACTTTCAGCTCTCACTTATATTTAGATGGACTGGCGTTTTTCTTTACTAAATTTTTGCTAAGCTTGAAGGGGACTGGTTCGCAAAGGTTTGGAAATTTCCTTTATGGATTTTCAGTTCCTTAAAGGAAAATGCTGCTTGTGTGCAGGGGAAAGAGGAGTAGGGTGGGTGGGGCTTCAAGCTCTTTATGACACTGACTGAGCAGCGGAAAGGAGGGGATCCAGAAAGTGCTAGAGCAAGCAGCAAAGATCCTCTGTGATATCAGCCGATAATAATGCTGTCTGGTGTGTGACTGGCAGGTTTATGTTGGGTTTGTGACTCAAAAGCAAGTTGCTTTGGTTTGGTTTAAAAGTACGGAAGCCTGGAGGGACAAACGTGCCAGCCAAACTCAGTCCAACCTCATGCTTGGCTCTCTGCAAGAGTTATCTTGCCCATGCAGTGGCAATGCTTTGGTCTATGGGCATAACAATACCATTCAACCAGCCAGCCACTCCCTTTATCAGCTGCTTTTTAACAAGATACTCAGGTAGCCATCCATGCTTGAGAGCCAAGCTATGCTAACGACCGAGGATCCTAACAAAAACAAAAACGAACTCCTCACTGAGGTGTGGCGGGTACATGCCGGAAGCAGGGAGCAGCTGGACCCCCGTGGGACTTATCAGCCAGGATGCGGAAGGAAAGAGGTCTGTACTTGCGGCCCGGTGGTCCCACTCCACACCACCCCCTGTCTGACGAACAGGTACAGGGCAAGGTGAATGCTGGCGCAAAAAGAAGACCAACAAACTGTGAGGACTGGAAGATTCAGGATGCGATCCAAACCCAAACGACCTTCCCAAAGTTACAGGTACAAGTGGGAAAACAACTTTATGGCTCAAACACTCCGATGAATAATCCACAGGGCGTAAATGATGGATCGGAAAATGTTACAGTTTGCTCGCAGGAGGAAAGCGGTTCAGATTTACAGCAGTTACAGCAGATTTCAAAATCCCTAGAAGCTAAAAATATTCAACTCTTCAGTATCCACATTCAGTTTATGGATTTTTTTTTTTTTCCTAAAAGCAGGAATGAATATCATCTCAGCTTGTCTGCTTCACATCCCTCTCGCTTGTGCTAAAGCAGTTAAAGCCTCTATTCATTACTAGCAAGAGCTGTATTGGACAGCACTCTACTCCTTCAGTGTGAGAGCTTCCTGCTCTGAGAGATCATTTTACACATAAATGTAGCCACTATGAACTCCTCTAAAGGCCCAGCAGTCAACTTAAACTCGCGTTCTTTCTAAACACACCTTCGGTTTACCACAAGCAACCTTTCAAAGAAAAACTAATTCATGCTAATCGTCTGTGATTTAAATCTTTAGTCTTACAAAACAGCATAAACCCTCCCCAAACACGTCTACAGCATAATTTTACTTATTTTTATTTCCAGTAATATTTCTTTTACCAATAAACTGCCAAATGCAGTACCTCCAAGGCAATATTTCAACACAGATGTATTTTTAGTGGCATATTAGCAGCCAATTGCCAATAATAGGAAGGAACTGTTGATTTGTCGACAGAAGTGTATCCCCAGATTGTGCCCTAGCTTATGAATAGTTGGTGTGATCCATCCTGCTGTGACTGCAAACAGAATACATCTGCCACTGCCACTTGTTGTTCTTTTTTTCCCCAATCCTAGGGGCAACGACTGTTTGGTACTCAACAGGTTTTTAGAGGAGTATTACTTTACATCAACCCCTCTCCTCTCCTGGAGAAAACCTTTATCATGCTATTGTTTTATAGAAACCCAGAAAGTATAAATAGATTACAAATATTCCTCTTTGCTTGGAAAATAGGATTAGACTCCTACATTTGATGGACTTCAATTTCCTTCATCCTCCTTTATCCTTTCCGTTGGTATTTTTATTTTATTTTTTTATTTATTTTTATTATTATTATATACCCATATAACCACCCTCAGTCTGTAAACGGTTTTAAATAGAAACAACTTTATTGGATCCATTATGATCTGGCACAAAGAGGGTTAAACATGGCAGAGGTCTAACAATATAGGCACCAGTGTGGATTCCTTTGGCAAAGACTTGAACCTTTGAGATGTTGAAGTGCATAGTATAAGGTTTCATTCACACATACACCCTGATTTTTTCCCCTCACATGCATATAGGGTGACAATCTGAAATGTCTGCACCAGCTCTGTAAACAATACTTTCTGTTAAAATCATTGCCATACGCGCTCCTTCATGCGTTTACTTGGCACGACCATTCTGAGGACTGCTGGCATTTCAATGCAACTGAGGACATTGAAGAAGACATAAAAATGAATGGAAGCGATACAGAACAACGCTTATGAGAAAAGACAACAATTTAACACACAAATGCAACATTCAACAACAATTGCTGGAAAGGTTTAAGTTCATGGCACCCATCAGGCAGGGACAAGAGGCGCAGTCTAGCTGACACAGCTGGGCCTTGCCGCTGGGTTCGGGAGATGGAGACTGAAAAGACAAGGGGGATGTGGGGCATGAAGGGGTCGGGGGCTCCAGCAGAAGCACTGGAACGGGGCCCGTGGCGGACTCACCGGAGGGTGCTCCTTGGGAGGCGTGGTTGCGCTGGGAGACCTGGGACTGAGGTGGAACCTGGCTGCGGCTCTGAGTCTGTTGGAGGATGTTCAGGCACTCGCCCAGGCAGCTCAGTGTGGCAGCCGACGTAGCTTTGAGCAGGAGCAGGTCCTGATCCAGACAGGAGAGCGGCCCTTTGGTGGGCAGGGAGTCGATGGACTGGACAAGGTTCTTCTGTTGGCCCTCTGCTTGGGACATAACCTGTGGACGCACAGTGAGACATGACATTAACAAAAATAATCATACAATCAACCGTCACATTACTATAATTTCCAATTTGGGTGTATATAAACTGAAATTACGCCCACTGTAATACAGCCCCAATCAAAAGTTTAAGACCAGATGAAAAATGGCAAAAAAATCGTATTTTGCATGGTTGGATCTTTACAAGGTTCAAAGTAGAGCTTCAACATAAAACAGGAAGAAATGTGAATGAGACAAAATATTATTTGAGCATGCAATTTATTGAAAACAACACTTGGACTGAAACAGGCTGTTTTACAGCTCATCAAAAGTTTAGGACCACACCTCAAAAAAAGTCCCAAACATGAACTCAGTAATGAGTAGCTCCACCGTTATTGTTGATCACTTCAAAAATTCACTGTGGCATGCTTGATGCAAGCGTTTCCATGAGTGGGAACATTTCTCCAAGTGGTGAAGACGGCTGCATGAAGGGCATCTACTGTCTGCAACTGTTGTCTATTTTTGTAAACTTCCCTTGCCATCCATCCCAAAAGGTTCTCAACTGAATTTAGATCAGAGGAACACACAGATTGTTCCAAAAGAGTGATGTTATTCTCCTGGAAGAAGTGCCTTTTCCTGCTGGCATTGTGTACTGTAGCATTGTTCCGTTGAAAAATCCAGTTGTTACCACACAGACGAGGGACCCTCTCAGTCATGAGGTATGTTGCAACATCTGGACTAAGCGTGCGGCCGTTTGACACCCCTGCACCTCCTGAAGCTCCGTCGTTCAAGGAGACAAGGCCTTTGAAGACGTTTTCTGTTTTTGAAGCCTTTCAGTCTCAGTCTGATGATTATGGCGCTGCAGTCGGCACCAGTAACGGCCTTAATTTGGGTCAAGGATCGTCCAGCGTCTTGACGGACAGCCAACTGGATCCTCCAGCTCGGTACTGGTGAAATTTGTTTGGTCTTCCACTTGACCTTTTTGTGCCATAACCCTCAGGATCATTTAAGAAATTCCGAATGACTGTCTTACTGCGTCCCACCTCAGCAGTGATGGCGCGCTGTGAGAAACCTCGCTTATGCAGTTCAACAACCCAACAACATTCAAAGAGGAAACGTTTTTTTGCCTTTGCTATTAGAACATCATGACAGTGTGACTACCTGACAGAAAATGACAATGAATCCACATTTTTGCACAGATTTGGGTTTATAAAGGCAAACTTATGATCAGCTGTAAAACAGCCTGTTTCAGTTTAACCGTTGTTTTCAATAAATTGTATGCTCAAAAATTTTTTGTATTTGTGTCACTCCCATTTCTTCTTGTTGCATATTGAAACTACTTGGAACCTTGTTAAGATCCAAAATATGATTTTTTTGCCATTTCTCAAGCGGTCTTAAACTTTCGGTCAGGACTGTACTTCACACATATTTTAATGTACAGATTGTTACTTTTTGAGGGACTTGATGAAAACGTGCTGATAATATTTGACATTTTTATTCTCTTTCTTAAAACTAAATCTCTACTCTGCCATTCATTAATAACTCAGTCAAACTGGAGTAAAAGCAGGACGGCACCTATGGGCACCTACGCTATTCTGCAGGTACAGCCCTGCAGCAACTACGTCACTATTTGTGGAGGAATTTCTAATTCAGATATATGAAGTTCTTTCTACACTCTGAATGTAAGCAGTCCATGTTAACGTCCGTGTAGACGGCACATTTAATCACCACATTATCACAAACAGATTGCATGTAATTGTCAACTTGACCAATTTAGTCGCCGACTGACAGCAGACTGAATCCACCTCTGCCGTTTTATCACCACCTCGATGTATCAAAGTAACTTTGAACACCGCCACTGTGATTGGTTGCAGACCTGGATCAGATTTTTGAAGCAACAATTTTAAATGAAACAAAGCTGCATTTAAAATAGATGCTGCAGTTAATTGTGACGTGTATTTAGCCTGTATCAACAATTCATGCTGAATTTGCTGCTTTTTAACTAATGTTTGATTAAGAAAAAGAAATTAGGAAATTGTCCATCTTAACAGTCAATACTGTTGAACTATTGACCTGTTTTTGCATTTTAGGGACCTTTAAACCTAAAAGCATAGAATGAGGGAATAAGTATAAGAGAGAATGTATCTTCATCCTAGAGCGGACAACTGACTCCTGAATTGCCGAGCTATTTAGTTCCAGCTGTGCTGACTCACTGTGGAAAGAGCAAATCTTTAAAAGTAAGATCAGTTTGTTTGTTTCTTTAAACACCGAGCAGGATCCTAGCATCACTTTTGGGCTACAGGCCACATTAAAGCTTACTTTTGAGCATTAGAGACACTCTAATCCAAATGCAAACTTTTAGAAAATGGCTTGCAGCATCTTTAAATGTTATCATGTTGGATTAACTGAGGACAGTATTTGAAGTCTGTTTGCACAGGTTATGTTCACAAACCAAACCAAAAATGTCAAGTGCACGCATAAAGAAACAGAAATGAATGTGACTCATCTTTCATCATCTTATACAACAACTTTACTGGCATGTTGGTGGTGATACCACTTAGCATTAATTCTAGTGGTATAACCTCAGTCTTGACTACTGGAAACAAGCAATCCACACAACCTGCTCCAAGACGAGAGTGCCAAAAGAAGAAACTGCAAAAACTCGTCAAAGCAGAAAGGTTCTCTGTGCTCCCACAGACACACCGAGTATTTCTTACTTACTGAAATTATCTCTGTATGAGTCACCTATCAGAGTCTAAATGCATCACAAAAGAAAAAAGACTAACCGCTTCTCGCTTCCAGTGTAATAAGCTTCTCAGGGCTAATGAATCTGGGTTGTTTATCACGCTGGAAATGTTGTATTCATTAATATTGAATGGCTTCACAAACACTCGTCCTCTGCGTACACTTCTACAGCACATCTGTCTCCATGCATCAGTACACAGAGCTATTCTGGAGTCACTAAAAAGCTGTTGCAGTGAGGACGATGTGGCAAAGAGATTCACAGGAAGGAATTTCAACCTGAAAACGCACAGTCGTTTTCCAATTATTCAGCTATGCTGAAGTTCTCGGGGAGAAGGGTGTCATCTATTGAATGCTTGTTATAAACAGATTCTTAGTGTATGGTATCACTGATATCATCTCTGCTTCACTGTGTCTGTCAAACAATCACAACTTACTCTTTTACTTGAAACAGGATTTTATTTTATTTTCCAGCTAAAATCCTTCACGCTGTCACACTCTGTGACACATTGCTGTAATTACAGGGCATTATTTAAGGCTTTTCTACATTACCTTGTGACAGAAATCCTCATACCACAATATCATGGTTGACATTTTTCCTGTATAAGTGGTGAGTTCAACATGACCAGTCTGTTTTAGCATGAGAGCAAGCATGCTCGATAATATCAAGTGAAATCATAAAGTGATTTATGCCATTTATGCACTCAGTGGAAGTCTCTTTCTGCCACATGTACTTGCACATGTCAAAACACTGACTCTTAAACTTAAATTGGGTGATTTCATCTAATTAAAAATCAAACATGTTCCACTTTTTGATGAAAATGATGCCACATTTAAGGGTATTTCAAGGGATGAAGGAAGGAGTCTTTTTTAGATATTATATTTTAAAACTTCCACTATCTAGAAAACATTTTCAACTAAGTCCTATTATTAGTTTGTATTTGCAGGAGGTAAGGATCTGGTGTAGTGGCCCTATGAACATGACGAATATGAATATCAACGGTTAAATTTAGGTGAATCATTCCACAAATATTGACTTTTTGTTTTTTGACAGAGCAAGTTTCTGTTAATATTATATCCAAAATTTGTGGTAATGTTCCCTTTCATTTCTCTCATTGTTTAAAATCTTCAGTTGTGTACAGCAGCCAAAGATTATGTTGGCAAGCAGAGCAAGGTGTTTTAATTCAGAGCATGCTGATTATATGTGACAAAGAAAAAGAGGATGTGCGCTGGTTTGGATTGTTGTGTATAGACTTTGTCTATGAAAAGCTGTGAATGAAACATAAGCCATCTACCTGCAGGTCACCAGATGTGCTTCCAGAGCTCAGACATCCAAATCTTTCAGTGTTAAATTGAGAGTCCAGAGCGATAATTGATAGACTCGTTGTACCAAATAAAACCTACTTTGAGCTGCTCCCTTAACCTGTGGTCACCACAGCGGGTAGCTTCACATGTTTGATTTGGAGTTTTACCCCGGATGTCCTTCCTGATGCGACCCCAAAGTGGATTTGTGTCCCCAGCTAGAATCAATTAGAAAAAAGACGCAGCTGAAGACATTTTCTAAACAATGGCTTTTTAATATGGCAGCTCAAAAGCTGATGGTTGAAAGCAGGTTCCCCGTCATGCTCGGGATCTGGTGCTTTGATACAATCACCATCGCAGTGATGATCCTCAACATGGAAGTCACATTAGTTTGACACAGAAGTTGATGTTTGTTCTCTGCGTTGAAGTCACAGATGCGCACATCGGTCTGAACGGGAGCAGCAGTGCAAAAACTGTCAAGAGGTGCACACCACTGTCATTTTATTTCTTTAAGGAAGACTTAGGATCTTTCCTACTCCATTAAAAAGCAAAACATGAAAATACTAACTGCAAGTGAAAAAAGTTACTGTGGCTATTTCGTTTCCTTTTTGAGAAAAAAAAAAGACTTTTAATGTTTTATTTTTCGCAGAGAAAGCATCAGCGGTCTGTTTAATGACATCACTCATTTAACCTGAGGTCTTTGAAATTTTTTGCATTTCCTTTTTTTTGCTGCTCATCAGCTAACATGTATCATGGAAGTGGATAATCTATGATCAGCATATGCTGGATGACATAATGGCCAGCAGAGCAAAGCCAACTGTCTGTCTCTCATTTGTATCTGATCTGATTCTGGGCTAACAGCAGTGTTGTTATAAAGAAAACTACGATTTCTGTCCATCAGGAAACAGACACAGCCTGCATTTTGTTTGGTTTCGGCTTTAGCCCAAACATTCGATATGATACAAAAGATGAATGCTCAGCACATATGCAGCATGGCAGAAAAGCAGAGGTTTGGAGGCGTAATTACATCTGTGTTGCACTAATAATGCCAGAAAGCTGAACATGCCTGAGGGTCTACATTCACTAGAGGGGCCTTTAGGAGGTGGCAATGAAGTTGGAGAGCAAATGTGTTGCTATGCAACCTAAAGTAACTCAGAAAAAGCATACCATGCTCAAAAATAACACAGCTCACTGGGTTTTATTGTCCACAGGAAAAAATACAGCCACATTTCTTTAGGTAAAAAAAAAAAAAAAAAAAAAAAAAGACCTGTTTACACACAAAAAGAAAATAAGATAAAAGCAGATAAAGGAAAAATTTAAAGAGAAAAAATAGACCACAGGGTGAAATAATGTTTAAATATATCAGAATATCTGACACAGCATGATGAAGTTATAAAAAGCAATAATAAAGAGCAAAGTAGAAAACTTAAAATGTCTCAAATATTTCTCAAATGTCTGCTAGTGTTAGTGGTCACCTTCGAGGCCCACTCAAATAATTAATTATTTTCACAAATTTCACAAAAGGGAAATTTAAAAAGAAAAAAAATTATTTCAACAACCACTGCTTTCTGTATGTAAATAGCATCAAAGTTGATATGTTTATTAACTTTTAAAAGCAGGTAAAAAATAAAATAAAATAAAAAAAATAAAAATCAGAGAGCTTTCAATAATGGCAGCTTCCCCCGCCACACACAGAAACAGACAGACAGACAGACAGACAGAGTGCTCTCAGGAGCCAAGAGGACCAGCGATGCTTCCAGAAATAGCATAACCCCAATGATCCAGCTCTACCACAGCAGTGTAAGTGCCCAGTGGTGCTGCTGCACCGACAGCCGAGGCGTTTGATGAGTTCACATCAGCCAGCTGTGACAAGCTGGCTTTGGAGAGACGGTTATGTGGTCTGACTGCCACCGTCACGCATTCAGCAAAGGGACAGATGGATGGAAGGTGACAACGTGACAATGGCCCGAACATTCAACTGAAACCTCGTCGATACATCAGGATAGCAATTACTGCTGTCAGCGTGATAAAGATTTTTAGAAAATACTGAACTGTACTGAGAAACTGACCAGACACAGAAGCTCCCCAGCACTGAGACGTTTTAAGAATCATATTTAAAACGCACATTTACAGCAGATTATTAGTAAGTTTATTTAAATAGGTTATGTTAGAGGCATTAATTGTTTAGATTTCAAATGTGTAATGAATGACAGTATAATATGGCATGTATAGCAACGTGTATGTGTTTGTGTGGTTATAAAGCACAAATAACCTCAATATTCAAACATATGAAAATACTGCTTGAATGACACCATTTTACTTTTTATTCATCACAGTGATTTGTATAATATCAGAGTCACTGTAATAACCAGGTTCTGATATATGAAATGTGTCCAAATAAATATTCAAACTATGATAACAACTGGCGAACATAATAATATGGAATTAGTAGAAAACCAAACAGAAATGAGCCATCCGTTTGTCCTTTCATGAATTCAGCACAACACTGCCAATTTACAGCAGCCAACTCTGCCTTTGAACTGACCTGCAAGTTCACAAGGTACAAATGATCTCATCTCTGGAACAAACAGCATTCACATTCAGTGATCACATACGGGTGAGAGGGATGACGTTTTTCAGGTTCAGCTTGTGAGCTTTGAGAGCAAGGTGCATCCACGCACTTTAGGGGTGAATCTCTCAGGCACAGAAAGTGTTGCATTTGCCCCATTCTTGACTTCTTATTTTCTGCACTCTTACATGTCTCAGATCAAACAACTTTTAATATTAGACATAGATTTTTGCAAAGCCAAAGAATTTCAGTCTGCTCTGAGTCCGGAGGTTGACTAGTCCACTGGTAGAGCAGGGCGATATGACCAAAAATATTTATCACGATATACATTTGAAAATTTGCAATAACGATATAACTGACGATATAATTGACACTAGACAAAATACTTTACAACTCCACAACTTTATTAGTGCAAAAAACCCATCAATGTATTTTCACTTAAACAAGCAGCTGTTTTTTATGTGCATTAAAGTTATATAAAAATGTAACAGTGCAAATGATTCCTTGCTGACAGTTTAACCAAAAGGCATTTCCAGTGGAAATTGGCCGACATATCCTCAGCATAACCATGTATAATATCCACAAAACTTAAAGAGGTTATACACACACAATACGGTAATATTATGTTGAAGCACAGTACGTATCACTCCGCGAGGCTCCTGCCTACGATAGCCGTAATGCTCCGACAATCCATCAAGCGGTGCGGCTTCGTAGCTTAGCAAAGTCATACTAAAACATTTGACAGATTTTCGAGCGCCGTGTACCATAAAATCGTTTCGAGGTCAGTAAACACAACCAGAATTCATACATAAGGAGGAAGGGCACTGTCGATTTTCAGAAAAATCAAAGGATTGATTTTAAGTGTGCCGTATTTTCCAAACAACACGGTAATAACGACGGCCCGCTAGCATGCTCTACCAAAAATAGTGCTTTGTTGTGTATCTGACGGACGAAAGCTAAACCAGTTCCACACCACTGAAGTTGCAGCATTTTTACAAACCAATTCGCTCTTCTCATTCTGCGTCGCCGCCATGTGCATATATAAACATAGGCACTGCGCATGCACGTTTTACTCATATTCTATCGCGATATTTCATTTTCCTATCATTGCCCAAAATTACACCGGTATTACCGTGAACGGTATGATATAGCACAGCCCTACTTGTTGGTGTGTTTTACATTATTGTTGTGCTGCATAACCCAAGCGCCGTTGAGCTTCAGTGTACAGACTGATGGTTGGATAGTCTCCTTCAGGATTTCTTGGTAGACAGCAGAAGGTCCAGAAGCAGCCCCACACCATCACACTACCACCACCATGTTTGACTGTTAGTATAATGTTCTTTGTTAGTACTGTTCAAACCTGCCAAAACATTCAGCTTGGGTCTCATCAGACCACAGAATATTTTTCCAAAAGTCTTGGGAACCATCAAGACTTTTTTGGCAAATACAAACTTTTCCATGGACGCTATTTTTAGCCCACTCCCTTTCTTATTGTTGAATCATGAATTCTAATCCTTAGCTGACGCATGCGAGGCCTGCCGATGTTATTCTGCGTTCTTTTGTGAGCTCCTGGATTAGTCATTGATGAGATAAGTTTGGTCGGTTGGCCACTCCTGGGAAAGTTCACCACTGTCACAAGTTTTCTCCATTTGTGGATGACGGCTCTTACCGTGGTTCACTGGAGTCCCAAAGAAATGGCTTTATAACAATTTTCAAGCTAAAAGATGTCAATGATTTCTCAGCTGTTCTCAGGCTTTGTGAGATTATTTAGCCTACTTCACTTTGTAACACAGGTTTTATTTAAGTGATTTATTATCAGGCCTGTGAAACTGAACTCATCTTCCGCAAAATGTGCTCACAGTTAATTCATGATTCAACAAAGGGTCCAGGAAGGTTTGGATAGCTTGTGAGAGAGGGTTTGTGGGCCTTAGTGAACATTGCATCTACAAGGTCAGGGGCAATTTGCCCCTGGTAAGGTCTCCCACTTCAAACTAGTTCCAGGTAAAGGACCAATCCAAGCGTGATTCACATTATGGTGGAAAAAGCTGTGATAGAGAGCCTTACAGGAAGCAAAAGAGTGGTGTTTATGAATATTATCAGCTGTAGTAACCAGAAAATAAATTGGATGTACAACAAAACATCCCAGATGCTGCTGTTTGATCATAAATCCACTATGTAATCAGCATGCAGCAGCTTTCTGGCCTCTACAGTGTGTAGTTGTGTATAAATCACAGCACAAGCAGACTCCTGTACTATCAGCTCCAGTGTACTGGCCTGTTACGAATAAAGGCTGGAAAACAACAAATGACAAGAGGAAGAAGGGAAGGCAGGAGGAGAAGTGGAAGAGAAGACATGAAGAGAGATGGAGAGGAGCTAAATAATGGTAGATATGAATCAGGTCACAGAAAGAAGCAACCTAATTCTTCCGGACCAAAAGAATGTGAAGCCTTACAGAGGATGAATCATGCATCACAGAGGGCCTTGTTTTCTGTCTGTGGAGGAAAGGCGGGCACCAGAGGAATGTTTGTTTTGCTTAATGATCACACCATCTGCTTGTTATTTACTCAAACTGTCCCTGGTTCATTCTGAGGAGAGACACTCTGCTCCTGAGAGGTGAGAAATGATCCTGCACTCATACTGATCACTAGCTTCTTTTTCTGTCACAGAGTGAATCCTTTAGGCGTGATATTCTTAGCATGGGGAGACAGACGCACAGCGTGGCGCATCTTGAATGGGGAATTTAACAAGTCGAAGTCAGCCAGGTCTTCAGCGAGCAAGTAAGGCTTAAAAGAAAGATCTCCACATGAAACATTGATGCTCCTCCAAAGAGTGTCTTCAGACTCGCATGCAGGGGAAACTGTTGAGTTAAACGGCAGGCTTTAATACACCGTTTAGTGTTGGGTGGCACAGTGACTCAAGGTTAACAGATGCTCCAGTGAAATGTCAATTACACGACAAGTTATTAGGAAAAAAACAACAAAAAACATCTCCTCTTTGGTAGGCGTCACATAAAGCTCCTTTGTCCAAGCTCAAAGAAGACAGTAAATGAACTGTCTTTGTCATTCCGGTCCAAAGCTCAGAAATCCACAGGTCAAAGATTGTCTTCTTATCCCTGTAACCTTCAGCTGAGCAACACAGTCAGCCCGACTCATGGCTGAAATAACGATTTAAAGTTAAAAATAGCAAACATCTGAAGGTCCCCGCTTTTCAGATCTTTCACATTTTTGCAGATTGTAATTTTCTTGACCAATTACTGACAGCATACACAAATAAAAATGTACTTTAAAGCAAAATTGTCTTTTCACAATAAAACAAACTTCACAATTTTCCCCAAATGCAGTAACTTACAGGATCTTCTGACATCAAAATAAAACAAAATAAGTGCTCTGCTTCTGTAAAGACGTGCAAAAAATGAACTGAAAATGAACTGAATGAACAACATACGTCATACAACAAAAACATATCAGATACTTCCAATGCATCAATTCCCAGTAGGCTTAGAACTTCTCCAGATAACAGGTCATCCATCCTTTTCACTTTTTCACTCATCTCCATAATTTTCCTGTACCTGATTTGATCCTTTGCTCATACCGAGGCTGCAAGCTTGTAGCTGGTTCCGAGGTTTATTGTTGTGCACGCTTCTGTGGCAGTTCTGCTGCGTTTTACTTGCAAATTGATTCATGAAGGGCTTCCACACTATGCTAGCATGTCGCTGACAGTTTTGCGACACTGCACGTGTGTTGTTAATGAATAAATATGCTGGATATCAGCAGATTCCAGTTCATGGAGAAAGGAAATTTGTATTTCTGAAAAGATGTGAGGTGAGAAACAATGCCAAAAGCCAATCAACAGACTGGTGGCCTGGCCAGGTTGTCACAGTACTACAGCTGAGACAGACTCCAGTGCGCCCACAAAGTCGATTGAAAAATGGATGGACAGACATAATTTGCCCCAATTTTCAGGCTGAAAAAACCCATTTATGGTTTGTTTTAACAAATTTCCAAAGGCGCTGTGCCATATCAGATTCCCCGACTTGCATATGCTCCCCTGGATTAGCTCTATGGTGCTCTATGGTGCAAACCAAATGCATTGCATGGCTGATTACACAGACTACTTAATGGGAACTGCACTCATGTAATGCTCAGTCGGTTTGTCACTACACACTTTCACATACAATTGCTTGCACCACAATTAGGGAATGAAACACGC
>NW_024582451.1:1979914-1990608 GCF_018398535.1 Haplochromis burtoni
AACACGCAACAAAAAAAAAAAAAAAAAAAAAAAGGAGTGAAAATTAAAATATTCAATAATTTTTGAGGTCTTAATTTAGGTTTGCATAATTAAAAGACAAAAACATATCACAAAGTCTCTTATAAAGATAAACAAACATTTTCTGACATGGCCGGCATGACTTCATACCTGTCAGCCTCTGTTTCCAATCTCAGTACCAACAGTTTACATGGGCAGAAGTGTTTTAGAAAGCCTCTTGTCTCTCTTTGTCCATATTTCCTCCTGTCATCATCTCTCCATAATTTAGCGACCAGATGCACAGCTGCTTGGCAATAATCCGAAAAGAACATTTTGTCTCTAAACAAAAAAAGGGGTGAAAGCAAAACTGCAGCAGCAAAAGGCTGCATAGTTCACCAGCCAAGCATACAATCATGTCTTCATTGTGTCTATTAGTTTTGCTTTACCAACTTCACTTCAAGCCTAATGTTGTGCAATTAATCAATTTAAATCAGCTGCAGACAAGCCTATTAAGAAGTGATGGGAGAAAAGAAGGGGGAAAAAAAACAATCTTCTCTGGAAAGATAAGCAGTAAAGAGTGAACGACCGTTCTGAGAGTACAGAGATGTAGCACATGGGGACAAAGTGGTAACTAGAACTGACAGGACTGGTGAATGAGGCGGGGAGAATTAATGAGGATTTGAACTTCAAACTACAGCAAAAGTTACCGGAAATGTCAAGTGAGGAGATTTTTTTTAATTAACTTACGCTGTGCTTCCAAGTTTTAACTCACAGAAATCATAAAACTGTTTAAACGTAGTATTAGTACAGTACACACTTTCAGGGATGAACCGGGCAACACTGCGTGGAATATCAACGGTTTACAGTTTAGTCTTTTCTCTAGCTTTTTTTTTTTTTTGCAAATTGATGATTGCACAAACTGCTTCTGTCACCAGCCACGTTAATCAGTATTGATATATATGCAATAAAAATGCCAACCATGCTGAACTTACAGTAAAGTGTGAGCACACTGCAGTCAGTGTCAGGCCTGCCAAGATGCCAGAAATATCTGCTGAACTCACTGCACCAGTGTCTCACCTGAGACTTTTACAATCTCTGAAGACAAAGGTCACAGAAAATATAGCACAGCTTTTTAAAAAAAAAAAAAAAGATTTCTTTTTTGCCTTTATTTTGATAGGATAGGAAAGTAGATGAGAAAAAAGTCAAGAGAGGGGGGAGCTAACACATAGGAAATGGCCTGAATTGGACTCAAACCCAGGCCTTGCAATGGACTTTCGGTGAAGTTTGGGTGAAATAAGGAGAAAAGACAACCAACAACTAGTCTGTATTAATTAAAAACTGGAAAACTTTCCAGTTAATCAGAATTCCAGGCTCAGGGGGGGAATTCAGATTTTAGGGGATAGTTGGAAGTAGCTGGTTTCATCGTCGTATGTTTGCTCATGTGAAGCCCAATCTCAGCTTATCCAATACAAGTTGCTTCACAGAAATTACTGGACTCCCAGTAAGCTAGTCAGGTTGAAGCTTGCTGACGATGGCACCTGTTGGAAATGCGAGGAGGAAGCCGGGACCCTAGTTCATATGTTGTATGCATGCCGGAAAAATGATTACTTGTGGGACAATTAAATTGTAAATTATATTTGAGGCTTCACAGTATAAAGGGTGACAAATATAAAATGATATTATATAAAACATGCTTAATTTAAATGCCCATTTGGGGAGGTATTTGCCTGTGATGAGGGGTTATTGACCACTGGAAAGAATTCCTGTGCAATTCTCAAATCCCAACACCTTGATGCTCAACATGGATGATTCTGTGCATCAGTCAAATATTATTACTTCACTCTTCTCTGCAACTGGCTGCTAGACCAGCAACCAAGCATCAGCACCAAGAAAGAGTAGCCCGCAGATCAGTAATACCACATATTTTTACAATACCCTCATCTGACAGCACACACTCACTGCAGGTAGACGGGGAGTCCAAACCTGCCCACGCACTGCTAACACGTTACCACCGCTGAACCATAATTTCCTCATCATCCACCCTGCTGCATGTCTTTACGCCACTTTTAAACACGTATTTCTTCACTTTGATATAAATCGCATCAGCTTTTCATATGTCAAAGTAGACAGCGTGCTCTTTTCAATGTCCAGCTCACAATGAACACTCTGGCTCCTTCTTATAAAAGTCGCAATAACAATTGATGAGAAAACAAAACAAGCGGCTGAATTATCTGTTAGCTTCAACGTAGCTATAGCCTTATAGCCTTTATATACAGTGCTTTGTATCTGTGTCCATGCTGTTGTTTCTAACCAGAGGAATGCTACCCATCTACTTCTCTCAGTCTCTACTGCAGGAGAACACAAATCCCTGCAGTATATATGCTCAACTATTCACGAAGCATAATTTCAATCAGCTGCACAGTTATGCAAGATACTGTGGGTAAAAGAAATTAAATTTATAACTATTTACATGGAAGAAGCTGTAAGAAATAAATGTTTGATATTTCTGCCTTTACTGTAATATGTATTGTACATATATTTATTACTCTCAGATTTAGCCATTCTTATATTTTGCTTGTTTTATGTTATTGTATTTTTTTTTTTGCACACCTCTGTTGCTTGTGAAGCTCGCACACAAGAATTTCACTCGCATGTACTGTACCAGTGTACCTGCACATGTGATGTGACAATAAAAGTGATTTGATTTGATTTATTTGCAATTACACAATTTCTAAATATTAAATTGCTAAATCTATGTGCTTGAAAATCAGTAAAATGTCAGGCACTCACAAGATTCCCTGTTGTCTGATTTACTCAGCTCACAAAAAAGCTAAGAAATTATCAGTTTTTCTAAAAAAAAATAAATAAATAAAAAAAATCCCCTTAACAGCAATAAAATGAAGGAAAAAAGAAATCTCTGAACACTCGTGTTTGTCTACTGTGATGTGATGCATTATACATCACTTGCTGTACTGTCCCGTCTCGTGTGCGCCGTGGCGCTCTGTTGTTGTTAAGCTTGAATGAAGCTGTGACGAGCATTAATGTTAAAGTGACCCACATCTGAATGACAGACTTCTGCTACTTCAACAGAGCGTTACACCGCAGAGGGGCTTTAGTTTTTCAAAGTAAAACATTTCTGCTAATGGACACAAAAATACTAAAATTAAATATAATTACTAGATAACCAATCTGTAAAAGCCTTTGAAAACAGCCTCTTATGAGTCAGACTATAGAAAGTATTTCCTTAGGTGGAATACCAAATACCAAATCCTGTCTTTGGAAAACACTGCTCACTGCTGGCATTAATAAAAAAGCCATTACAGAAAATTAGTACAAAACTGTGCTGGATACCCTCAAGCAGTGGACAGACACAGCTGAATAATCTTTATAATGAAAAAGAGATGTTAAGGAGTGACCGTCTCCAGTAAAAACAGAGAAAAGAACTGCCGAGATTACAGTGGAAGAGGGGGAAGAGGAGGTTTCCTTCCCACGATTCACTTGTGTCAGACAGAAACTGACACAAACACGCCATGATAGGTTAAGCTCTTGTTGGGTTCTTGTTTCTTTATGTAATTTATCAATGAATAAATAACATTTTCTGGAAAAATTAAACTATTCTTTAACTTAGTTCTTGTAACATATAATTAAAGCCAGTTTCTTTTAAGGGAAAAATTCAGAAAGAAAGTGTACTGAAGAAGGAAACTGCATTCAATAAATCTAAAAGGTGAAAACATATGCCCACTCATAAGTCAAAAGGCGTGTTGTTACTGCTACGACTTCTCCACCCACCTCTTTGACCTCCAGCAGCCGGCCTGGGTATTGACTCTTGGCTCGTCGAGCTGCAGCTGGAGATTTGTGGTGAGTGATCGTGACGATGTTGCTGGGTGTGGCGGGGTGACCCAGGTGCCTCGGAGATCCCGGGGATGAAGTTGGTGTTAGGTGGGGAAGGAGGGAGAAACTACGGGTCCGACCAGAGGAAGAGGAGCCCTGGAAGATGGGATTTAAAGATGACAGGAACATGATGATGTAAAGGAAAAAGTAAAGGAAAATAAATAAATAAAAAATCTATACATAATGATTAAAAAATAAATAAATAAGGGTTTAGTAAGATGTATTCACTATTACACATAAATGGAGAGTAGTTTTATGTTCATGAGCTTCATGCTAGTGTTAATGTTGTGCGTTTTATTATGATGTCACCTAGTGACACGGATCCGTCACTTCCAACTCATCACAACCAACGCCTTAAAACCTTTAAACTCACTGGGTAAGTCCTGGTAAATGAACTGTTACTTAAACCGTACTAATCTTACTGAGCACTACACGCCACTTTCATCCAGTGACACACAATCGTACAATGATTTGTGCTACAGTCATGTGGCAAAAAAAGTACAACCTCTTTCAATTTAAGATATTACATATCAGGACATAATGGAAGAAAAATGAACTGGTCCTAAGCTGGTCTTGAAGTTAGGTAAATACAAGCTCATATGAACAACAACACATGACGTATTAAAGCATATTATTTATTTGTAAAATATAGTAGCAGGAGCAGTGTGTGAAGTACACCCTTACTGCTTTCTTAGGAACTAAGAGAGTAAGTAGCAGCCGGGCGCTGCTAATCAACTGCACTTAACTAACTGATGAGACTCTACAGGCCGCAGTATGTTAAACGTTCATGGCAGAACTATTTGGAAAAACAGCAACAGTTTTCTCTCTAAAATGAGCATGACAGCAAAGCCAAAAAAGCCAAGACTCTCCTTAAGACAGATGAGACCAAAGTGGAGATATTTGCTCACATTTGCACAGCAAAAAACAAACAGAGCATACCAACTGTCAGGCACTGGTTGGGGCCTGTTTTGCAGCCACAGGACCTGAACACCTTGCGGTCAAAGAGAAAACTTGGAAACATACCAAAGTATTTTACAGTCAAATATGAGGCCATCAGTCTGGCAGGTAAATCTGGCCAGAAAGTGGTCATAGCCCCTATTTACCAATATGTGAAAACACTAATTTACCATTGGATTTATGGGATATGTGCCAGCCTCCCGTTCTGTTCTAACCACCATGTGTACGTTAATAAATCAATTGCAAGGGAAAACCCTGCAGGAGAGAGTCCAACTGAAGAAAATGAAACAAATGTGTCCAAAGAGGAAGCCAGAAAACTTCCAGATTAAATGATGGCGGTTTGGACATCAGTCAAAGTCAAGTGCTTAATCCAATCAACTGCGGTGGGACCGAAAGAGAGCTGTGCATAGACGGATGCCTGCAAACCTCAATGAACTTTCGTCCATAACAATGTGAAATACTGATAAAATCCAAAACAGCTTAAAGGTGGCTCTGCCAACAACTGAATCATGGAGTCATTGCATTTTGGATTAATTTGTGTTAAATAAATGTTGACACAGTGTGATGTGTCATGCATCTTGTTGTTCCCCAGTAAAACTGTTAGCTAAAAACAGTTTTTCTCATACAAGCATGTGAATTGATAGGCGGTGGGTACCTCAGCTGAGTTTTATCAAAAGATAGAATCAGCCTTTTTGTTGTTTTGTTTCCCTCTGCAGCAAAGCTTAAGTCACATCACATCTTTCATTTTGATGCCTCCTTTGCTTCCCCCTCTGTGACTCTTGTCTCCTCACTTCGCTGACCTCCACGCTCACACAGGCAGCGATGTCAGACCAGTATCTCTCTCTCCTGCCCCTGCTCTCCATTAGTATACTGCAGCAGAGAGCCAGCGCAGATTTATCCCCCAGAAGACCACAGAGGTCTGGTCACAGCAGCGGTGAAAATAAAATGGATCAAATAAACAACTTCCACCCCAGAGCACCACACAATGAGAGGGAAACAAATGGCCTTCCCGTTTTTGGTCAGAGATGCTGCTCACTCTGCAGTAACAGAGAGGATCAAACCCATCACGAACCTGCCGTTGTTACATACCACACAGATAATCAGGGGTCACTCCCTCTTCTTTTCAGATAATAAAACTGCTCACAAGTTAAGAATATTTTCCTTCTGATTAGATGCATCACCAAAGTCTAAGCAGAGGGAGGTACTGAAGGTCGGTACTTGTGAAGCAGTTCTAACAGAAGATAATCAGCTTACGGGAGAGTACATTGTTGTATTGTGCGCGGCTAAGCCACGAGCTATGAGTATGAGGAAAAGACAGTGTTTCGGGAGTGTGAACAGATAGACACGCTGAGGTTTTGTCCTCCAAAAACTGGCACAGAGCCCCAAAGCACTTTAATAAACTGCAACAGAAAAAATAAGAAAGCTGTAAAGAAAAAGGAGGGCCAGAGCTGGAAGGAAGGAGGACAGACGTGTATTTACATAATTAGAGCTCTTTTAGTTAAGTGCATTCCTCTCTTACCATTTCACTTCTATCTAAAATTAACTGCTGAAATCGTTAAGTTAAATAAATAAATAAATAAATAACTCGGCAATTGCAAAGTTAATGTGATTATACTTTACTAACTTCACTTAAAGAGAAAATCAGAGGTCTTACAGGTCTTATTGGGGGACAGGGCTCGTTCAAAGAAGGTGGCCTCGGTACACTTCCTGTTAGTCTAACCCTGCGGTACAGAAGTCCTATCTTTACAACAACACTTGCGTGGGCAGACCTGGCCCTCTGCAAGGCATCAGGAGTAGACAGGAAAGTCAGCACCACAGGGAAAGACACTTATTACAAACAACTTGCTATTCAGCAATAAACTTGGTTAGAGTGTCTGAAAATAGCTCAATACTGAGACACTAAATGGAAAAAAAGTACTGGGCCACAGACACATTACACCTGCAGCTCCCAGCACACAGATTTGGTGCTGATGGTAATACCAGAGTTTTTAGTTCTCTCTGTGGTTAAATACTTGCTCATACAGTTTTCTCTCCACCTTTTTAGGGTTTTTACCCAACAATAAAGCACTATGAGGTGAAGGCTGCTGTAATTTGGCCTTATATAAGTGAAACTGAATTAAAATGAAATTGCAGTCATTGAGCTAACAGAGAGTTGGTGCCCTTTACACACTGGACAACAACGCTCTTTAACTGCTGTGGTTCTTAAATGCTTTCATTTGCAACAATATAACTTACTATACACCAGAGAGTACGTAGGAGTGAAGAAACTTCTGACTGACTTGTTAACAGATATGGCCCATTACTTTGACGAGGTGGGTGTCCACTATGAAAAACTTTCAAGTGTGAATTGATCAAAGTCTATTCAAAGGCTTAATCGAGCAGAAACAGCTGTATCAGTCTAACTCACAGGGCATATGTTGCCTTCTTGTGCCCTCAGGAGGGGTGTTTGCACCTTTCCAGCTTCACAACAAAAGAAATAATAAGGTCACTGGCCAATTTATCAGACTGCTAATCAGCTTGATAACTTCAAAGGCTTTTACAGAGAAACTCTGAAGCCATGTCACGTGAATTTAGACTATCACAACAGAATGCTGGAGCCGGCTACCTGCAGGACTCAGCTGTGGCTGGAAAGGGGAACCCTGTTTGCTGACTCCAACAGATGCGACCTCTGATATTTTGGCCGCACTGCAATAAACAAGGTCAACTTGTCCTGTGGGAAATGATGGGAAGATCCTCAGGCGAAGAGATATAAGTGTCTATTCATTCATTTAAGAGTTAGTGCTTTGTTGAACATGGGGCTTTCTTAGACTGGAAGCTGTATGTGATGCAAACAACGTGGCTGCACAGAGAAAGATGATGTATTTATTCTGCACTTTCACTAGATTATCAACAAAGCAGGTTAAAACAGGAAACACATTTTAACAGCAAAACCTCACTTTTAAATGATCTTTATGTATTATATATGGCACAAAATGAAATGGTTAAGCGCCCCGCCACAAAATTTTGTAAGTTCAAAGTTTAAATTTCTGTCCATAAATCTTTGAGTAATTCTGCAGGCCAAAAAAAAAAAAAAAAACCACACACACAAAGGAAAAACATCACATGGTTCAGTTCTACTGCCCCCTCATCACTCCCTTTTACAGCACACAAACAAAGTAGCACAACATTAGCATGCTTCATTTTTTTTAACCTTTAGACCTCATCATGTCTAACAATGCAGTCTCTCTTTACCGGCCTCATGCTCATAGGCGTGTTTGTGACTGGGATAGATATCCATTTATTGATAAAGATGTGTAAATGTGTTTACAGGAAATGAAGGACACGCTTTCTAGCAGTAAACTCTGTTGCGATCAGTCCAGTCGATGAATGGTGGTGATGACACACATCGTAAGACTGATGATTATTAGTTACAGCGCAAGACTAAAGCATGATGGAAGGAAAACTGATTAAATATTACATTTTAAAATGTTATTAGCTTGGAATATAGAGCAATGTGAATGCACATGCCTCCGTAAATAATAACCATCAAGTTTTCTACAAAGCCATACCGAAATAGAAGGTTTAATCTTTTAACAGCGGCAAAAGGTTTACATGTCTCAGTGGTCGAATAGTGAGTTTCGGAGGATATCTGGGATGGCTCTGGGTGTAAATACAGTTTAATCAAACAAAACAGGAAACAAAATAATATTTTTATCATTAAAATAAGAAATACAGACAATAATAAAGGTTAGCTAGGGTTGAAGATTACATGTATTTTCCTGCTGAGCGAATGTACTTCACACTGAACTGCTTGTATGCGTTTATAATGCTGACATCGAGGGGCAGAGAGGTGATGGCTGTGACAGCCTCAGAATAAATTTACATGTAGTTAAAAGTAAATGCCTTTCTGCTGCGTTTTCTCTTGGCTCCGGGCAGGCTGGGAGTGGCACTGGATATGTGGAGCAGTTGGACCGGAAGGAGGGTGGGGGCTGCCGGGTACTACTGGGTTTCTGACTTGGCTCTGTGGCTCCCTTCCCTTCTCTTCCCCACGTTGTGTTGGCCTGTGAGGTGCATTCCCTGGGGCCTCCCTGCAGACACGTTGCCTTGTCCCTGTGCCTGGCTCTTTAGGGTGTGGTGGGTGCCTCTCATTTCAAGGACTGGTAGGGGTGCAGGAGCTGTCAGCCTGGGGTGGACGGCTTGTGGGATTGGTCGTCATGCACTGTTGGAGCTGTGCGGCAGCCCCTGGGTTGGGGTAGCTGCTGTCCCACTTGGTCTTCGGATCGCTTTCTGCCTTTTGGCTTCTGCAGTATTGGTTGACTTATACCGTGTGTTCAGACTTTCCTGCATGGTTCTCTCACAGAACGCTGGTGTTCTCAGCTTGTTGGTCTTTGCTATTGGTTGTGGGGTTTCTGGACTTTTAAGTTCTTGTCACCTCATCAACACTTTTTGTTTGAACTGTGAAGATTGGGGTGTTTTTGATGGGGATAGAGTTGTTCTCATAGTACAATTACCCCACTGCCTGCTGCCTTCTATGCTTGTGTACGCACCTTAGTTCAATATTGGTTTCTGGCTGTCATCATGGTGCACTTTGCTGGCTTTTCAGGGGTTTTGGTATTATGGAGATTACAGGTATAGCTTTACAAATGCACACACACACACACACACACTCAAAAGGAAAAGGGGGGTGGGAGGTGGGCCCTAACGATGTATCAGAATAATATTAATTGACGGATTGCTATTTTTGCTGACAAGTCAGTGTCTTACAGGCAAACTACAGGAAATGATGCCAATCTGCTAACAACCAAAGCAATCTCAAGGTGGTTTTCAGTGCTGCAGCATATATTTTTTGTTACTAATATCAACTAGAGACTATCAGCAACCTCCAGCAACCACTTCCCCACTGCTCCAAGATTACGCAATTTTCCCCTACAGACTGATTTCAGGGGTTCTGTGTCCAGTCTCTGACTGAGGGCTAAAAATGACATGAAGCCACAGCTTAGGTTTCCAAAGTAGCAACTGAAGAAATCTAGAACAACCTTTCAGACAGACAAGATCAAGGCAGAAATATCTGCGCATAACGCACAGCACCACGTTGGGCAATAAAGTGGCATATCATCACAAACATGCCGTACAAACTGTCATTAATTCACACTGTTTTGTCGAGCCCAAAGGATATCTGCACATACCTCCTACTGATTAGAAGCATGGCACACAAGCATATTCTTGCTCTACTTCAAAATAAAAGCCATTTTTGACTGCACCTTTAATGGATCAACATCTTTTTCCATAAAAACTCACAAGGAAACGAAATCATTCGCCTCTGTTTGTAATAAATCTTTCCCGACACACTTTTTGTGTCACAGAGGTGAGTTATCGGAGATGTGGCTGCGCCTCCACCACCAGCTGCCTCATCAACGGAGTGGCTGCGATAACGATCTGTGAGGCAGACAGCGAGGCTCAGGGACGGATTAGACCACAGCACTGCGTACAGTAATAACAGCTGCTGCCGTGGAAATGCCCCGCAGTCACCGAACGGGAACAAAACGGCTACTCAGCTCCACAGGCCAGAAGGGAAAAGACTGATAGAGCGCATTGCCTTTCCATTTTTTCCTTACTTATCCAATTTTCTCCCATCTTTTGATTGCTTTTCTCATTATGGCCGAGCAGAGTAATTGGAATCCCCCCCGCTCCAGCTGTGCAAAGGTTTGATGTGTTGAAGAGCTACATGTTGAATAAGCAAGTTGGCAAACAGGCAACATAATGAGGCTGTAAACTATTTAATTGTTGAAAAAGACGCACAAAATCTGGATTTTGTAAGGAGCTATATGCAGCGGACTGATATCTACGCTCAAGGAACAACAGAAGTTTTC